>NC_083291.1:22752249-23108249 GCF_963506605.1 Zootoca vivipara | reverse complement strand
TGCAGTTGAACATGGGACAGCTTTGCGTTGCTTGGTGTGAAGACCCAAAACACTCAGGTGTGCCTTGAGGCCAGGCTAGATGGTACATGCAAACATAGCTGCCAAGTTATCCCTTTTTTACAGGGATTTTCCCTTATGCTGAATAGGCTTTCTCGTGAGAAAAGCGAAAACTTGGCAGCTATGCATGCAAAAGCATCACCCCAATACCATTTTAAAAAGCAGTTGTTAGAGGATAGCCCATGGATTGTGGATTGGGCTGGGCCCCAAATCACTTCCTCCTTCTCTCTTTTCTACATTTTTAAAGAGCAACTGGGCACACTGCAGAGGACGTGGGTGGTGCTGTGGGTTAAACCACAGAGCCTAGAGCTTGCCAATCAGAAGGTCGGCGGTTCGAATCCCCATGACAGGGTGAGCTCCCGTTGCTCGGTCCCAGCTCCTGCCTACCTAGCAGTTCAAAAGCATGTCAAAGTGCAAGTAGATAAATAGGTACCGCTCCAGCGGGAAGGTAAATGGCGTTTCCATGTGCTGCTCTGATTCACCAGAAGCGGCTTTGTCATGCTGCTCACATCACCTGGATGCTGTACGCTGGCTCCCTCGGCCAATAACGCGAGATGAGCACCGCAACCCCAGAGTCGGTCATGACTGGACCTAATGGTCAGGGGTCCTGTTACCTTTACCTAGACACACTGCAAAGCAGTCCTGATGAGACACCACCCACCCTCTCTCTTAATTTGTCCAGGAGTAAATTACGCCCCGAAGGCAAAGAGACAAAGTCTGAGAGGAGGTCCCCTTCCATCTGCAAGTTGGTCTACTCTAAATATCCATCTTAATTAGAGAATCATAGAATTGTAGATAAGGGACCCCATGAGTCATCTACTCCAAATGCAAGCATCTCAACAGGTGGTCTCCCATCCAATCTGAAACCATACTCGACCCTGCTTAGCTTTGCAAATATGCTAGCAATTTTATTGCTGCATCACTATACAGCTCCTAAAGAAGGAATTTTGTAGTTCAAAACAGGTAGAGCAACAAGAATCAATACTGGTAACATTCTTCTACCAGCACTGAAACTCCTCTTTAGCTGACCCAAGACTGATATGACCATGTTTTGTCCCATCCTATGGCACAATAAATAATAATGCTTTATCTTATTTTATTATGCTTTATTTTATTTTATCTACACCAGCAGGTATCTGGGCAACTTACAACTTTTTAAAAATTCATAATTTTAAAAAATTAAGACATATTACATTTACAAGAATGTATGTTCTTTCATAATCAGCTTATTTACAGTATTTACTGCCAACCCGAGGGACCCAGATGGCGCTGTGGGTTAAACCACAGAGTCTAGGGCTTGCTGATCAGAAGGTCGGCGGTTCGAATGCCTGCAATGGGGTGAGCTCCCGTTGCTCGGTCCTAGCTCCTGCCCACCTAGCAGTTCGAAAGCACATCAAAGTGTAAGTAGATAAATATGGACTGATCCAGCGTTTCCGTGCGCTGCTCTGTTTCATCAGAAGCAGCTTTGTCATGCTGGCCACATGACCCAGAAGCTGTCTGCGGACAAACGCTGGCTCCCTCGGCCTAAAGAGCGAGGTGAGCGTTGCAACCCCAGAGTCGGACACGACTGGACCTGATGGTCAGGGGCCCCCTTTACCCTTTACCCTTTACTGCCAACCTAGCAGTTCAAAAGCATACCAGTGCGAGTAGATAACTAGGTACTGCTGCAGCGGGAAGGTAAACGGCGTTTCCGTACAGCATAGATGTATAATGATTTACTGGGAATTGTCATGGTTTCTCCCATTGAATTCTGGGAACTGTAGTCCGGTGAGGATGCATGCTGAGAATTCTCCCTTGCTCCCCCCACCCCCCACAACCTCCAAGGACTGCAATCCTCAGGACTCTCTGAGACATGGAAATGACTATTAAACCAATAAAAAACTGTTGTAAATAAGCCCAATGCCCAGTAGCGAAAGAAGTGGGGCAGGGACCACGAGTGGCTCTGGGGCTACAGGGCGCCCTCCAATGTGGGGAGTGAGACACGTGGGGCATGTGGCCTGCAGGGTGCCCCAGCCTCTGTCCCCCCTGCCCCCCTCCAGCTGAGGGGGAGGTGGCTGGCAGACTCCCTGCAGGATCCATGTAGCTTGCCCTGTCTCAGCTAGCCCCACCCAGTGGGCAGCTAGCCCCACCCCTGGAAGCTAGCCCTGCCCCAGGCACCCTAGCAACTAGCTACGCCACTGGTAATGCCCTTCCTATTCCAAATTGGTGTTTTCAACTTCTTGTCCCTTGGGGTAATTACTTTCATCCCATGTGTCACATCTTGTTCATTAAAGGCGCTGGCTGTTTCTACAGCCCATTTCAAAGCCCATCTTTCCTGCTGGTGCAAATCTTGAAATCACCTTTTTATTTCCTTAGCCGCCGCGGATTATATCCAGTTAGGTTCTGTGTGACACTGTGTGCAAACTGGATGTCAAGATCATATCCCGGTTTTTGCTCAAATATAAATTGAGCTCCCAGGATGTGGGCTTGGCCTTTTGGCCAGAGGCAATTCAGGTCAGGCATACGATGAGCTCTGCGAAAGTCCAAATTGTACTGCAATATAGAAGAGCTGGGTTCAGAAGTTCAAAGCAGAATCCATGCCGCAAGATGACAGGGTGGAACTGCCAAAGCTAAGTGGAAAGCTGGTAGAGCAGAAACCGAACAAAGAGGGCGGGCAGACATAACATTTGCAGAGCAATGGCACGAGTTCAAAAGCACAGTTGCTCCATTCATTACAAATGTACCTTTTCCCATCTAAGGCCAATCTCAGGAGAAAATAGCTCTGCAAGTTGGGCTACTGCAGTTAGTGCTACGAAAGCACCTCAGCCCATCTATCCTGAAACAGCATAATAAAAATGTTTCCTCAACCCCCCCCCCCAAATAAGGCGAAGCGTGAATGTGGATAGTGTCATTATACAGTTTGGTCACTAGGTGGCCCTAGATTTAGTTGTATCTCAAGAAGTCGGGAGTTGTCTGTGTCTGTGTCTGTGTCTGTTCTGTTCCTAAAAGAGACAAATGGTTGGATAGCACCTTGTATTCCTCCTTCTGGTGATTCCTGAAGCCTGTTGTTTAGTCGTTTAGTCGTGCCCGACTCTTCGTGACCCCATGGACCAGAGCACGCCAGGCACTCCTGTCTTCCACTGCCTCCCACAGTTTGGTCAAACTCATGTTGGTAGCTTCGAGAACACTGTCCAACCATCTCGTCCTCTGTCGTCCCCTTCTCCTTGTGCCCTCCATCTTTCCCAACATCAGGGTCTTTTCCAGGGAGTCTTCTCTTCTCATGAGGTGGCCAAAGTATTGGAGCCTCAGCTTCAGGATCTGTCCTTCCAGTGAGCACTCGGGGCTGATTTCCTTCAGAATGGATAGGTTTGATCTTCTTGCAGTCCATGGGACTCTCAAGAGTCTCCTCCAGCACCATAATTCAAAAGCATCAATTCTTCGGCGATCAGCCTTCTTCATGGTCCAGCTCTCTCTCCTGAAGCCTAGCTGGTGCCAAACATATTACTCTGCTTTCCTCACATCAGCGAAGCCGAGAGGGGGGTCTTATCATCTGGGCAGCCCAGGACCTCTACACACACTGCCCAGACTTGTGCTCCAGGGGGGGTCACTTCAGTGCTGCTAACAAACACTTCATTGTCTCTCGAGACAGATGGATGCCAACATTCTGATTTGTTTGTGAGGTCCAGTGAATTTTTCCATCACTTTTCTTGTCACAAATAACTCTGATTGGGGGGGGGGGGTTCCTTGCACTAGATCTCCTAAGAGATGATATTGTGCAACCTGAATTTGCCAGTATGTGATTGACTCCCTTCCATAAATAGCAAAAGTGTTGCCTAATGGGTTTGCTGAGTGAGTAGGGATTGGAATCCATATCTCCCCTCCCCACCACTGCCCCAGTTGTCGCTGTGGTCTAAACCACCACGCCTCTTGGGCTTGCTGATTGGAAGGTCAGCGGTTCAAATCCCCGCAATGGGGTGACCTCCTGTTGCTCTGTCCCAGCTCCTGCCAACCTAGCAGTTTGAAAGCACGCCAGTGCAAGTAAATAAATAGGTACTGCTGTGACGGGAAGGTAAACACTGTTTCTGTGCTCTCTGGCTTCCATCATTGTGTTCCGTTGTGCCAGAAGCGGTTTAGTCCTGCTGGCCACAGGACCCGGAAAGCTGTCTGCAAACACCGGCTCCCTCGGCCTGAAAGCGAGATGAGTGCCGCGATCCCATAATTGCCTTTGACTGGACTTAACCACCCAAGGGTCCTTTACCTTTTTACCCCCATTTCACCACACTACAGCGGATTTTAATTTATTTATTTATTTATTAGTGGTTGTAAGTTCACAATTGCAGAGTGAAACGAGGATCCAAGGTTCCAATATCTCTCCTTAATCAACTCCCCATAATCCTTGTTTAAACCCAGCTTGAAACCTTATCTGGGTGGGAGAATTGCTAGGGTTTTTTTTATTATTATTCCACCCCCACCCCCACCCCAAAAAACATATTGAGAATTGCAGTTGTAGAGTGCTATCTGCAGTTTTTTCTGCCATAGTCATCCTGGAGAGGAAGAGACAAGAGTAGGTTTTGCCAGGGACCTGGCAAAAGCGCATTTTTTATAGTGTGCTTTTCTAAGATTTCTACCTGCAAAGGTTCACAGTATACAAACTAATCTTGGGGTATCCACATCAGCTCTCTTTGACATGGAACCCTGAGTTCTTGGTCCCACTTTGCTGAGGAAACATAACCGAACACTCCGCATGCAAAAGTTACCCCAGAGTTATGATGATATTATGTGCACTTTTTCCCCCCAGGAAGGGTTTGGAATCCCAGTGTTTGTGTTAGTGTAGTAATGAATACAAACTGCAGAGAGAGAACACAATCTATTTCTATTAGCAACACTTGTCACAGCATGAATGTTATGCCAGGAGAATGATGATAAATTGCGTTGTTATTGTGGCGCCCGCCACAGAATGCCACTTTCTCTTCACATCGCAGAGCTACGAATGCAACTCTTCCAAGATCTCACAGCTAATGCCAGACCGTTGTCTCTCTGTTGGGAGTGCATTGCGTCTGAAACGGGAGGGTGGACTTACATAGACATGTGTCTCAGCATTGGAATAAGCCAAGTGCACTCAACCACTCCTCACCAGGAACCAGCACAAACAGTTGTGGATGTTTCAGGGTACCACTGAAGGGATGACAAGTTCTCACCGCTCAGAGGGACTGTTCTAGCTCTGAAGCTGTTGCTCAAAAAACCAGTGCCCTAGACATTTTGCTGCCTTAGGCAGAATAGAAGACAGCTCCCCAAGTCTAGTGTTCTCTGTTTAAATGATGAGCGAGTCAGAGGAGTTGAATAATAAGTAGTTTATTACAGAACTGTGTACAACAGGTCTCCTCCCCTTTTAGGTGCGTTCTCTCTCTGCTCCTAGCCCCGTCTCCTGCTTGGTCATAACCTCCTAGACACAGGAGGTGGCCTTAAAAGTATACTCAACATCAACTTTGTTGGACTGGTCATGTTGTTCGGATGCCTGATGATCGTCTTCCAAAGGAACTACTCTATTCTGAACTTTAAAATGGAAAGCGTAATGCTAGTGGTCAACAAAAGAGTTTTAAAGACTCTCTCAAGGCAAAGCTTTAAAAATGTAGTATAAACACTGACCACTGGCCTGTGAGCATAGGTGCCAACTCCCAGATTGAAAAATCCGGGATCAGCGGTGTGGCACCAGAAGTCGTGCTGCGGTCATTTTGGAACTGGGCAGAGCAGCACCGGAAGTTGCTTCTACGCATGCCCTGCCCATTTCCAAAATGGCCGCAGCGCCAGAAATCGCTTCTGCGCATGTCCAAAGACTCCAGACATGTGCAGAAGGAGCCTCCCTGGGCAGGAAAGAATCCGGGGGATTTACGGGGTTTTTTAAAATCTGGACTGCCAGCGGGAAACGGCTGAAAAAACAGGGGTTTCCCGGGGAATACGGGAGACTTGGCAGCTATGCCCGTGAGACACTGGCTGCGAGCACTCCATTTGGAGAACAGGTGTCATGGGCTTTGAAGACGCTCAAACTCAGGACGGATAGGAGAAACATGCTAAGAGGAAGGCACGCTTGGCAAACCCTCACTGTGATCAACTCCCGCCCGGAAATCTATGTCCCCACTGTGGAAGGATGTGTGGATCCAGAAGTGGCCTCCACAGTCACTTACGGACTCATTTTTAAAACTGTGTTCACTGGTGATCTTTGCTTCTTCCAGTACACCGGCATTAGTTCGCCTGTCTTCCCAAGTGATGTGTAAAAAAGTTTCGGAGACACTGTTGATGGAATCTTTTGATTACTTCAGGAAACACAAGTTAGCATAGCTGGATGCTGTGGATGAAGTGAATGTCTAATGTGGCCCCAAAGCCTTGCTTTGGATTTCTAAACCCTATGAGGTATGATGGGCAGGGCCTTTTCCATGATGCCCCACCCACCCACCCTGCGAAATGCTCTTCCAACTGAGAGCATGCTGTGCTTTTCTAGGCATTTGCTTAAAACATGGCTGCTTGGAAACATTTGGCTGAATTTTCCCCTGCTTCTTTGGTTTCATACCATAGAATCATAGAGTTGGAAGAGATCACAAGGGCCATCCAGTCCAACCCCCTGCCAAGCAGGAAACACCATCAAAGCATTCCTGACAGATGGCTGTCAAGCCTCTGCTTAAAGACCTCCAAAGAAGGAGACTCCACCACACTCCTTGGTAGCAAATTCCACTGTCAAACAGCTCTTACTGTCAGGATGTCCTTCCTAATGTTTAGGTGGAATACCGTTCCCTTTATAGTTGGGCTTTATGACATGATGCTTGTAGCATGTTATTACAAAGGTACAAAGTTATTACAAAAAGAGAGAGCACGGTATATGCTTTTTCTTTCTTTCCTGACCAACTGCCTGAATTGTCCTGCTCAGGAACAGTCTGGCCATTTGCCCTTCATGTGACCCAGATGGCCTATGGCATAAATCTCTTCTTTCCTCGGATGTTTCTCTGAAAGCGTTAGTCTTGTGGAATAAGCAGAACCTGTGGATGTAATTTATTTAGGCTTCTGATAAAGTTCCCCGCACACAGCCATTAAGAAAATGAAGTAACTCTGGAGTGGGAGTTTAAAAGTCCACCGAGGGATTAGGGGCTGGTTAAGAGATTGGAGGGAAAGGCTGGGAATAAACGGAGGAGCCCAAGATCGGAAAGAGACTCGTAATGAGCTAAGCTGCCTGTGGGATCAGATTGAGGAATGCTGATGCTCAGTACAGTAACAGTAATAACCTGTTAGACAGAATGACTGGTGAGCTGGCAATTTTTTGCTGATGACGTGAAATTATCTAGGTTACATTAAACTGGAGGAGATTTTGAGGAAATCCCAGAAGGCTGGATCTAGCAAAAGCAGGCAAATTGACAAACTAAGGAAAGGAACCTTTGGCGAAAGGGGAAATATATTGGTTCTGTATCTCAGCAGAATTTATTATGATTTTCCCAGAGGGGAGGGAAGATATTGTCAACTGTTTGTGCAGAGCAGGGTTGAGCCAAAACTATCCATTCCTGCAGCCACTGAAAATCTCTTTTATAACACTAACATTTGACCCCCCAACAGACCCAAATGTTTTCCCCAGCACGTAAATGGCTGCTGGAAATGTAATCTGGTCAGTGCAAATCCATTTCATCTTCGATGCCCTGCAGCACAAAAAAATCAGGATATGGATCTTCAAGATAGAGATACAGATGCTTTCATATAGTAATTGTTGTTCAGATTAATATTATTTGGGGGGGGGGAAGGAATTAAGAGACAAGGAATTTGTACTGAACCTATTTGTTACCATATCTAAAGTTGTTTTATCATGATGTTGAAAAGCAAGAACAGTATGAGATTGAAAATAAAAGTTTTCAAAATAACCTTTCCCTTTTTTTGTTAATTCCCCACACACACAATTTAATTTCACATTAACATCAGTAAAAAAGAACATTTTTACCACCACCACCCCATCCCCATGTATAGCAATATATTTTCAAAACCTCTTCTTCAAGATTCCAGGAATCTCCGGACTTCATCCCTTCTTCTGGTATTTTATATAAACAAAATTCTCTTACATTTCCATATCCATTTACCCAATTTTCTAATAATTACACATAATTAATCAAAACTTACTAACACTTCGAATCATTCACCATAATTGAACACAGATGTCATCAAAATAACCTTTTAAAGACATTTTCCGAGGAACATTACAGTGGTACCTTGGCTTATGAACTTAATTCGTTCCAGAGGTCCATTCTTAACCCAAAACCGTTCTTAACCTGAAGCGAGCTTTCACTACTGGCTTTCACCACTAGCGCGTGATTTCTGTCCTCATCCTGGGGCAAAGTTTGCAACCCGAAGTACTACTTCTGGGTTAGCGGAGTTTGTAACCCGAAGCGTTTGTAACCCAAGGTACCACTGTATTAGACTGTACTATAACTGTCAAGTGCTTTTTGTTAGATGTGGGAGATATATATATATATATATATATATATTCACTGTGCACCACATTGTATACATTATATAATTACAAATATATTATTTAAAAGAAAAGCTGTCTATTCCAGAAGCCCTCTTGGATTTTTTCCAGTGTTTCATCTGAGTTCTGGATACAAACCACTTCTCGTGGGGAGGGAACCCATTGCAAGAAGCCGCAGGAGGCCATTTATTTATTTATTTAAATTTATACGTTGCTTGATTTAAAAAAAACAAACCCCTCAAAGTGGATTACAAAAATGTTCAAAGTTTTAAAGGATTCAGGGAATTGTGCTGTCCCTGACCAAAGCTTGAGAAACTCCCAAACCAAACTAAGCCCATTTTAGTTCCTGTGTAAAACCCCACCAGCCGCCCATGTGACTGGGGGTGGGTCTACACACGGCGGCGGGGGGGGAACCGCTATAAATAAGCCAGAAATTAAATTGTTGTAACAAATTACAACCACTATGGAAAATGGCAACGATATTTTGTTTGCTCTCCAGTGACATCTGGTGTTGCATGTTTATAACGCATTCAAAACACTGTTTTTTGACTAATGTTGCTGAGTCCAGAACATGGGCCTGCAGAAGAGCATAAACAACAAATATGCGCAGTATTGTGCAGAAGAATGCAATTTGTGCTGGTGCTTAAGGTAACACCAGAAAGAAAAAAAAGAAACAGATTTTGCATTGGTCTTTTGTAGTGAGATATTGGGTTGTATTCAACTCAAAGTAAATATTGAAATTAATCAACTTAAGCTATTCATGCTGATTAACTTCAACAGGTCTACTCTGAGTAGGGCCAGCAATGAATGCCATGCATTGTCCCCTCTTAAACCCCTGGACTGTATTCAGAAAGATTCACTCCCTGACTGCTTTATCAACCAAATTTGGAAATGTGATGGAGCCGGCTCGCTTTTGAAAATTCTGCTATACGGAGTCACTGATTTCATCATTCAAATCATGCACATGCAAAATTAAAGTCTTCCTTCCTGTGCATCTTCCTGTTTGATTCCATGCTGTAACAGAAACAAACTTTCAGAGTTCAAAGCAATGCATCAGGTTTCCTTAATTACTGGGCAGCTTTTGGCTGCTCAATAATAAGTGGGTTGTGCTGTAATTGGTGTGGTGTATCACCAAACAGTCACTGAAAGGCAACATGTTGTAATTATACATTTATGAGAAATGTCACTGGCTTATCGCACCAGAGAGAGATAACATCTCCTTGTGTTATGTGCTGCTAATGTGGGAGCAAGTAACAAGCCTAGGCCACCCATGCATTCTCTTCCCATGGTTTGCAGGCTGTTATCCATCTTTAGATGTTTCGGAAGCAAGACTGTGCGCATATACTTTTAGTGACCCTCCAGAAGCTAGAACAGGGACTATGGATAGAGAACTCTGAGTGACTCCCCACCTCCCAGTAGTTTGGCAAAGGTGTCTGATGCCCAATTGTTTAGTAACAGCAGCAGCAATAGCAAAATGACATAATTCCCCATCTAAATTAGGCTGATGCAATGCCGACCGCTAACCAGGGATGGATCTGCAGGGGGGGGGCGCTATAAAGAAGTCATTAAATTGTTATATCAAAAGAAAAGTATCTCTATGGGAAATTGTGTAGAAAAGCTTTGTGCTCTACAGCGCCATCTGGTGTTGTGTGTTTGTAATGCTTTTTAAATGCTGCTGTGTGTTGTTGTCGTTGTTTTAATGTAGCTGAATCCCAGGAGTGGGTTTTTCAGTGCAAGACTGTGAGTTCAGCCCTGGGACCTGGGCTGCAAATGTGCTCAGAGCCACCCTGTTCTTTAATGCTAACTGTATGTCTTTGGCACTTGGCTCCGGATGTTGTTGTTGTTGTTGTTTAGTCGTTTAGTCGTGTCCGACTCTTCGTGACCCCATGGACCAGAGCACGCCAGGCACTCCTGTCTTCCACTGCCTCCCGTAGTTTGGTCAAACTCATGTTCGTAGCTTCGAGAACACTGTCCAACCATCTTGTCCTCTGTCGTCCCCTTCTCCTAGTGCCCTCAATCTTTCCCAACATCAGGGTCTTTTCCAAGGATTCTTCTCTTCTCATGAGGTGGCCAAAGTATTGGAGCCTCAGCTTCACGATCTGTCCTTCCAGGGAGCACTCAGGGCTGATTTCCTTAAGAATGGATAGGTTTGATCTTCTAGCAGTCCATGGGACTCTCAAGAGTCTCCTCCAGCACCATAATTCAAAAGCATCAATTCTTCGGCGATCAGCCTTCTTTATGGTCCAGCTCTCACTTCCATACATCACTACTGGGAAAACCATAGCTTTAACTATACGAACCTTTGTCGGCAAGGTGATGTCTCTGCTTTTTAAGATGCTGTCTAGGTTTGTCATTGCTTTTCTCCCAAGAAGCAGGCGTCTTTTAATTTCGTGACTGCTGTCACCATCTGCAGTGATCAAGGAGCCCAAGAAAGTAAAATCTCTCACTGCCTCCATTTCTTCCCCTTCTATTTGCCAGGAGGTGATGGGACCAGTGGCCATGATCTTGGTTTTTTTGATGTTGAGCTTCAGACCATATTTTGCGCTCTCCTCTTGCGCTCTCCATGGACAAAGACAACTGGCTCCGGATGGCTTCTAGTAATAAACTAGAATAAAAGTATTACAGTGGTACCTTGGTTCTCAAACTTAATCTGTTCCGGAAGTCTGTTCCAAAATCATAGCGCTCCAAAACCAAGGCGCGCTTTCCCATAGAAAGTAATACAAAACGGATTAACCCGTTCCAGACTTTTAAAAACAACCCCTAAAACAGCAATTTAACATTAATTTTACTATCTAACGAGACCATTGATCCAGAAAATGAAAGCAATAATCAATGTACTGTACTATAAAATAAATAAGACAGTATTGTAGATGATAAAAATTAAAATTGATTTTTTTTCTTACCTGCACTGATGATAGTCATTGTTTGGATGGGGTGCTTTTATCCATTTCCACAATCAACCAATCAATCAATTAGTCAGTCAGTAGCTGAACTGGGATCCACACAGTCACAAAAACAAATTAACTGAAAAAGCCTCAAAACAATGAACGCAAAATAAATAGCAAAAACAAAAGCACCAAATATCACCTTAGAACACAGCAGTCAGAAACGGAAGGCTTGAATTACAATGGCTTGAATTACAAATTAGCAGCGCAACAGGAAATACAGGGGGACTCAAAACGGAGCACATTCGGCTTCTGGAAAAAAGTTCGAAAACCAAAACACCTACTGGTACTTCCGGTTTTGCAATGTTCGGGTTCCAAGTTGTTCGTGTACAGTGGTACCTTGGTTTTCAACCTTTTGGATTACAACCATTTTGGATTACAACCACGTCAAAACCGGAAGTGCGTGTCCCTTTTTTAAAATTACAACCCTTTTGGGGGGGGTTACCACCCATTTATTTTTTTGGAGGCCCCATCGGTGAAAGTGTGCCTTGGGTTACAACCTGTTTTGGTTTACAACAGGCATCTCCAAACTGAGGCCCTCCAGATGTTTTGGCCTACAACTCCCATGATCCCTAGCTAACAGGACCAGTGGTTGGGGAAGATGGGAATTGTAGTCCAAAACATCTGGAGAGCCAAAGTCTGGGGATGCCTGGTTTACAACCAGACCTCCGGAACGGATTATGGTTGTACACCAAGGTACCACTGTACTGGCTTCTGGTAATAAACAAAGTAGACCCATGCAGTGGGAAACGGTGGAACCAGAACTTCTCCCTTCCATTCCTTGCCAAGTCCTGCTGTTGTCCCATCTCTCTCCCTCCACAAGTATTGCACAGCAGGCAAAAGAAGGAGGCGAAAGGTGACAAGACCTGTGACCAAACAGTTTGCAAATGCATCTGGGGAATGGAAAAGGTGTGTGCACATTCCCTGGGTCATGACCTGGCAGCCCTATGATTCAATACATTCAATATAACATACTGCCTGCGTGCCATTAATATGGAAAAGCTCCCAAGGATTTACTCCACCTTCAAATGGTTGTTTCTTTAAGCCCATGTACAAGAAAATCAGCAGCCACAGAGCTGAGTACAGGACAAATCTGAACTTTCTTGAGCTGTGTTTACATGCTGCCCAAAAAGATAACAAGAGGTGGGCAGAACGTTTGTTGAAAATTAAATAAACGAAGCGAATGCCCTAAAGCAGCCTTTTTTCAGAAAAAAACGCATTTGATGCCGAATTTTAACCACATAAAACAGGCAACACTCACATACTGTGGTGCCAAGTGCAGATCTTCTCAGATTTCGGAAGCCGTGTCAATCATTACTACATGTTCTCCATATGGCTTTACATTACTACATTACTACATATGGCTGTCAACATGCTCCTCGGAGCCTCTTTCTGCCGGTTGTTTGGCCTTAGCAATATCCAAAGTACTGCAATGAACTGACAAGGTAAGACTCAGTACAAAACTTTCCTGCATTTAAAAAACATCTGATTTTTATTTTATTCTTTGCACCAGGCTCCCACTGGCTGTGTGTAAATCCAAACAGCGTGATATTTTCAGGATTAAGTCAAAGTATTTTGACGTGCCGACTTTGTGTATGTAATTACTCTTTCTAAATTCTCTCTTGCATGAAGGTAGTTGGGGTTCAGATTGATTAACCTTGACTGTGGACTGCGAAGGCAGCTCCTTTCCCTCCCCCGTCAGCTGGGCCATATTTGCCTTGAAATTTCAGATATCCAAACCATTCGTGGGCTTTTGCTTCTTCTCCCATCTCTGCTGCTATTAGTGGATGGAGAAACTCAGCGAGCACTTAAGCAGCCAGCAGGGCACTCAATAATCACTTGACAAGAAGGCAGCAGCTGAGCAAGGATTGGGGAGTGCGGGGAGCTACCAACCCCAGAAAGGGTTAACACGCACTTGTGAAAATGAGCCGCTATAATCAAATACCATACCGCTATAATCAAATACCAGCCAGATGGGCGGGGTATAAATATTATTGTTATTGTTATTTCAAACAGGGAGTCTCTCCCATTCTTACGTGGAAATGCTGAGGACAGAACCTCAGGCCTCCTATGTGGAAGTTGGGTTCTCTTCCCTTATCACTTTCCCCTAAAGCAGGGGTTCCCAAACTGAGGCCCGGGGGCCGGATGCGGCCCAATTGCCTTCTAAATCTGGCCCGCGGACGGTCCGGGATTCAGCATGTTTTTACATGAGTAGAATGTGTCCTTTTATTTAAAATGCATCTCTGGGTTATTTGTGGGGCATAGGAATTTGTTCATATTTTTTTTCAAAATATAGTCTGGCCTCCCACAAGGTCTGAGGGACAGTGGACCGGCCCCCTGCTGAAAAACTTTGCTGACCCCTGCCCTAAAGGATGATGCTGGAATAACATCATTAGCTGCATGCTTTAAAAACAGCAACAGATGTAGCATAGAATTGTGGAGCTGTTGGAAGGGACTCTGAGGGCCAGTGACCCCCTGCAATGCCGGAATCCTGCCCACAGCCATCCCTGGATGGGCTTGAACCATCAACCTTCTAGTTAACAGGCAGATGCACTGACCAGTTGCGCCACCGGGGCAGTCAAAGGATTAGGGAGCAGTGGGGTGTTTAGTTTATTTCTCTAAAGGGGAAAGCACCTAGACAATTGCTATACAATATATTGCTTCATACTCGTGTTCTTTCTTTCTTTTTAAGGGCATGGCCCAAGATGGGAAAAGTGATGCTAAATGGGCACAGTTCATGGAGAGGAGGGGTGGGGCTACAACACTAAGACTAGAGTCACCTGGAAGAGATGCCACCCGTCCCCTCCCACACAGAGAGAGAGCGAGAGAGCTGAAAGGTAAGTCTTAGAAGGCAGAGATTTGAGGATTAAGAGTCTTGGAAGAGCTCTGAGTCTTCTGACAGTGCCTGTTTGACCAGACCAACACTGGGCTGGTTGTTACTGGATTGCACAACTTTGCTGTTGCTTGCCATCCGCTGGCATGAGATGGATGGATTGCTCTACCTACCATGTGATTTATAGCCACAGCTGTCATGTTCAGCCTATGCTTCTGACTTTGAGTTGGTGCAAGGCATTATTTCAGGAGGGGGAAATGACCATTGGAAACCTTCTGAGAGCAGTGAACTTGCTCAGCTACTGGGAAAGCAGCTAGCTTGCTTGCTTGCTTATTGATTGATTGATTGATTGATTGATTGGTATTATAAAGGTAAAGGGACCCCTGACCATTAGGTCCAGTCGTGACCGAATCTGGGGTTGCAGCGTTCATCTCACGTTATTGGCTGAGGGAGCCGGCGTATAGCTTCCAGGTCATGTGGCCAGCATGACAAAGCCACTTCTGGCGAACCAGAGCAGCACACGGAAACGCCGTTTACCTTCCCGCTGTAGCAGTTCCTAATTATCTACTTGCATTTTGACGTGCTTTCGAACTGCTAGGTTGGCAGGAGCTGAGACTGAGCAACGGGAGCTCACCCTGTCACAGGGATTCAAACCGCTGACCTTCTGATCAGCAAGCCCTAGGCTCAGTGGTTTAACCCTTAGAGCAGGGTCCCCAAACTACGGCCCTGGGGCCGGATGCGGCCCAATTGGCCTCCCAATCCGGCCCGCGACGACCCCCGCCGCTCGCCGCCGCCCGCTCTTACGGCGCGCAGTGCGGCAGCGCTCTTCCAGGTCGGAAAAAAGCGCCGAAAATCCTTTGTGCGCATGCGTATGGGCCTCTCCCGACCCAGAAGAGGTCATTTCTGGTGCACTTCCGGGTCGGGGGAGGCCCATACGCATGCGCACAAACGATTTCCGGCGCCTTTTCCGACCTGGAAGCGCGCCGCCGCGCCAGTAAGCACGGGCGCGCACTCCCCCGCCCTCCAGCCCGCTGCGCGATCGGCGCGGTGAAGCCCAGTAAGTCTGGGGACCCCTGCCTTAGAGCCACCTGGGTCCCACCTTCCCGCTGTAGTGATACCTATTTATCTACTTGCACTTTGATGTGCTTTCGAACTGCTAGGTTGGCAAGAGCTGGGACAGAGCAACGGGAGCTCACCCCGTCGCAGGGATTCGAACCGCCGACCTTCTGATCGGCAAGCCCTAGGCTCAGTGGTTTAACCCACAGGCCACCCGGGTCCCTTTTTCAAGTTTATACATTTCACTAATTTTACAATCATTTTGACATTTCAGAACTTGACTTCCTTCCCCCTCTTTCTGCGGCTCCTTAAATTTATTTTTAATATCTTCTGCATATCCAAATTAACTTAATTTGCTCCTTTATTCATCTTCTTTAAATATATACGCTCATGAAACTGCAGGTTATTACAATAATCCTGCCAATGTTCTTATCTGTCAAGGAAATAAACAACTATCTGACTTTTAGAAGACATCTGAAGGCAGCCCTGTTTAGGGAAGGTTTTAATGTTTGAAGTTTTATTCTGTTTTCAGTCCTCTGTTGGGAGCCACCCAGAGTGCATAAATGGATGGGGTATTATTATTATTATTATTATTATTATTATTATTATTATTATTATTATACAATTGATCTGTAAATATTCAATAAACCATTTCCATTCTTTTATAAAAAGTTTGTTATCTTGATTTCTTATTCTTCCGGTAAGTTTGCCATTTCTGCATATTCCTTAAATTTTTGTATCCATTCTTCCTTTGCTGGGACTTCTACTTCTTTCAGTTTGGGGGCAAGTAACATTCTTGCTGCTATTGAAGCATACATGAATAAGTTTCTATACAGTTGAGGTACTTCGAGACAGCAACTCTTCTGATCATAGAAGATCGCAGCAGTTACTGCAGTTAAAAACAAACAACTTTTTTATGATTGAAGAAGCCCAGTTCAAAACATTATCCGTTCTTCAGTCAATGCACAGCTCTCCTGAGCAGGCCATGCATCTGTGCACAAGCACTTATTTGCAAAGGTAAGCTGTGATAAACCACAGTGGGACATGCCTGAGGAATTCAGCCTTTGCACATTCCTGTACAAACTAGCCTGATCCGCATCTCCTGGAGTAAGGTGCAGATCAGAACATTTTTATCCCCTGACTTTTGCACTCCTCACGTCAAAATATATCAGGATGCATTTGAAAATGCATATTTTGAAAGAACATCAGTTTAGAAATGCATTGATTTTTTTTAAATTGGGGGGGGGCGCAGATTATGTTTTTGAAGTATAAATTAAGGAAACAGGATGGAAGGGATTTATGAATGAACACAGGCAAAGTGACACAGGCTGGAAAGAGACAGATTCATTCATCCCTATGGCAGCTCTTGGATTCAGAAGCTTTGCAGCTATAATCAAAAAGCCTGGCTCACGCATGCAACTTGATGTCACCATCGTCAAGGTACATCTTGCAGGTGTGGCTGAGCCATTGCAGCAACACCACTGGCAGCATTTTCATGTGACCCGGCTCTGTCACCACAGTCACAAAGCTTTTCAGTGGGGTAAGCTCACACAGTCAGCTGCCGGTTACTAAGTCAACAGTAATAAAATATAGGACAACCAAGTGATGGCCAATGCAGGCATGATTCAACCTGCCCTTATTTTACTGTGCAATATGGGAATTTCATTTGCCCTAACTGACTTTTTAAAAATCCAACCGCTCGCCTTGCAGCTCACGTAACAGAAAGTTCATTTATCCCCTTCAGTGTTTATATCCATTAGCTACAGCTTGTAGGTAGGTAGATTATGCACATTAAGTGCTTTGCTGGGAATATGCTATATAAATGCCATAGATTATTAGAACTCTGCTGAAGCATTAGATGCAAAACAAGGAAAAGTCCAAAGGGAAGCTGAATTTCTAGTCATATGCAAATGCTTTCTTTTGGGGAAAACAATGATCCTGTGGAATCCTTCTATCAATTTCATAAACTGCCCAAGAAATTAACTCTTTGGTTTCTTTGGATGTGATCAAGGCCAAAATGAATCATTTATTAAGCCCCACTGGTAGTCAGGAGAGAGTTAAGTATGTGCCTAAATCTCTCCCAATAAGATTGAAAAGCTTTTCATGTGGGCTGGAAGGAGCTCTTTGTGACCTGCCAACTTTTTTTGTTCCTCCTACAGTAACACCTAGAAATTTTCAGCTGGAGCCAAGCTTTATTGTCCTGCAGCAGCAGAGAGCAATTCATTCTTGGCTGTCCCTAAACTCTTAATTGAATTCAGCTCAAACTGAATGGGGATTATGGGTGGATTCCCTCTGCTACAAAAAAAAAAAAAAGGAATTGTCTTCCCTTTGGTGCTATAGCAATTGTTTGATGTTTACACATTGACACTTCAGCAAATGTTTGGATTAAGTGTTGTATTCCTGTTTAACACCCTAGCTGGGGCTAGGGGGGTAGAAATCATTCTTCCGATGCCTGATAGCCTTAGTTCTCACCTTGTTAACTTTCAAAAGGGTAGCTGCTGACTCTTTCAGGAGAGCCAGAATCCTGGAGCTCCTTAAAGATCAGCACACATTATTGTGGCTTTTGTAAGCTAAAAGCAATTTCAACTGCTTTGATCTTTTTCTAAACTGCTTTGAGGGTTGTTGTTGTTTTATAATCAAGTGGTATATACATTTTATTCGAGAAATAAATTAGATGGTCACTGTGAGAACAGGACGCTGGACTAGATGGGCCATTGACCCGATCCAGCAGGCTCTTCTTACTTTCTTCACTCACACACTCACACACACACACACACACACACACACACACACACACACACAAACACTCTTCCACATTCTTAACCTGGCTCGCAAAAATACATAGCAACCAAATGCATTTCAAGCCTATACGTAGCTTCTTATCGAGTGCCAATAGTAAAACAGATTGTTGTTGTTGTTGTTTAGTCGTTTAGTCGTGTCCGACTCTTCGTGACCCCATGGACCATAGCATGCCAGGCACTCCTGTCTTCCACTGCCTCCCGCAGTTTGGTCAAACTCATGTTCGTAGCTTCGAGAACACTGTCCAACCATCTTGTCCTCTGTCGTCCCCTTCTCCTAGTGCCCTCAATCTTTCCCAACATCAGGGTCTTTTCCAAGGATTCTTCTCTTCTCATGAGGTGGCCAAAGTACTGGAGCCTCAGCTTCACGATCTGTCCTTCCAGGGAGCACTCAGGGCTGATTTCCTTAAGAATGGATAGGTTTGATCTTCTAGCAGTCCATGGGACTCTCAAGAGTTTCCTCCAGCACCATAATTCAAAAGCATCAATTCTTCTGTGATCAGCCTTCTTTATGGTCCAGCTCTCACTTCCATACATCACTACTGGGAAAACCATAGCTTTAACTATACGGACCTTTGTCGGCAAGGTGATGTCTCTGCTTTTTAAGATGCTGTCTAGGTTTGTCATTGCTTTTCTCCCAAGAAGCAGGCGTCTTTTAATTTCGTGACTGCTGTCACCATCTGCAGTGATCAAGGAGCCCAAGAAAAACAGAAAAACAGATAGTAAAACAGATAGTAATGTACAAATTATAATGTAAAGTGAGATGCGTTTTCAAGATGGGGCTGGAATCCTATGAGCACATGCATTGGTTGGTTGCACTGTAAAGTGGTGCTGCTGTAAAAAAATGGCATTATCCATGAAGAAAGCTTTCCATTCTTTCCCCTTGTAATGTTTGGGAACACTTATCTAACGATATGATTGTGTTGTGAATTTCCGCACCTCCACTGCCCTGCTGTATATCTTCAGGAGTGAAGTTCTGAAGACAGTTAGATAACTTCTGGTATGCTTCCTTCTGGCAACTACTGAAACCAAGCTGGTGCCAAACATATTTCTCTGCTTTCCTTTGGACCGAGAGGAGGGTCTAATTGTCTGGGCAGCCCAGGTCCCCCAAACACACTGCCCTGACTTGCGCCCTGGGGAGGTCACTTTGGTGCTTTTAACGCAGTGCTTTGACTTCACCCCTGGAGGCCCACTCCATTGTCTCTTAAGACAGGTGGATGCCAACAACAGCTCCCATGTCATTGGGCTACCATTGGATAAGCAAGAACACTTGTCACAGGGTATTCCTAAAAGTTACAGTCGCATTCCCATGGAGCATCTATTGCATATCTCAGCCCTAGAAATGCAACGGAGATGGAGACCCATCAATTTTCATCAGCAATAGCTGGCATACCCAGTGGAAAGAGATTGGGGGAGTTGTTGTTCAACAACATCTGGAAGGCCACACATTCCTGACTCCTTCCACACAGCAATTGGGAGCTGTATTGATCACAGTCCTAACTTGATTTGTTAGGATTGCGCCATAAGTGTCGTCCATGCTCTTCATTTAATTTTTTTAGTTTTTGCAGAGCGGATGACATTTTCATGCTTTAGTATAATTCCACAAAGCCCTTTTCAAACAGAACCATGAACATATGCAGGGTTTGGGGGCAGGGGTAGCAGATTTCCTTCTCCTGTTAGACACCTGTTAGGTGTCTGAGGTTATAGAGTTGGCCTATTTTTACATCATCCCAAATAAAATAGTCTAGCACAATTCATATTACCCACTGCCCCAGGGCACAAAATAACCTTTGCATCAAAGAGTGGTCTTGCACTGTTTTTCTGCCTATGTGTTGCTTTTTCTTCCATTTTAAATATGCATGCCTTTTGGGTTTTCAGTTGCATTTCATGAAGTCTATCACTGCTGTGGCGCACGATTAAAGAATACACTCTCAGCAGCATTTGCCTAATTCCGTCAAGAGCTGATATTTGGTAATTTCATTTTCAGGGCCAGAGAAAGCGCCAGAGATGATGGGAAGTAAGAGAGGGAATCGAACGAGGCAAAATGAGCTCTAAAAGGAAAGCAACATTGTTAGAGCAGCCTCTGAGTATTTTATGAGAGAGTAATGGTTTGAAAAGAGTGCAAGCGAAACTGAGTGAGTGGCAGAAGAATGAGCATCCATTAGAAGAGATCGCAGGCGGAATTACCACCGAATTAAACTCGAGAAGCTTTTTCAAGGCAAAGGCCAGAGCTCGCTGCAAAAGAAGAGGTTGGTGGAGGAAGGCAAATGAACTGGGAGATTGCTACAAAAGGCATTTTAAAAAGTGGGGCACAGAGTTCATATGAAGAAACCGACAATATCCAGCAATATCAAGTTATAGGAAAACTGGTGCTATTAACAGTAATCCTTCTAGTTGGTTAATTGGTTCGGCAACTTCCATGCACATGATGTGTGATGCTAATTATTTGCCCCAATAGTTAAATAATAACTAATCAGAGGCAGCTACAGGAAAGCCATGAGATTCAGGTGAGGGTCAGATGCCTTGTCAATCCCAGCAGGTATATAAAAGGACGACCTGCCCAGTCCACTATATAGCCTTCTGGCCCAGTGTTGTTGTAGTTGGTATCCATCTGTCTCGAGAGACAATGGAGTATTCCTCCAAGGGAGGAGTCGAACAGCTGTGTTAGGAGCACCAAAGTGACCTTCCCAGGGCACAAGCCTGGGCAGTGTGTATCAGCTTTGCTGATGTGGTCTGAAGGAAAGAGCAATAGGTTTGGCTGCAGGGGTTGCCAGAAGGAGGAATAAATCCAACCATTTTAGGGAATCCACTCTGGATTTTACAAGGTTTACTCCTTAGCCTTCCCCCCACCCCAATATATCCCACAAGACAGCAGAGGTTTAGGATCAGAGTTTTCCTTCTAGATGGGCTACCTTCCCAGATTGACAGGCCCCATCTGGACTAGATGCTCCTGATTATCGTCTTCCAAAGCAACTACTGTATTCTATTCCAAACATGGAAAGCGTGATGCTGGTGGTCAACAAAAGAGGTTTAAAGAATCTCTCAAGACAAATCTAAAGAAATGTAGTATAAACACCGGCAGTTGGGAAACACCGGCCTTCAAGCGCTCCAATTGGTGTCATGGGCTTTGAAGACGCTCGAACTCAGGACGAAAGGGAGAAACGTGCTAAGAGGAAGGCACGATTGGCAAACCCTGTGATCAACTCCTGCACGGAAACCTATGTGGAAGGACGTGTGGATCCAGAATTGGTCTCCATAGCCACTTAGGGACTCACTGTTAAAACTGTGTTTATGGAAGACAGTCTTACTCAGCTACGAGTGATCACCAAATAAGAAGTACAGTATGGGTAGGGCTCTCCCTAACACAGGCTTCCTCAAACTCGACCCTCCATATGTTTTTGGCCTACAACTCCCATGATCCCTAGCAAGCAGGACCGGTGGTCGGGGATGATGGGAATAGTAGTCTCAAAACATCTGGCGGGCGGAGTTTGAGAAAGCCTGCCCTGACCCCTTCCTGCTTAAAGTGCACTGATACTCATCAGTGATTCCAATGCTGTTTATTTCCGCATCTACCTCACCTAACCAAGAATTATTCAAAGCAGACTGTCTGCCTTTAAAATATATTTTTAATAGAATATCGCTTTAAGGAATTTTTCTTCCATTGTTTTAGCTTTTTTAAAAAAAAAAAAATAGCAAGGCTACTCTGTGGGTCTGGGCAGAGGTTTTGGTGACCACAGATGCTAGCCAATCAGTGTTGTATACAGCCAACTTCTTCAAGTTCGATCCCGGGAAATAAATTGTTCATCTGAATATAGCAACTGCCAAAACGGCAGGTTTACATTCCATCTCGGAGAGAGCGAGAGAGATCCCGGAGACCTGCAGTGGCAGCGGGTGGACAACAGCCTTTCGGCAGGGAGGTGGTGGAAATCCCTTCCAACAGCAACGAAGCAAATCCACTGGCTGGCGAAAAAGCGCACCCAGCCAGGCAGCTCATTGGTCCGGCCTCTTCCCCTCGCCGCCACGAAGAAGGGGGGTGGCTCTCGGTGCAAGAGGCACCTCCCAGCCGCCGGTGCGCGCTGAGCGCAGCCCAAGCTGCAGCAAGCGAGCGCCGTGCGCGCGCGAGGGAGAGAGACAGAGAGCGCCAGGCGACGGCGGCGAAGGCGAAGAGAGAGTCGCGGGCAGCCCCGGCGCGGAGGGCAGGGCGGCCGGGCGGCAAAGGCGGAGCCGCGCCTGCGTGCGTCAGGCCCCCGCTGTGGCAACTCGGCAAAGTTCCGCGGCGGCTGGGTGAGCGGCGCCTGGGAGACGAGCCGAGAGCGAGCCGGAGCTCGGGCAGGAGGACCCAAGGCGCTTTCCCCGGCGCGCACGGGGAGCGCGCCGAGGAAAAGTTTGTGGCGCGGGCGGCGGAGCTGTGGCGCCGGCTTCCCATGGAGGGAGCGCAGCCCGAGCCGGAGAGAGGCAGCAGCGGCGGCGCGCAGCCCTGAGCGGCGACCGGTTTCCGAGGTGTCTCCATGGTGTCCCCTTGTCGCCATGGCCAAATGGCTTAATAAGTACTTCAGCCTGGGCAACAACAAGACCAAGAGCCCACCGCAGCCGCCGAGGCCGGACTACCGGGACAAGCGCAACGGCACGGCGGGCGCGGGCGGCGCAGGGCACCACAACCACCATCGCCACCACAACAGCCACCAACACAGCCACCACCACACGTCGCCGTGTTTCCCGCGCCACGACACCAGCGACCTGCTGCTCGCCTACCGCGCGCAAAAGGAGCGCGACTTCGAGGACCCCTACAGCGGGCCCGGCTCGTCGCTGCGTAAGCTGAGGGCGCTCTGCCGGGCCGAGTACTGCGCGCCGGAGGAGCTGCTGGTGGAGCCGCCAGCCGCCGGCCCCAAGCCCTTCTCGTCGGCGTCGTGCTGCGGCGGAGAGGGCGGCGGGAGCGGCGGCACCACCAGCAGCAACCCGGCCGTGGCGTCCGCTTCGCCGCAGCTCTTCCGCAGCCACAGCGAGCGGCGAGCGGCCACGCCGCCCGACGCCGCCGTCAAGTACATCTCGCCCAAGCACCGGCTGATCAAGATCGAAAGCGGCGAGGGCGGCAAGGGCAGCGGCAGCGGCGGATCCCCCGTCACCTGGAGCCCGTCGGGAAGCGGCCACAAGAAGCTCAACAAGTGCCCCGAGCAAGCGGAAGGGGGCGGCGGCAGTGGCGGCTCCGGCACCAAGAAGGAGAAAGTAAGTGAGCTTGTCAGCCTGGTGGAAACCCGTCTGCCTGGTTCGCGAGGGTAGTGGCGCTTGATTTCTCCGCACCTGGCGCTGATTCACACGTGCATTCCTTCCCCGATCGTGGTGCGCTTGTTGATTGGCAGGTGAATGTGGGAACGGGCTTAATGGGGAGCGAGATGACCGTGACCCGGAAGCGTCCGTCCTTAGGAACCAACAACTCCTAGGGGCCGGAGGTGCCTTCGCCGCCACCCCAATAAAATATTTGAGCCTTCCCCCAAGTTGATGGGCATTGCCATTCAAATAGTGTGTGTGCCGTGTCATGTGGTCGATTATGCAGGGCATCTCCCCTCCCGCATATTTTATTCAAGTTGGTACCCCTTCTTCCATCTGGGGTGGTGTGTTTAGTGATGGCTCATTCACACATGCATAGTCATAGGGGGACTTGCTACCTGACCCTGCTCTTGCATGACAGCTGAATGGGAGACCTCTTGTTGAAAAGCAGAACATTTGAGGTGATGTGAAGGAACCATTCCGTGGTGATAACTCTGTTCGGTGCCCATTTCTATGTGTAAATCCGCCCCCCTTGTTGGGCTTTCATCAGATGATTGGGATGCTTGTGTGAACCAGCACTGTGCATCTGCATCTCACTGCTGCCCTCTTACCTAGTGTCAGTGGCATGGAGGCACACTCTGGAACATAAAAGTGATACTGACCAGACAGGGGTGAACAGAGGATTAACGTGGTAGGGAATGCATTCAGAGACTCTCTGCTTATGACAGACAGACCAGTTACAACACCAATAACCTATTGTGGCTTTTGAGCATAGAAAGACCCCCAACTTGCTGAAAGAAGGGGCTCAGCTTGGTGAGGTTTACTTGAAGCTTTTTGTGTAGAACAGACAGGGAAATAATCTGTTTCTGTATTTTATCAGTCTAGTAACCCTCTTTCCTGAAGGAACTGACATGGTTTGTCCCAAGTGATCCTCACAATTGCTGTTGGGTAGCTTAGGCAGAGAGGTGGTGACTTTTTCCCAGGCCCATCCTGCAAGCTCATGGCTGAGTCAGGATTTGTAGCCATAGCCTTGCCTGCCCAGGTCTAGCATACTATCCGCTATCTCCAATGCTGGGTCGCCCAGCTAAACTCCCCTATTTGCACATGTCAGTTCTGTGAAGCAGTGTGCATTAGGCAGGCGGCTGTTGTTGTTGTCTTTGTGCTGGAAGAGAGACTTCTGTATTTAAGGATCTGTTTTTAAATATATGTATTTTTAAATATATGTATTTTTAAATATATGTATTTTTAAATATATGTATTTTCAACAAATACAATTCAAACAATCATAATTGGTGAGGAATAGCTGCTCAGTTAGCACTGGCCATTTTTGAGCATTGGGACTAGTTTCCTTTATTGTTCTTAGCTTTCTTTCCAAGTGAGAGAAGGTGGAGCATTCATAGCAGAGATGTCAGTTTTCTCGCAAGCACACTTTCTTAAAGTAGGTGCTGGTTATCAAGTCTGTTACACCCACCCACTTCCAGCTCCAGCACCTATTACACAGCTGTCAAATCTAGAAACTTGATTGTGTAGTGTGTGCATACATGTGTGGCTTGTTTATTGACCCCACCCCTCCTCTGGCTTAGGCACTGCCTGCATCCCTTAAGCAAAAGAGAGCACTTCAACAATTTGTCTCCCCTCTCTCTCTTTTCCGGAGGACCCATGTTAACAGCAGAGCTTCTAAGTGGCATTTCTTTCAGGAAGGTGCTGAAGCTCAGCTTGGGAACCAGACCTAGACATTTCAGGCTTAGCAGGTCTTTGAGCGACTGTTCTAGTTTTCTGATGGGTAAATTACAGTTGTTGCCGGTTTTGTCTTCCTTCCCACTGTGATTGGATAGGTCTGAATTCAGAACTTTTCGACCACACAGAGCGTGAGATCCTAGGGTTACTCTGGTCAACTCTTAAGACGGTCTTGGGGACATGAAGGGTGAAGGAGAATGGTGTATGATGGCCAGTGATTCTTAGGCCTTTTCTGTGTAGCAGGACAAATTGCCCCGTGACTCAGCTGCTTTTTATATCTGGCCAACTGAAAGCCAGCATGACTCCCTGCAATTGTGTCAAGGGCATGCAACAGATAGTGCTTGTGTTTTCAGATCTGTAAAAGAGAAAAGACATTTTAATTCCTCAGATAAAGCACTAAGGAAATAGGGCTTGTTTGTACAGCAATAACCTGAGTCATATGCAAAGTATTTCTAACTGCTTGAGTTAGTACTGATGCTCTCTGTTAAGGGTTTTTGTTTTGTTTTTTTAAAAAAAGGTGTGAGCATCCAGGCATTTTAAGGGTAGGTCTGCTGTCGCATGATTGTGTATAATTTCTGTGCCAGCAAACGTAAGAGAGAAATGATTTAATCGGTTTGGGTATTAATGGCAAACTGGCACATGTAATCTCTTGCCGTTTAAGGAAAACTTTAGAATCAGAGGCATATTTGAAAAGGAGTGTTTACAGCCCCAGCCCTGCACTTTTGAGGTTCAAATCTGAAGTTTTCAAAACATGCTTATATCCCAGGAGAGGGAGTTTCGTGGCCTGTTGGCCCTGATGATTCAGATCACTTCTAAAGGTGATAATCATGCAGATAAATCTGAAACAATCTGAAGTAATGGACGGTTTCATCACTGCTTGAGCAGGATCCAAAGAGCAGCTTTAGGCAAGGGTCTCTTAATTCCCTTTTGACATTTATTTCTTTGAGAAACATATGTTGTGCCTTCAGGGAAACCCTTTCCACATTGACTTATCTGCTGAGGAACTGTTGCATGTCTGCTGTGTTGCAAAGGATTCTGGGGAAGTCCTATGACCCACCACAGTTCATGCACAGGGTTGGGCAGCCATGTTGATGAAGAAGACGACACTCTTACAACCCTTCTTCAAGGACTCTCTAAAAGTAAAATAATATAAAAAATCAGTTGGCATCAATAACTCATATCTAATAAACACAGATATGTTGGCACTTCAGTTTTTGATGTTCATTTCTTATGGTGCATGTAACTTTAGGAGTTTTGGTGTTTAGGAGTGTTAGGAGTTTTGGATTTGTTAAATGGGTTGCATTTAATTTCCCTTTCAGAGTCATGAGCCTCGAAATGCATTGGGCTAAACAGAACATTTCCAGTGTACCTCTGAGGTCCTTCGAACATAAGAAGATCTTGCTGGATCAGGCCAGTGGCTCATCTAGTCCAGCATCCTGTTCTCACAGTGGCCACCCAGATGCTTTTGGGAAAGCAGGACCTAAACCAGGCATCCCCAAACTGCGGCCATCCAGATGTTTTGGCCTACAACTCCCATGATCCCTAGCTAACAGGACCAGTGGTCGGGGAAGATGGGAATTGTAGTCCAAAACATCTGGAGGGCCAAAGTTTGGGGGATACCTGACCTAAACAAAAGAGCTCTCTCCCCTCCTGCAATTTCCAGCAAGTGGTCTTCAGAAGCATTACAGCCTCTGTTCATAGAGGCAGAGAATAGCCCATCATGGCTAGTACCGGTAGCCATTGACAGCCTCCATGAATTCTTTTCAAAAAGCCATCCAAGTTGGTGGCCACCACTGCCTCCTGTGGCAGTGAGTTCCATAGGTGCATGAAGAAGTCCTTTCTTTTATTTGCCCCGAATCTTCCAACGTTCAGTTTTATTGGATGTTCACAATGACCAGCGTTACAAGAGAAGGACAAGAACCTTTCTCTGCCTACTTTCTGCAGGCCATACATAGAATTATAAACTTTTATCGTGTCGTTTCTTACTCACCTTTTCTTCTAAAGGAAAACGTCCCTAACACTTCAACCTTTCCTCTTAGGGGTGTTGCTCCATCCCCTTTTCTGAACCTTTTCCAACTCTACAATATCATTTTGAAGGGGAGGTGACCAGAACTGTCGCACCATAGTTTTGTATAATGGTGTTGCAATGTCTTCTCTTAAACTCTCTTTGTTCCTACGTAGGCATCCTCTGTGCTTTCTACCTCTGGGTTTGCTGGACCTTTTACCACCATCCTCTGTGAATGGAGAATAATGTATTGCTTGCTCCTGTATCTGCACATGGCACCTGATGCTCAGTGCTGCGACTGACAGCATTTCTAGAGTTGCCTGCAAGGTTTCCCTCGAGATCCTTCCGTAGGAGATTGAATCCGGGTCTTTCTGCATACAAAGCAGGCATAGGCAAACTCTGCCGTCCAGACGTTTTGGGACTACAACTCCCATCATCCCTGACCACTGGTACTTTTAGCTAGGGATGAATAATAGAATCATAGAATCATAGAGTTGGAAGAGACCACAAGGGCCATCCAGTCCAACCCCCTGCCAAGCAGGAAACACCATCAAAGCATTCTTGACATATGGCTGTCAAGCCTCTGCTTAAAGACCTCCAAAGAAGGAGACTCCACCACACTCCTTGGTAGCAAATTCCACTGCCGAACAGCTCTTACTGTCAGGAAGTTCTTCCTAATGTTTAGGTGGAATCTTCTTTCTTGAAGTTTGAATCCATTGCTCCGTGTCCGCTTCTCTGGAGCAGCAGAAAACAATCTTTCTCCCTCCTCCATATGACATCCTTTCATATATTTGAACATGGCTATCATATCACCCCTTAACCTTCTCTTCTCCAGGCTAAACATACCCAGCTCCCTAAGCCGTTCCTCATAAGGCATCGTTTCCAGGCCTTTGACCATTTTGGTTGCCCTCTTCTGGACACGTTCCAGCTTGTCAGTATCCTTCTTGAACTGTGGTGCCCAGAACTGGACACAGTACTCCAGGTGAGGTCTGACCAGAGCAGAATACAGTGGTACTATTACTTCCCTTGATCTAGATGCTATACTCCTATTGATGCAGCCCAGAATTGCCTTGGCTTTTTTAGCTGCTGCATCACACTGCTGACTCATGTCAAGTTTGTGGTCTACCAAGACTCCTAGATCCTTTTCACATGTACTGCTCTCAAGCCAGGTGTCACCCATCCTGTATTTGTGCCTTTCATTTTTTTTTTGCCCAAGTGTAGTACCTTACATTTCTCCTTGTTAAAATTCATCTTGTTTGCTTTGGCCCAGTTGTCTAATCTGTTAAGGTCATTTTGAAGTGTGATCCTGTCCCCTGGGGTATTAGCCACCCCTCCCAATTTGGTGTCGTCTGCAAACTTGCTCAGGATGCCCTCAAGCCCATCATCTAAGTCATTGATAAAGATGTTGAATAAGATTGGGATGATGGGAATTGTAGTCCCAAAACATCTGGAGGGCGGGCCGAGTTTGCCTATGCTTGACACAAAGCATCTGCTCAAGCACTGAGCTTATGTGGCTCATACCCTGCCACCTCCTCCCCAATCATTTTACATTGCTCTGTTTTTTGGGGGTGGGGTGGGACAAACATGTGCACACATGTTTTCAGAAGGCCGAAGTAGGTGTAAATATTTGGACTGTGCGCACACGATCGCTTAATTGTATCCAGCAATCGTGGAGGTTTGGGGGTCAGACCAGATAAAAAAAAAGCAGGGAGAAGCAGACGGCGATAAGTTTGATAGAAATATGCGTAAATAGAGGAAGAAACTCTGCTGTAGAGGTAAGGCAGAGATCAAAGTTGAAAGGACTGTTATCGGTTGCAACATATTTATGTTGCTGAGCTCTTGCAGCGGGCAGGTATAATATCAAAGCAAGCAAACGCTAGAGGCATAAGCAGAAAGCATCTGCTTTGTTCAGAAGTATTTCTACATGTTTACCGAATGTTGCAATCGCCTATAGGTCTAGGACAGCAATGTCCAAAACTGGCCTGGAGGTGAAGATGCAGATCCTTTCTGGAGCTGTGAATACGGTACTGCTGATGTGGAAAGAGAGCCAAGTAGTTTTATAATTTGTGGCTTTTGTCCAGGGCAGAAACAGGGAACCTATCACCTTCCAGATGTTACTGGATTCCAGCTGCCATCACCCTTGGCCATTGGGCATCTTGGCTGGGACTCCAAAAACATCTGGAGTGCTGGTGGCTCCCCATTTCTGGTCGAGGGAAATAGATCTAATCTATAACACAGTGTTTTGTGCGTGGTTGAAGTCATGGTCTACAGAAGGCTTTCCAGAGTTCCTTGGTGAAAATATTAGCATGCATTTTATTTATTAAAGCTTCCCAATTTACATCTGCCCCAGCAGCTGCAGTGTATCAGATGTGCAAAATCTGGCCCTTTATTTTTGGGGAGCTTTCTGCTCTTTTTGTCCTCTCCCATCAGGTATCTAGGAAACTCCGTAGAGTATCTCGGATACCCTTTCCTTTAGAAATTGCAGCTGGAAAGCCAGTGTCGTCCTGAACATGGAAGCTCCTGCTTTCAGTGGGATCCACATTTGGATATGCATTTCCTTTCTAGCTAGCTTGCACAAGAGTTACACATCCTGCTGGTAATTAATTGTTTCCCTGCCTGAAATTAATGGAAGGGAATCCGACTGGAATTTGAATATCAGATCATCATCCTGCAATGGTGGAAACTCTCAACTCCAGCACTGGAAATAACACTTGCTGGGTTGCTACATTATCTTAATTGCAGAGCCCACTACGGAAGAGGCCCTGCTTGAAGTTAATGCCAGTGCTGTTTGAGCTGTTAAAGAATTTCAAAGCCAGTCCTCAGTGGAAGGTTGCAGGCAATGGAGGGGCAAGCCTTTGCTGGGAGACACTGAGCCCAGATCATTGACAGGGATGCGGCCGGCTAGGACTGCTGAGAGTTGTAGTAACATGGGGGGAAGGGTGATATAGGGCATGAAAACTGAAAACCTAGAATCCCGAAGCGTGTGCCCAGAAGCTAGCTAGCTAGCCCTACTGGAGCAAACTGGGGAAACTGCTGGAGCAACAGGCTGGTAGCCATTAACATTCTTCTGACATGCGGAAGTGTTGGGTGTGTTCTGGGATGCTCTTTTGGTTTATATGGGGTAACAGTGGGGTTCATGCTAGAGCTTGCCCCAGGATCCTCTTGCCATATGCAGGGGACTCTGTGGCTTGGCTGATGCCGAGAGGTTTCACAACAGGCAAAGGGGTGTGGGAAGGTTCCTGTAGTTTAAAAAGCTTCTGATCTTGTGTACGTAGTTCTAATCCCTTTTGGGTGGCCTCACACTATAGCAGTGACTTTTTATTCACTAACAGTGGTGGGTGGTAATAAATTTATTATTGCTGCTGTTACTACTACCACTACTAGTTAGCACTTGCGGTACATTGCACAGGTGGCGCTGTGGTCTAAACCACTGAGCCTCTTGGGTTTGCCGATCAGAAGGTTGGCGGTTCAAATCCCTGCGACGGGGTGAGCTCCCATTGCTCGGTCCCAGCTCCTGCCAACCTAGCAGTTCGAAAGCATGCCAGTGCAAGTAGATAAATAGGTACCGCTGTGGTGGGAAGGTAAACGCCGTTTCTGTGCGCTCTGGTACTCGTCACGGTGTTCCGTGCAACAGAAGCAGTTTAGTCATGCTGGCCACATGACCCGGAAAGCTGTCTGTGGACAAACGTCGGCTCCCTTGGCCTGAAAGCGAGATGAGTGCCGCAACCCCATAGTCGCATTTGACTGGACTTAGCCGTCCAGGGGTCCTTTACGTTTTACCTTGCATTGCACTTTAGTGCCCAAAGCCGTACACATGCAGCAATTACGTCCAACAATCCTGCAAGGCAGGTCAATCCCTTCCAGTCGGGATTCAGGCCTCATCATGGGACTGAAACTGCCTTGGTCGCGTTGGTTGATGATCTCCGGCGAGCTAGGAACAAAGGTGAGAGCTGTTTCCTAGTTCTGCTGGATCTCTCAGCGGCTTTTGACACCTTCGACCATAACATCCTTCTGGACCGTCTAGAGGGGTTGGGAGCTGGGGGCACTGTCATACAGTGGTTCCGCTCCTTCCTCCTGGGCAGTGTTCAGAAAGTGGTGGTGGGGGATGAGTGTTCAGACCCCTGGGCTCTCACTTGTGGGGTGCCTCAGGGCTCTGTACTCTCCCTCCTGTTTTTTAACATCTATATGCAGCCGCTGGGAGAGATCATCAGGGGGTTTGGGCTGGGTGTTCATCAGTATGCGGATGATACCCAGCTCTACCTCTCTTTCAGATCAGAACCAGTGAAGGCGGTGAAGGTCCTGTGTGAGTGTCTGGAGGCGGTTGGAGGATGGATGGCGGCTAACAGATTGAGATTGAATCCTGACAAGACAGAAGTACTGTTTGTGGGGGACAGGAGGTGGGTGGGTGTGGAGGACTCCCTGGTCCTGAATGGGGTAACTTTCCCCCTGAAGGACCAGGTGCGCAGCCTGGGAGTCATTCTGGACTCACAGCTGTCCATGGAGGCACAGGTCAATTCTGTGTCCAGGGCAGCTGTTTATCAGCTCCATCTGGTACGCAGGCCGAGTCCCTACCTGCCTGCCTGAGACTGTCTTGCCAGAGTGGTGCATGCTCTAGTTATCTCTCGCTTGGACTACTGCAATGCGCTCTACGTGGGGCTACCTTTGAAGGTGACCCGGAAACTACAACTAACCCAGAATGCGGCAGCTAGACTGGTGACTGGGAGCGGCTGCCGAGACCACATAACACTGAAAGACCTACATTGGCTCCCAGTACGTTTCTGAGCACAATTCAAAGTGTTGGTGTTGACCTTTAAAGCCCTAAACGGCCTCGGTCCAGTATACCTGAAGGAGCGTCTCCAGTCCCATCGTTTTGCCCGGACACTGAGATCTAGCGCCGAGGGTCTTCTGGCGGTTCCCTCGCTACGAGAAGCCAAGTTACAGGGAACCAGGCAGAGGGCCTTCTCGGTAGTGGCACCCACCACTACATTTGTGTATTTCTTTAAAGAAGCTAGCTAACAGTGCAGTCCTAACCTTGTCCACCCAGAATACCTGGGGTTAAATCCTACAGAATTCAATGGATTATAGCCTGAGTGTTTTACACAGTGCTATTTTATTAAGATTGCCGGAAGAAATATCAACAACCTCAGATATGCAGATGACACAACCTTGATGGCAGAAAGCGAGGAGGAATTAAAGAACCTTTTAATGAGGGTGAAAGAGGAGAGCGCAAAATATGGTCTGAAGCTCAACATCAAAAAAACCAAGATCATGGCCACCGGTCCCATCACCTCCTGGCAAATAGAAGGGGAAGAAATGGAGGCAGTGAGAGATTTTACTTTCTTGGGCTCCTTAATCACTGCAGATGGTGACAGCAGTCACGAAATTAAAAGACGCCTGCTTCTTGGGAGAAAAGCAATGACAAACCTAGACAGCATCTTAAAAAGCAGAGACATCACCTTGCCGACAAAGGTCCGTATAGTTAAAGCTATGGTTTTCCCAGTAGTGATGTATGGAAGTGAGAGCTGGACCATAAAGAAGGCTGATCGCCGAAGAATTGATGCTTTTGAATTATGGTGCTGGAGGAGACTCTTGAGAGTCCCATGGACTGCTAGAAGATCAAACCTATCCATTCTTAAGGAAATCAGCCCTGAGTGCTCCCTGGAAGGACAGATCGTGAAGCTGAGGCTCCAATACTTTGGCCACCTCATGAGAAGAGAAGAATCCTTGGAAAAGACCCTGATGTTGGGAAAGATTGAGGGCACTAGGAGAAGGGGACGACAGAGGACAAGATGGTTGGACAGTGTTCTCGAAGCTACGAACATGAGTTTGACCAAACTGCGGGAGGCAGTGGAAGACAGGAGTGCCTGGCATGCTCTGGTCCATGGGGTCACGAAGAGTCGGACACGACTAAACGACTAAACAACAACAACATTTTTATAGGAAATGAGGTGCTGACACTCACTATATAAACACCTTCCTCGCTCTCTTAGAATGGCAATGGTGCCTACCTGAGAGGTGCTGGAACTGAGTTCCCACGAGTTCCAGCTGAAAAACTGCTTAAAGATTGCTGCTGGAGAGCTTAACTATACGTTACTGTGAATGTGTATCAGCTGCAGAGTTCCATCTCCCCAGTGATGTTCATTTGTCATGTTGATGTCATAGTGCTCACTATTTCCTTGACCTCACACCACTTTGTTAGCTGGCGCTTGCAGGATTGGTGGAAATGCTGTGATGTTGTGCCATGCGTCTGCCAGGGAGGTGCAGAAGGGAGGCGGGGGCAGCCCAAAGGACTGGTGAGAGCCACTCGGGCCACATTCACACCATACATTTAAAGTGCTATGATGCCACTTTGAATGTTCTAGGCATCCCCCAAGGAATTCTGGGAGCTTGAGGTCTTTAAGGCTGCAGAGAGCTGTGAGGAGACCCTCATTCTCCCGCAAAGATGGAATTCACAGTGTTTGCTAGGAAGAAGGATTGATTGCTAAACCCTTTGGAGAATTGCCCTTCCCAGATTGTTCTGAGGAAGCCACGAATATTTAAACTTTAAAGCAGTGGCATAGTGCTATAAATGCACAGTGTGATGGTAGCCCCACCGGGCAACTGCAGTGCAGAGGGAGGAGGCCTTTTGAAGGCATCTTATACACCCCACCCACTCCAAAAAATCCTGAACCATCACTGGTAGGGAATGGGGCAGAAAAGGAGACCAGGCTACGTGAGGGAGCATCAGGAAGGGGTCTTCATAAAAGAATGAGCTGTGATCGTTTTTTAAAAAATTGTAAAACAGGGGGGGGGGAGATTCCTTTTGAGATTTAAGGCAGGGATGGGGAAATTTGTGTCGCTCATTATGTTATTGAGCTACCATCCCCATCACCCCTGACCTTTGGCCATGCTGCCTGGGGCTCCAACAACATTTAGAACAGTGTTTCCCAACCTTGTGCCTCCAGCTGTTTTCGGACTACAATTCCCATCATTCCTGACCACTGGTCTTGCTAGCTAGGGATGATGGGAGTTGTAGTCCCAAAACATCTGGAGGCACAAGGTTGGGAAACACTGATTTAGAAGATCCACAAATATCTCACCCCTGTTTTAAGGAACACAATTTTTGAAAAGGTCTCTGGTAGTCTCTTTAAAAAGAAGAAAGAAAAGATCCATGGCAAGGAAAAGGAAAGAATGTTACAGGACAAATAAGGAAATACAGTGTATATATTTATTCTGCCCCGGTGCGAACTTGGGGCACAGATTCAGAGGGGAAGGCCCTCCTGTGCAAGCCCCATTGAAATGAATGGGGCACACACAACAATTCTTTTGCACACATCTCTCAGCCTTTTCAATGGGGCTTGGCGCTAGATGGGGTTCCCTGTGGATAGCACATGTGGCAAATGGTGTAAACCCACATGTCTTGGGGAGTAGAACATGAAAGTATTGGGTGGTGGCACATTTTTAAGGTGATAAATTGCGTCCTGTCTGCATGTAATTCCAAAATAAATCACCTTGTCAGGGTGAAGGAAGATTAAAGCTCTGATAAAATATTTATTGCTGTGTCAGTCGTCTACCTTTTGAGTCACTGACTGGAAACACTTAATTCTTTCAGGGAAGTGAGTGATTACATTGGAAATATTCATTCATATGGCAGTGTTTTTTAAAAAACAGACTTAAATTTTACTTTAAAGTGCAGTGCCTTTGGCAGGTTAGTGAAATTCTAGAGCATCTGGATGCGTAGCACAGCTTCAGAAAAGAAATGAGTGAACGTCATACAAAGCTGAAGTCCTGTGAGAGGCAGTGTGGTGCAGTGGTTAGAGTGTTGGACTACGAGTGAAAAGACCCAGCTTCAAATCCCCCTCAAGACACACGCTGGCTATTTAGCCATGATAATAAACAGTCACTCAGGACACAAGATGGTACAAAGGTATAGAGGTATAGAGTAAATATTTTTTATTCTGGAAAATAAATCTGCTGTTGTGCTATTAAGGTATGAATGAGGCATCTATTAGCATTTTATTTTGGTCTGAGACCAGGCATATTTTTTATAAAACAGAAAAGTTGAATTCTTCTCTGAACCATTGAGCAAAGTTTCTCTGAACTCTGAAGACACAGATCCAACAATGGAACTTTCCTTATTTTCCTGTTCAGGGACTTTTGATGATATTTCTGCTAACTTTTGTAGGAGTGGACTTCCTGAGTGTTAGCTATTACAAAGGAGAACTACAAAGAGCTCCTTCGAAGTTTATCTGCTTCCGCCCCACTTGTGGCAGTGAGATCTCTCTGGCTTTTCTAGTGCCAAGAAAGTGCCAAATGGGGGGAAGTGAGGCAGTCTGGCAGGCAATGCCAAAATGCAAGTGTTCATGAAACTAAAAGGTAAGGTAAGGTAAAGGACCCCTGGATGGTTAAGTCCAGTCAAAGGCGACTGGGGTTGTGGCAGTCATCTCGCTTTCAGGCCAAGGGAGCCGGCGTTTGTCCACAGACAGCTTTCCGGGTCATGTGGCCAGCAGGACTAAACCGTTTCTGGCACAACGGAATACTGTGACAGAAACCAGAGCGCACAGAAACGGCGTTTACCTTTCCACCACATTTATCTACTTGCACTGGCATGCTTTCGAACTGCTAGGTTGGCAGGAGCTGGGACAGAGCAAGGGGAGCTCACCCCATTGTGAGGATTCGAACCGCCGACCTTCTGATTGGCATGCCCAAGAGACTCAGTGGTTTAGACCACAGCGCCACCCGCGACCCCAGTATTACAGTGGAACCTCGAGTTGTGGACGTAATCCGTACTGGAGGCACGTCCGCAACTCGAAGCGTTTGCATCCAGAAGTGCTGCGTCTGCGCACACACACGATTTAGCGCTTCTGCGCATGCCCGTGCGGCCAAACCCAGAAGTAACCGTTCTGGTACTTCCGGGTTGCCGCAGGGTGCAACTTGAAAAGACGTAACCTGAAGCGGACGCAACATGAGGTATGACTGTAAAAGTATGTTCTCAGGAATGAGGTTAGGTTCACAGGTGTAAAAAGAAGTGTGGAATTTGGCTTATTTGTTTTATTTCTTTGGGTGGTTTTTTTTTTTGAACACCGCCTGGGGATGCCATGTAAAAGACAATCTAAAAATATTTAAATAAATAAATGCATTCCCTTAATCAATAATTTCTCTAACAGGTCAGGAGTCCTGCATAAGCCAGAGAGCTAAAACAAGGGATTCCGCTGCAGCACACACAGTACATGAAGTTTAGAATAAAGGGGTGTTTATTATTTACTAGGACCTAGACCAGGCATCCCCAAACTGCGGCCCTCCAGATGTTTTGGCCTACAACTCCCATGATCCCTAGCTAACAGGACCAGTGGTCAGGGATGATGGGAATTGTAGTCCAAAACATCTGGAGGGCCGAAGTTTGGGGGTGCCTGACCTAGATCTTTCTCCAGGTCCACGTGTATTTCTTTAGTGCTTGATTATATCCCATGAATCTTGTGAGATTTAGAGCGTAGAGGAAGCCATGTATTACATTTTTAATGCCACCCTTCCTCCAAGGAGCTTTAAATGGATCTCCCCCACCCAAAACACACACATTTTATCTTCACCACAATATTGTGAGGCTGCATCCACACGATACATTTAAAGCACACACACCCTAGATAAGAATCCTGGGAACTATGGTTTGCTCAGGGTGGTGGGAATTGTAGCTGTGTGAGCAGTATATTGCAGTTCCCGGGATTCCTTTGTGGGAAAGAATGTGCTTTAAATGTATGGTGTGTATGCAGAGTTAATAACTGGCCGTGGGCATTCAGTGCGCCGAGATCTGAACGCAGGTCGTCCCAGTTCTATGTCCAACACTACCCATTGCTCCATACTGCCCGAACGCTTTTTGTATGATCCGATTAGAGCCTGTCTTCAGGGATATAGATCACCATGCCATATATAATATTTGAAAGTTCTTTTGTTAGGTACTGATTTATTCCCCATTATTTGAAAGGCAAATCCTTCAAATGCTGAGACAGGCAAAAGACGGTTCCTTTAGGAATATGTGACTTGATTTAGCAGTGAAAAAATTCATACTCATCTTTCACTGACAAGGAAACTGTGCTTGTGGCAGGTTTATAAGGTGGCCTTGAATAACCTGTCTCTTTTTTAAACAGCTAAAGAATCCAAACTTGTTGGGAAATGAAGCTGTACAAGAAAAACAGGTATTGAGTGAATAACCAGGCCAAACATCTAAAGACATCCCAGCAAGGCATTCCAGATGTTCACAATTGCACGATCTCTGCGCAGGTCTCCCAAGTGGAATTTGAGCACAGTTGCAGAATTGTAATCTCTTAGATTATCTTTTTGACAAAAAAATGTTAGGAACTCACTGTGGCTGGCTCATTCAACAGTTCCTTGCACTTTGCAGAACTGTGTTGCAATGGAGACCGAGATCTTCTTGATTGTCTGGGGCCTGGTTCAGAAGTAATGCAAAACCACGATTTCCTCCTGCTAGAACAGGCTGTGGCAAATCCTTCCCCCCCCCCCCCATGTGCAAACAGAGGAAGTTCAGAGTTTCCCATTTTCTGTTCCCCATCATGTTTGAATGTGGGGAAACTCTGGTTTGTTCAAACCAAGACCAAACATGATTTCAGCCCCCCACCCCCTTTAATTGAATGAAGAACTGCTGTTTGTTCTAAATTAGAAACGAGAGCTTTAAAGTTCCCTTGCATGTACTGTACAGGAGAATGGGGAGACAGTGGAGGATGGAGGAAGCCAATCAAATCTCTTGCTCATTGTTAGCATAACAGGAAACCTTGGTTCTCAAGGAGCACTTTTCATGTGTCGCACAGTCTGGAGGTTTGAACCCGGAACTGCATGGCTTGTGGCGAAGATCTAGCACAATGAGCTGTCCAGGACTCTCTTTGCTTGGATTCAAGGCCTCTATTTGCCCACGGAAGACCCTGGGTGTGCAACATTGGATCCTTAGGTTTTACACAGAGAAGACCCACAGAAATGAATGAGCATGACTAAGTTAGTTTTGTTAATTTCCAAGGGTCTGCTGTGAATAAAACTTAGTTGAATACCACCCCAAATAAAAAGGTATTCTGTCCCCCCGCACTTCCCTGAATTGCAGATTAAGATGCATGTCAACAAGGAAATTTCACATCTCCTGGGTTGATTTGACCAACCTGTGTTGACTTGAGCCAAACAGATTTACATGTAGTTTGGAATACAACAAGTCGCACATCTTGGATTGCTTTCTAAAACACACTCCTAATACAGTGGAACCTCGGTTTTCCAACATAAGACCGCTCGACTTCCGAAATGTTCAAAAACCGAAGCCTGCATTTCTGGAAGCATTTACTCCTGGAAAACTCCATATGGAAGCCACGTGGCACGCATAGCTGCCAAGTTTTCACTTTTCTCGCGAGGAAGCCTATTCAGCATAAGGGAAAATCCCTGTAAAAAAGGGATAACTTGGCAGCTATGGTGGCACGTTTGGCTTCCGAAAAGCGTTCAAAAACTGAATTAGTTACTTCCGGGTTTTCAGCATTCGAAAGCCGAAACGTTTGACTTCCGAGATGCTTGAAAACTGAGGTTTCTTGACATAAGTGAAATGTATTCGGCTGTAAATATGTAAAGTAAATAAAGATTATTATGGAAAACTGAGGTTTCACTGTATTTGGACTGGGAAAATTAAAGATGAGAAATTGCTCTCAGTGAACACTATGACATTTTCAAAAGATTACCCCTCCCCTTTCCCCTAAAAGCACATTTTATTGTGCTCTTTTGAAACCAAGGCTGTGATCTTGTGCTACGTGACAGTGGAAAGTCTGCAGCATGTGGATTATACCTGGATTCTGTGGAAAACTGCACCTGGCCTTTACAGCTAAGAAAAAGGCCCATGGAGCAATAACTAAAGACCCATGCAAGTATCTCAGCATCACCTGTGGTTTCTCAAACAGATTCCCTTCATGTCATGCAGCAAATTAAAGTGAGAGGGACTTCCAGTGGCAGATTCTGATACTGTGTGCTGTTGTTCAAAGGAGGGGAGGGAAGTCGAGGATCCCATGGGGCCTGCCCCTAGCCCTTGGGCATGTTTAAAGTACCTCTTCAGATCCTGGCTCTGCTAAATTCTGCTTGAAAGCCTTGGCTGTGGATTAAATGTGTCTTTGAGCTTTGAGGCAGGTATGACTGACTTTTGTTTTTCCGTACAAGGAAGTGGGAACCAAAGCCAGGAGACTGGAAACCAAATGCAATTTTATTTAACATCAACAGATGCTCCCCTTAATTTTAAAAGGCTGCGTTTTTATCACTCGCTTTGATAACCTTATCCAGTGCCAGCTCTTGGTGTGTGTGGATGTTTTTTTTTTAAAAAAAACAAAGACCCACTAAATAATAATAATTTTTAATAGTAATTTTATTATTTATACCTCGCCCATCTGGCTGGGTTGCCACAGCCACTCTGGACGGCTTCCAACACATATAGAAACACAATAAAACATCAAAACATTAAAAACCTCCCATTACAGGGAAATGAAATGGTGTTCTCCGTTGTCCCTGCTGTCTGTGGCCCTGGCTATATGTACAGTGGACAGGCAAGTGAGTCACTCTTGTACTCTGCGAAGTAATTCCACTAATGTGCGAGGGATTGGCAAGTAATGTGGGAGATGCTCTTAAAATGGCGCACGGCAGCTGTCGTTCGACAGGGGTCTTCGCATTTGGCTGTAAGAGCTTGACTAATGTAGAGGGGTTTCTTTTCCCTCCCCCACTCCCAATCCCACCCTTTAAGCCGGTTTGTGGCATGTGCATAGTTCCCTTGATCCATCTCGGGCTTGGGCTCCATATTGTTAGCAGCTGGCCTGATTTAATGCCACATCCACTGGCCCCCTCTCAAAAGGAAGTGGTAATTTGGGATGAATGTCAAAACCTCCCTCGGATGGCATTTGCTTTCTCTCTGATGTCTGCAATTACTAAGGCATCATCTGTAACTTTAAGTGGTCCTGTATAAATAAATCAGAAAGGGGACCGTTGCTTGAAAGGCCGAGATCTCAACCTTATTTCCGAAAGGCGCAAATGCATAGAACGGCGCAGATGTTGCCCTCCTTATGCTGCTCTTGCCTTGACGGAGGCTCAACTGTTCTTCTCCAGTGTATACATTAGGCATTCCAAACTAAACTTGGGTTGGAAGAACTCAAACAAATGTTCTCTAGGTGGTTTGTGGCTCAGGCAGTAGGGTCTGGGCCATATGCCTGCATGGTGGGAATAGATGTTATGGGGAAACACAGGGATCCCAATACAATGCTGTTAGGGGGGAGGCCGATGGGGTGATGGAGCAGTGTTCTTTGCAGATCAAAATTGGTGGTGGGGTGGGATGCTTGGGCTTTCTCCCCTGTTAATTCCCCAGCCGTCTTTCATGTTTTCGCCTGCTTGGGGGGGGGGGGAATCAGAAGTATGCCTGACTGGGGTCCTTGATAAAGGGACATTTGCAGAACAGAATTAGGTAAAGGTAAAGGGACCTCTGACCATCAGGTCCAGTCGTGACCGACTCTGGGGTTTATTGGCCGAGGGACGCTTTATTGGTCGAGGGAGCCGGCGTACAGCTTCCAGGTCATGTGGCCAACATGACAAAGCCACTTCTGGCGAACCAGAGCAGCACACGGAAACACCGTTTACCTTCCCGCTGTAGCGGTACCTATTTATCTACTTGCACTTTGATGTGCTTTCGAACTGCTAGGTTGGCAGGAGCTGGGACCGAGCCACGGGAGCTCAGCCCGTCGCAGGGATTCGAACCGCCGACCTTCTGATCAGCAAGCCCTAGGCTCTGTGGTTTAATCCACAGCGCCACCTGCGTCCAGAAGAGAATTCGCCTTGGGCTAAGCTCCCATGTGTATTGATCATCCCCCATAAGTGCCTTTCACCTGCAAAGGAAACATCCAAACCCACCTTTATTGTCCTTTTCAGTCATTGAGTTTTAAGTCAAGAAAGCGAGCTTGTTTTCTGCTCCTCCAGAGTGTGGGACCCAAACCAATGGAATCAAATTAGGAGACTCTGTCTAAAAGAGATTCCAATGCGCTTTCTGACACTTGAGAGCTGAGAGATCGGACTCCCTCGGAAAGTGGTGGACTCTCCTTCATTAGAGCTTTTAAAGCAGAGGTTGGATGGCCATCAGTTAATGGATGCTTTAGATGAGATTCCTGCATTGCAGGGGGTTGGACTAGATGACTCTTAGGGTATCTTCCAATTCCATGCAAGATTCCAGACCTTTCTAATATATTTATTATATTTATTTACCCCTTCCTGAAAAATATTGCCTCTGGGGTTTCTAATTAGTTGTCACTGGCATCTGAAGCCTTCCTCTCTCCCATATTTTCCTAGGGTTGATTCATACAGGCGGATTAATCACTTAATTATTTTGGCATGAAGCGGAGACTTGTCTGTGTGCTGCAGGTATTCATGGAGTTCTGTGCTGCTGTCCTCTGGACCCTGCTCTCAGTGATAACTTATCTGCACATCTATTTCCTTCATTATTTTGTTCCACCCAAGGGTGCTTATGTACTGGGAATTACACCTTTCCTTTGCGGTTTCAGAACCAAAGCACTTGTGAGGCAGTTTTCTTAGGAAATGAAACAGTAAACAATAAAATTGTGTCTCTGAACACATTGCAAGAAGTAGCTATCATTATGCCTGCTATGATTATCCCTGTCTTACAGTGTGGAGGGAGCACAGTGCTACCTCGGTTTTCTAATGTGATTCATTCCGGAAGATTGTTCGAGTTCTGAAATGTTCAAAAATCGAAAATTCAAAATGGAAGCCTTGAAACGGAAATCTCAATACGGAAGCTGCATTTCCGTTTTGACTTCTGAGGCACGTTCAAAAACTGAAGCGTTTACTTCCGGGTTTATGGCGTTCGAGTTCCGAAATGTGCGTCAACGGAGCTGTTCGAAAACCGAGGTACCACTGTATTAGGATAGCAGTGGAAAATGGTTTTGTTCCATTGAATGGTGGAGCAGAAACCTTTTAAGGAGTACAGTGGTACCTCTGGTTAAGAACTTAATTTGTTCCAGAGGTCCGTTCTTAACCTGGAACTGTTCTTAACCTGAAGCACCACTCTAGCTAATAGGGCTTCCTGCTGCTGCTGCTGCCGTGCCACCAGAGCACGGTTTCTGTTCTGATCCTGAAGCAAAGTTCTTAACCTGAGGCACTATTTCTGGGTTAGCGGAGTTTGTAACGTGAAGCCTTTGTAACCCGAGGTACCACTGTATGGTATAATCAGGGCCAGCCTGCCCAAGAGGCAGACTGAGCCTGCTGCCTCAGGTGGTGGAAACTCAAGATGCAACACCTTCACGGCCAGAGAAGAGATGCTAACAGTGGCTTCTGACAAGTTCATGTGCACTTCATGAGATCTCGCGAGAGCTCTGCAAGATCTCGCTGGAACCTGCCATCATCACCTCTGCTTTGGGACGACACCTTTCCATTTCGCCTCAGGCGGCAAAATGGGACATACCGCCCCTGAATATGATCCCAGGAATAAAAGCGCAAAAACTATTTGAAAGCAGGAAACACTGACTCTTGGCTGCCACTGTGTTGGGCTACTGGTGTGTCAAAGGTTTGGCATGTAAAGTACAAATCCTCGGGCTTCTGGAAGCAAAATGCTTTTTCTGTGCAGCCTGAGCAAGAGCAGTAACCATTAAGAAAAAGAATAGGCCAGTATATATGTGGACTGTCCCTGGATCAAGTGACTTTTTAAGTTCTCAGAGCTCTTAACCCAGCCGAAGGCTGTCATCTGAACTAGCCAGATGTTTAACTGAGAATCAATCACAGGCAGTCCACCATTTGAAAAATAAGACTTTAGAGCCGTCTTGCCCCAAAATGGCAACTAGACATTCCCTCTTCGCAAGTGCAACTTTGGTTTAAGGAGCCATTTGGCACCTAGCTTATATATCTGACTTTCTGATACTGTCTGGGAAAACCCGCATTTACTGCTGAATCAGTCAGTTTTTTTGTGGATTGCTGTTTACTCCGATTCAGCAGTAAACCATGGGTTTTCCCAGGGAAAAAACCTGCTCAGACACAGGCCTGGAAACCCCAGACATGTGCCTAGAAAATGTGGTGCAAAGGTAAACATGGATGTACCCTCAGAGAGCAAAATGCCAAGTTTCTTCCACCAGCTCTTTATAATATTGGTAGATATTTCTCCAACCTTCCACTGATTTCTAAACAGCCAGAGGACTTAAGTCAACATGATGGAAAGAAAGTATGAATTGGGGGGGCCCTCTTATCATATTGAGTCACATGACAATTGCCCACAGAACTTGGTAACCTAACCTAAATGCTGCTGTTGTGATAATTGGGGTGATGAATCATCTGCATTCATCTTATCTTGGCTTTAGGTCATTACACAACAATAGGACCAAGCTGGGGCTTATCTTCTGCCATGTATTACCTATTGCAAATCATTGAGATGGTTATCTCTTGAGCTGAATGCACAGATTTGCCCTAAACTGTGTTGGCGCAGTTCTGCTCATTAGAACAGAGATTATGCATCTAATAAAATGTCTCTGATTGGTATCACTATCTTTTGTCACATGCACTGGTTAGCTCAGCGACAGCCAAGATGCCGCAGTCAAACTGAGGATGTTGCTTTGTGCTTTATGTCAAGTCCTCAGGTCTTACTGATGTCAATGTTCTGCATCCCACAGTCCGACATACCTGGAGCTGAGTGGTTAACAAGTAGGCTAGCTAGAAGTGCAGGGGCAGGTAGCCCTAGTGCCTTTTCTCAGGGATGAGTTTCCTGGATGTAGAGGACAGTGTAAATCCAGGGCGGTCCAACTTTTCACCCCAAGTTGCTGAGGGTCACCCAAAAAAGTACTTCAATGTGGAATCCGCACACTGCCTTATTGCATGTGTGGGAGCAAAGCCAAAATTTGACAAACATCCCAGCCCTTCTGCCGCCTTCACTAAGCTGGCAGACTTTGGGAAGGAGGTCTTTAAGCAGAGGCTTGACAGCCATATGTCAAGAATGCTTTGATGGTGTTTCCTGCTTGGCAGGGGGTTGGACTGGATGGCCCTTGTGGTCTCTTCCAACTCTATGATTCTATGATTCTAGGTGTGAGGCTCCAGCAGGGTCCTAGAGCTCTCCCACCTTCTTCCCAAAGCTGGAAAAACTCTAACCAGGTTTCGGTAAAGAGGCGGGAGGACTCTAGGAGCCTGTCAGAGCTTCATGCCTCCTTCTCAAAGCCCAGAACCTCCTTACGCAGCTTTGGGAAGGCAGCACAAGGGCTGTTGGGGGGTGGGTGGCGGTCATGAAATGTTGCTGAGGGTCACCCAAAAAAGTCTTGAGGGTTGCATGCTGGACCGCCCTGCCATGGATATTTGAGGTTTATAGCAAGCAGTCGCACAGAATTGGCTCCCTTGTCTTGTGTCATTCGTTTCCTAGCCTTAGAAGGGCTAAGGCTGTGTACACACTATAACATTAGACCACATTCGAAAAGCATTTCCCCCCTGAAAAGAATTCTGGGCACTGTAGTTTGTTAAAGCTTGCCGGTGAGGGATAAACTACAACGCCCAGAATTCCTCAAGGGAAAGACTGTGGTTTGAGTGCGCTTTAAAGGTATAGTGCAGGCATCCCCAAACTGCGGCCCTCCAGATGTTTTGGCCTACAACTCCCATGGATCCCTAGCTAACAGGACCAATGGTCAGTGATGATTGGAATTGTAGTTCAAAACATCTGGAGGGGCGAAGTTTGGGGATGCCTGGTATAGTACATATACAGCCTAGGTACCCCAGGGAGAATTGCCTGCCATTTCCTCTTCTGACCACGACCTTCATGTTGTATGCAGTAGGGAAATACCGCTTCAACAACAATGCTCCTGGTTTTAGCTCGGCTGCTTCCAAACAGAACAGCTTTCCCTAACCCTTCAGATATTATTCAACTCCTGACCCAGCCAACATGGCCAACAGTCAGGGATGATGGTACCGGTACTTATATTCCAAAGCAGCTAGAGGGAACGGGGGGGGGGGGAGCCTGCCGCAGAGTGCCATTGGGATGAGTACCCTGTTTCTCATATTTTAAGACATACCCATAAAATAAGCCATAGCAGGATTTTTAAGCATTCAAGGAATATAAGCCATACCCCGAAAATAAGACATAGTGATAGGCGCAGCAGCAATGCCGGCCGCAGCAGGAGGAGGAGGAAAAAAATAAGACATCCCTTGAAAATAAGCCATAGTGTGTTTTTTGAGGAAATAAATAAATATAAGACATGTCTTATAATATGAGAAACACGGTATCAAGAGGAGTGGGACTGGACTTCACCTATCAAGGGGTACACACACCCTATGTATTGTTCCACAAACACTGTGGGCTGATTCAGTGAAATAGCTGCTCTAGCACAATGTTGAATTCCACCAATCTTCTGCCACTGCACTTATATTGGAGAGTTTCTCTAGAGCAGGGGTGCCCAAACATTTTTCAAAGAGGGACAGATTTGATGAAGTGAACATGCATGGGGGCTCACCGAAGTTGTTGAGCTTTTTTTTTACCGTTTTACACAAAGTTGACGAGCTTTTTTAGGATTGGAGTTGCTGAGCTTTTTAAAAGATTTTACCCAAGGACATGTACTGCCACAGGGGCCAGATTTAATTGACCTGCAGGCCGGATTAGGCCCCCCCAAATGAACTTTGGACACAACTGCTCTAGAGTCTTACCCCAATGGCTTGCTTTCTGTTTCCGCCACTGACTGTTTTTAAGTGCTGTCATTCAGCAGTGGAAAAAGGGGGGGGATATTTACCCATCAGCTCCCACCTCTGCCATCCAGCTGTGTCATTGGGCTTGGAGAGTTTACCTGGAGGACACAAGCAAAATTAGAGTGTGTTGCAGACTTTGGCCAGAGCATTTAGAATTTGATTTTAAAATATCAAGTAACGTGGGATAGATGCAAGTACTCTGTTAAGAGAAATGTCACATTTCAGAAGTGATAGGCACTGAAGTAGATATTCTGTGGCTTTCCAGAGTTGAGTTCTAGATCTGGCGAAGTAATAAGAAAAGAGAATTCTGACTGGGGGTTCAGTGGCCCTTGAAGAAATGGCAACTGCTCCCTTTCCTATAAGCAGGCAGCTAAACTCCTTAATCCAACACTCAGAGTTTCCTTGAGTCCTGTATTTTCACCATCTCCTGCAAATCAGTCTCTTTGGCCTGGAATGTTTTGGGTGTGGGGAGGGACACAGCTGCAGATTCTTCAGCCCTGTGGCTGCTCAGACTCTGAGTTAACAAGCAAATTTGCTGCTTGAGGTTTCAGTGAGAAATCTGATATATTCATCTACTCTCTTTTTTCCTGTGGTTTCATGGCGGCGAGCTCCCATTCTCTTTACTGTAAAGGAAATCATGCATGTAGTCCTATGCACTGGGAGACCAGGTGCCAGGGAGGGTAGGTTTTCTGTGCTCTCAAAAGTTGTGGACAAGAGGAAGATGTTGTCCATTTCCTTTTTATTGTCCACCCTGTCTCCAAGGTACTTACTTGGGGCTTCTCTTTCCACCACCCATCAAAGGTTCACAGTGAAATTGAAGCAGGTTTGAACCCAGATTTCCCAAGTCCAAGTTCAGCATTCCAGGCACTGCAACATCTAATGGCTCTTAAATGGCTTGATATTCAGTGCCTTCATCCTGAGCATGCCACTTTTATGCAAAAATGGCCAAGTGTTTGGGAGTTTCTATCAGAATTATTAGAATTTCTGCTGGCCACTTTGATGGTGACGAGAAGCAACAACATGAACTGCTTGGGATGATGAATCTTTTATAAAAATGCATTGTATTCAAGACTTGAAGGTTTGTGTTATGATGCTGCATAGTATTTGAATATGTTAGCTTTGTGTTGCGCTTCTCAAGGCTTAAAGGCTTTTTAATTGCATTGTGATGCTCTGACGGAGGACAGTTAGAGTTTATGAAGTGCCTGGTGAAGGGCTCATCTCATCCAGCATCTGATTGGTTAGGTGCTTATGGGGGAATTTGCAAGCAGGCAACCTCCCTTGCCTGTTGTATGGGATTCAGAAGGATGCGGCCTCCGCAAATGGAGGTTCTGTTTAGTCTACGTCACTAATTAACTTCCGATAGACATATATCCTCTGTCTTTTTGCTAGTGCCTTCTGAAAAATCCATCTCCGCTTAGGACAGTCACAGTTAGCTCCATATGTTAACTATATATATGTTAACTATATATTCTATGTAGAAATAGTACAGTGGAACCTTTGGTTCTCAAAACGGCTTGGTTGATGGACAAATTGGCTCCCGAATGCCGAAAACCCGGAATTAATTGTTTTGGTTTTTGAACATTTTTCGGAAGCCGAATGTCTGATGCAGTTGTCGGCTATTGTTTCTGGGGCACCCGTGCCAATTGGAAGCCATGCCTTGGTTTTTGAATGTTTCAAGACTTCCAGAACGGATTAAGTTTGAGAACCAGAGTACCACTGTACTTCCTTTTGTCAGTCTACTACTCTATCTTTTTGAATTTTTTATTTATGATTTTCAGATTTCTACATTTCACTAATTTTACAGTCATTTTAACATTTCAAAACGTCTTCCCCCTCTTTCTGCGGTTCCTTAAATTTATTTTTAATATCTTCTGCATATCCAAATTAACTTAATTTGTTCATTTATTCATCTACTTTAAATATATACTCTTATGAAACTGCAGGTTATTACAATAATCCTGCCAGTGTTCTTGTTTACAATTTATCTGCAAATATTCAATATACCATTTCCATTCTTTTGTAAAAGGTTTGTTATCTTGATTTCTTATTCTTCCAGTAAGTTTCACCATTTCTGCATATTCCGTAAGTTTTTGTATCCTTATGAGAACCACCCAAACTGTATAGAAACTTATTCATGAATGCTACTACAGCGGCAAGAATGTTTGTTGTTGTTGTTGTTGTTGTTGTTGTTGTTTAGTAGTTTAGTCGTGTCCGACTCTTCGTGACCCCATGGACCAGAGCACGCCAGGCACTCCTGTCTTGCACTGCTTCCCGCAGTTTGGTCAAACTCATGTTCGTAGCTTCGAGAACACTGTCCAACCATCTCGTCCTCTGTCATCCCCTTCTCCTAGTGCCCTCAATCTTTCCCAACATCAGTGTCTTTTCCAAGGATTCTTCTCTTCTCATGAGGTGGCCAAAGTATTGGAGCCTCAGCTTCACGATCTGTCATTGATGGATCAATGCCTTGTTGTGGCGAAGGGGCTTGAATAACTCAGAGAAGCTATGAGCTATGCCATGCAGGGCCACCCAAGATGGACAGGTCATAGTGGAGAGTTTTGACTAAACGTGATCCACCTGGAGAAGGAACTGGCAAGCCACTCCAGGGCAAGCCACTCCAGTATCCCTGCCAAGAAAACTCCATGGACAAAGACAACAGGCAAGAATGTTACTTGCCCCAAAATGGAAAGAAGTAGAAGTCCTAGCAAAGGAGGAATGGATACAAAACTTTGTCAGTCTACTGTACTTCCAATCATTTTTGTTTGCTCACCCAGGCTTCTGGCATTATTAAAGAGGAAGGAGCAGATTTCTCTCTACTTTTTCCACACCACCTCTGGGTTGTCGATGTTTTGGTTCTGAATTGTTCTGCTTCTGAAGCGTTCGACAACCAAGGTTTCACTGTACTTCTTTCCCTATACCTTTTGGAGGCCATGTTATATCTTTTCTGCAATGCATCCAGAACTGCACACAGCATTGCAATGCACCACAGATTCATACAAAGCCGTTTTCTGATACTCGCTATTTTCAGCATTGTAACTTTAGAAGCATGCAATTTCGGATTGCTGAAGCTTTGTATGGAATTTCGACTTAGGGCGAAGATTTCAGTCTTGAATGGCTGTGTTGCTTGGTTATCTGTCAGCTTGAATGAACTTTGGACTCTATACTCTTCTTCTGCTTTATAGCAGTGGTCAGAACTGAGCCCTTGGTTATTGAAAGCTGTATCTTAGAACAACATTTCTTTGACTGTTTTTAATTTTATGCAATGTTATAACGTAGGGTTTGATCCTTAATTCTTTATGCAATTTATTATCAGTTGGTTGTTCCTAATGGTTGTTGCTTCGTCTTGATTGGCCTCTGGTTGCTGAGCCCATCCCAGTTCTGATGTAGGTTGTCATGAATTGGTGGATAAAAGCTGCATGTCCTGAAATTCCTTATTTCTTTTGTTATACACACCTATCAAAAGAGCCCTTTGGGGCTTAATTTGGACATCAAACCAAGCCGCGGTTAAGGAAACTTAACTATGATTTGATGTCGTGTCTGAAATAATAGTTTGTAGTTACAGCTGTTGCACTGGGTGGTATCCAGCTAAGTCATTGTGTGTGCCCAACAACTTCCATGAGCACAGCAGAACTTCCTCTTGCACTTTTTCTCGTCCTCCTCCACCCCACATATGCACTGAAGGGTTCGGGGGGAAACCCCAGAGCAGATTGGGGCAGGTGTAGGGGAAGGAGAAGTTCTGCCACCCCAATGGGAGTTACCTATTGCATATAATAATTTAGTTGGATACAACCTTCTGCCAACAGAAGGCCCAGCACTACATTGTTGAGCAAATCAATAATGAAAGCAGTTGACTGTGGGTTTTTTTGTAATAGTCTTTAGAACAGGGGTGGATGAGTAGCATAATCATGGTTTATGTGCTGTATTCTTTAGAACAGGGGTAGCCCAACAGAACAAGTAGTTCAGCTTGATGGAGGTTGTAGTCTAGCAACATCCAGAGGCACCCTATTGGCCAACTTTGCTTTGCAAGCTCAAAGCATGGCTTGGCTTCTAGGCTATAGTTCAACCAGCCATAGTTTGATATGATGTTATAAATGCCACCTCCAACTCCTTGAAAGATTCCATCAACAGTGTCTCCGAAAACATTTACACATCACTTGGGAACACAGGCAAACGAGTGTTGAAGCAATGGTTCTTCAACATCAACTTCGTTGGACTGGTCATGTTGTTCGGATGCCTGATCATCGTCCTCCAAAGCAACTACTCTAATCCGAACTTAAAAATGGAAATTGTAATGCTGGTGGTCAACAAAAGAGGTTTAAAGACTCTCCCAAGGCAAATCTTTTTTTAAAAAAAGTAGTATAAACACTGACAACTGGGAAACACTGGCCTGCATGCGCTCCAATTGGAGAACAGCCTTTACCAAAGGTGTCATGGACTTTGAAGACACTTGAACTCAGGACAAAAGGGAGAAACGTGCTAAGAGGAAGGCACACTTGGCAAACCCTCACCGTGATCAACTCCCACCCAGAAACCTATGTCCCCACTGTGGAAGGATGTATGGATCCAGAATCTGCCTCTACAGTCACTTATGGACTTACTGTTAAAACCGTGTTTATGGAAGACAATCTCACTTGACAATGAGTGATCGCCAAAGAAGATGGAACTGAGTAATAACAGCAGTTAAATTAATGCTCTAAGGAGAATGACAATAGCATGAGATGTACAGGCAGAAACACAAGTGTAATGCTTAGGCAGTTTTTGTTGTACTTTTTCCGAGTAGCATTGCAATTTCATTTGCAGATTTGACTGGTTTGCAGTTCAGCCGTGCCTTGGTGTTTCTGTTCTGCGACTGGATTATATGTGGTTTTGCTTTCTTTAAGGCTGTAGGGTTGAGTCCTCATGGAGTGGTTCAGTGGGTAGGACTACAGCATCTACCATTTGGAGATCTGGAGCTGTTTTCGAATGCATCTTCCTGGCAAAACCAGTTCTGGCACTTGTTCATCCCACTTCTTCTTCTTTTAAATTTTCAGTTTTGTGGGGCCTACTAAGAACTTCTCGGAAAAACTTTGGAATGACGCAAACCACAGCAAATGATTTTAGCTTCCACTGTAAGAGACTCGCTGACAGTACTTTTAAAAATAGATGTACATTGAGATATCCAACTGGCCACCATTACCCCCAAATTAACATTGAGAAATATATTTGTTGGCAGAAAAGATTTAAGATGCTGGTTGACAATTTCTTCTTTTAAACCGGGAAAAGGGGTGGGGAGCTGATTTCTATCGTTAGACTAGATGGCCCTTGGGTTCCCTTCCAACTCTACAATTCTAGATACTTCCAGAATAAGCGTGCATACTAATCGTTTGCTATGGTGATTGAAAACATATCTGTTTGCAATTAAATAAAGGAGCATAATAATTATGTTCAGACCATGCAGCCCATATGCTTTTGTATATCTGCTTAAGAGAGCAGCTGTGATATTGAGGGTGGGTTTCAGCAGGCGCTTTTTATCCACACATTACAAGACAGAGGCTTGCAAACCATTTTTATGCCCTTGAGCATATTTGCAAGCCAGGGAAATTGTCATGGGCGCAACAACCACACCCACTGCAACTAAGCACACATCACAGCCTATTTGATTGGCTGCAGTAGAATGGTTTAAAACAAGGACCAGAATTTAAAAATCTGCTTCCCCCTCTCAAAATTATGGAAAATACATTTTTGCTTCCCATAATGTAGCCCATTAATATAGATAGACAATTCCTGTTAAGCTGCTAATGAATCATCATAATGAGAGAGCCCTGGGCTCTAAAGCAGTTTATGCATACGAAAAATAAAACAAACAAAATCATTCTGCCGAGTTTGTCTGAGATGCAGAACGGCACTGCAAGATTTGGCAGAGGAAAAGCTGAAATAAGGATGTAATTTATTCAGAAACAAAGGTGACACCATCCTCTTCTCTTGCAAAAATGTGTCTGCAGAGTTACATCATGGGCTTGGAGTAGCTGACACCAGAAGTCTGCTGCAGAGAGTCTGGCATGGCCAGAGGCAGGCTCTCTGGGGAGTTCACAGCAATGCCGGGTTTTCCGTGGGTGTTTCCCCATCACACTGGGGTTAAAGGATCCAACATTTTGCAGAGACTCAGAGGCTAGCAGATCAAAGGGCCCAAAACAGAATGTCTAGTTGCCATTTTGGGGGCAGACGGCTTGAAAATTGTATTTTTTAATATGACTTTTAGGTTCCTGAAATTCATTCTGATCGTGCAGGTAAAATATAAGGAATAGAACTCTACAGGATGTGTTGTTAGTGTATAAAAACAGGCAAGATCCAAGCATCTCCAGGCATGCACCACCAGATGGTGGAGATGTCAGGCGCCCTCCTGGCACCCGGGCATCTTCACTCGGTTGCAAGTGGCTGATACAGTTAGGTGCAAAATGCGCGTGGCAAATTTCAAGCACTGCTCGCCACCACAGTGGCAGGCACAGTGTACCAGAATAGCCCCAAAGTATCACTGATGGTGCTCAATTTGCATTTGACCAAGAACCATAGCTGCCAAGTCTCCCATTTTCCCTGAGAAATCCCCATTTTTCCAGGTGTTCCTAGCTGAAAAAACGGATTTTTTTTGTTTCCCCCCGGTTTATTCTGGCGCGACGGCAATTTTGGAACTGGGCGGAGCATCCTCAGAAGCGACTTTTGATGCTGCTCTGCCCAGGTCCAAAATGGCTGCAGTGCGACTTCTGGCGCGGCGGCCATTTTGGAACTGAGCAAAGCAGCATCAAAAGTCACTTCTGAGCATGCTCCGACCAGTTCCAAAATGGCGGCAGCGCTACTTCCGGTCTGCTATTTCCGGCCCGGTCCCTTATTTCTCTGACAGCAACTTGGCAGGTATGCCAAGAATGCTCATGAGGATTTGAACAGTAATGTCGTCTTCTTCTTTGGCAATCACTTGTAGCCGAATAGGATTGTCTTCCATAAACACGGTTTTAAAAGTGAGTCCGTATGTGACTGTGGAGGCCAACATGACTAAGAGACATTGATAATAATAATAATAATAATAATAATAATAATAATAATAATAATAATTTATTATTTATACCCCGCCCATCTGGCCGGGTTCCCCCAGCCACTCTGGGCGGCTTCCAACAAAATATTAAAATACAGAAATCCATCAAACATTAAAAGCTTCCCTAAACAGGGCTGCCTTCAGATGTCTTTTAAAAGTCTGGTAATTGTTGTTCTCTTTGACCTCTGGTGGGAGGGCATTCCACAGGGTGGGTGCCACTACCGAGAAGACCCTCTGCCTGGTTCCCTGTAACTTGGCTTCTCGTAGTGAGGGAACCGCCAGAAGACCCTCGGCGCTGGACCTCAGTGTCCGGGCAGAACGATGGGGGTGGGGACGCTCCTTCAGGCATACTGGACCGAGGCCGTTTAGGGCTTTAAAGTTCAGCACCAACACTTTGAATTGTGCTCGGAAACGTACTGGGAGCTCAATGTAGGACCTGATAGACCTGTGATATCGTTGAACCATTTCTAAAGCCGTCTAAGCCTGAATTTGTGATATATCTTGCCTTATGAGTTTATTAAATTTATTTACATCCCATCCTTTCTCCTAAAGGAGCCCTGGACAGCAAACCACACATGTGACAAAACAGCATAAAACATTTAAAATCCGTACGGATTCAGACTAGGGAGGATTGCAGTTGTGTGGTCCATCCGTCCATTATGCATTGTGTGAAGAAATGGTTTCTCATAATTTTATAAGCCTGTGTCTCCTCACAGGTGTGTTTTCCATTACTCTTAAAAATTCCCAAATGCTTTGGACTTCTGTCATGAAGAGAGTGCACCTTGAATCATTTGGGTTCTCCTTCCTTTTCTAACTTGATTTAGGGTTTCCAGACGTGTACAGTGGTACCTTGCTTTTTGAACATCTCCGTTGACAAACATTTCAGTTTTCGAATGCTGTAAACCCGGAAGTAAATGCTTCAGAAGTCGAACATACCATGCAGCTTCCGCTGAGTGCAAGAGCCTGAGGCCTCACTGTCGGCTATTCAGTTTTCAGTTTTCAAACATCTCAGAACTTGAACAGTCTTCTGGAATGGATTACGTTAAAAAACCGAGGTGCCGCTGTATTTCAAATGTGGTTGCACCACAGCTCCATATAGGATTCTTGCTGTTTCACTTCTGGTCCCTTTCCTATCTCTTTCTGTCTTCAAGGACATTCTCCCAGATTTTCTGCCCCGTACCTCTTGGGTCCACCTTTTCTTGCCCCACCCCAACCTCAGTGGATAAAGGAAGCTTCCTCTATTTATTGTATCATTCCAAAAGGGGCCTTTCAAAATTTCACTAGGAGCAGCCTGGATTGTACGGGATGCTTTGCAACACTGCTGCTCTGAATATTCTCTCTCTCTCTCTCTCTCTCTCTCTCTCTCTCTCTCTCTGTGTGTGTGTGTGTGTCCCACGAAGCTGGAAAGAGTTGAGACTTAACTGAAGCAGATGGTCAGTGAAAGTTTACTGTCAACTTTCTGTGATATATCTTTCTCCTGCTCCTCCGTTTTTTAATGTGTCTCCTAAAGTAACGAGCTTGACTTTGGCTTATGTTTGACAGGCTGTCTGGAACTTGAGCCAAAAATCTCCCGCATCAGATCTCTCCGAGATGCAGACTCTCTCTCTCTCTCCCCGCCCCCCTCCCCCTTTGTAGGGCGCTTGAAGCCTGAAAGTCATCTGAAGGGATTTGTTGCACCTGGCAGCTAAATATCTCTGGCCAAAGATGTGTGAAGCTTTAGCAATCTCCTCAGAAGTTAACACCAACAAATCCGGCTGAGACAGTTTCTCAGCCAAAGCCCTCTATGGCATCATTGATGCCTGCCTGGGCTTTCGGGGAAGGAACAAAAAAAAATTGGGTGGGGAGAGAGAGGGAGGGAGGGAGGGAGGGAGAGAGGGAGTGAAAAAGAGATCAGTTCCAAGTTTGTCAGTGTGTTAGCTGCCTCCTACAATCTGCCTTGGAAGTTTGAGAGTGGTTTGGAAAGCACCATAAAAGGAATTTCAATAGCCTCGCCTGTCATCTTGAAAATTTACTGAAGTTATATACGAGCCCTTTTAAACATAAGGCTTACAAGATGCTAGGGTTGGTTCCGGGTGAAATCCATGTTCACTTCAAAGAGCAAAAAGCTTATTGCAGCATTATTTATTTAATTTACAATCACATTTATGTTCCACCTTTGCTCTAAGCAGCTCAAAGTGGGGTGTAAGCGGTTCTCTCCGCACATTTTGTCCTCACAACGTTCCTGTGAGGCAGGATAGGCTCAGAGATGGTGACTGGCACAAGCGGTGTTGGAAACTCAGATATATAAGCTAGGCGCCAAATTGCTCCTTAAACCAAGGTTGCATTCGCCAAAACTGAATGCCTAGTTGCCATTTTGGGGCAAAGCAGCTCTAAAGTCTTCTTTTTCAAACGATGGACTGACTGGGATTGATTATCAGTTAAACACCTGGCTAGTTCAGATGATAGCCATGAGCCAGGTTAAGAACTTGAGAACTTAACAGAAGAAAAGTCACTTGATTCAGAGACAGTCCACATATATATTGACCTATTCCTACAGAATATTTTATTAGTGTGTGAAAACAGTCAAGATCCAATGATCCCCCAGACATGCACCTCTGAATGGAGGAGACATCAGGCACCATCCTGGCACCCAGGCACCTTCACTTGGTCACAAGTTGCCAAGAGCCATGTGAAAAATGCGCCTGGCGCCTGGCTAATTTCAAACGCTGGATGTCACTCAATAAACTTCATAGCTGAGTGAGGATTTAAACCCTCGACTCCCAGCTCCTTGACCAGTTCTCTTAACCAGTACACCAAACTGGCTCCAGACAAGTATTGCCATTGCTAAAAAACCAAAACAAAAAACTACCACCATACTATGTGGTTATGTAGTGCAGGGACTGGACGAAATGACAAATAGTATTAATTCACAAATGTGTCATCAGTATACAAGATGCTTTAGAATCAATACATCCCCCTACCCCTACAGAGCTCACAGTCTAAACTTTAGGGGGAGACAATACATGGTGTGAGGGAAGAACAAGTGATTAATGCATGTCTTACGCTCATCCCCATGTCGCTGATGTTCAAGATTGTAGTAGGGTTTCAGTCTGAAGGTGAGTAATATGTAGAGGATACTGATAGAACAGGGGTCGGCAAGGTTTACCTTGTCTGGGCCAGTTCACTCCATTGGAGATCCCTCTGTAGGCCGGATTGCGCATGCGCGCACGTTTTCCAGCGCCAGCGTCTCTACAGACGTGATTTCCGGCATCTGCGCAGATGTGATTTTCGGTGCCGTGGAAGCGAGTCCCCATGCCGCGCTGCGCCGGTTTAGCATAGTGCATGGGGACTCGCCAAGCAGATGGATTGGTTCGGGGCCAGCTTGTCGGCCGGTTAAACGACCCCCGTGGGCCGCTTGTGGCCCATGGGCCTTAGGTTGCCTACCCCTGTGATAGAACACTGGCATTGAGGATATTGATAGAAAAGTCTGCCATGCTTTCTTGACTGACTCCTTTGGAGTTGCTTCTTCTTGTGTCAGTGTTTAGCCCTCTCTGGTACAGGACGTTGCAGTTTCTTGTTAGACAGAGCTCTTCTTCTGCAGGCACGAATCAAAGGCATGATTGAAAATGAAACCATTCTGATTCTAGTCTTCCTAAGCAGCTGGCCCAAGGCTCTGTGATCTCTTTAATCATAGACGTCTCTTTTCCTTGGGATGAAAACAGGTCTGTGCAGAAACAGGATGCCTTTTGGCTCAACGCCATTGGCTTTGTCTGATAGAAGAGCTCATGAAGCGACCGAGATGACTTTTGCTTTACTGTCTTATAACAAATTGATCAGTCGTACTTCCTTAATTTGTACTTCATTCTTCCTCCCAAAGTGACATAGTATTCATACAACCATGGAAGGTAGGTTAGGCTGAGAGAGTGTGGCTTGCCCAAGGCCATGCAAATGAGCCTTGGCGGCTGAGCAGAGATTAAAACTTGGGTTTCCCACATCCAGGCTGCAGGAACTACAATCATGATGTGTTAACTGTATATTGTCGTGATTAAGGTAAAGGTAAAGGGACCCCTGACCATTAGGTCCAGTCGTGACCGACTCTGGGGTTGCGCGCTCATCTCACATTGTTGGCCGAGGGAGCCGGCGTATAGCTTCCAGGTCATGTGGCCAGCATGACAAAGCCGCTTCTGGCAAACCAGAGCAGCACACAGAAACGCCGTTTACCTTCCCGCTGTAGCGGTTCCTATTTATCTACTTGCATTTTGATGTGCTTTCAAGCTGCTAGGTTGGCAGGAGCTGGGACCGAGCAACGGGAGCTCACCCCGTCACAGGGATTCGAACCGCCGACCTTCTGATCAGCAAGCCCTAGGCTCAGTGGTTTAACCACAGCGCCACCTGGGTCCCTATTGGCAGCCAAATGAAGATGATATGGAGCATGTTGTTGGAGTCTTGGTGGTTGCTCCTCAACTCACAACCACCAGCACCCAGGAAACATACGTCTTGCGAGTATGAATTCCTTGTTGTCACACAGCGTTGCTGAAAAGAGACAGTGCACACACAGTTCCTCTGGCCAGCTTGGCTGCCCACTTAGGAATTGCTAGAGCACCAGCTCCAAGATGCACACTTTGTGATGGACTTACATGCTTTTGGTGCATTCGGAAATGTATTGCTAGATGAAGGTATTGCTAACAGAAGAGTAGCTGGTGACTTCAAGACTGGATTACTGGAGTGCACTCCATGTGGGGCTTCCCTTGTGCTTGACCCAGAAACTTCAGTTCGTACAGAATAATGCAGCACAGTTTCCTGACAGGAGTGGGATCCTAAACGGCCTCGGCCCAATATACCTGAAGGAGCATCTCCACCCCCATCGCTCAGCCCGGACACTGAGGTCCAGCCACGAGGGCCTTCTGGCGGTTCCCTCACTGTGAGAAGCAAAGCTACAGGGAACCAGGCAGGGGGCCTTCTCGGTGGTGGCGCCTGCCCTGTGGAACTCCCTCCCATCAGATGTCAAGGAAATAAACAACTATCCAACTTTTAGGAGATATCTGAAGGCAGCCCTGTTTAAGGAAGTTTTTAATGTCTGATGTTTGATTGTGTTTTCAATATTATGTTGGGAGCCGTCCAGAGTGGCTGGGGAAACCCAGCCAGATGGGCGGAGTATTAATAAAATTCTTATTCTTATTATACCTCTGCTCAGAGATCTGCATGGGCCCATTTGCTACTGGGCCAAATTCAAGATGTTAGTATATAAAGCTTGGGAGCAGTTTGCTGGCGCTACTTTCCTTTTCATCATGTCTTCTAAAGCTCTTGGGATACATATCTGCATTTGGGAAGCGATTCTCCATCTTTGGAACATCTTCGTTCTGTTAACTTTGATCAAATTAGCTTTGCTTTCAATTCCCTCTCTTTTAAAAAAAAGAAAGGAAGAAGAAGCAGAAACTGTCATGCAGCAGACTGAGTGAATTTTAATAGGCCCCTTTTTTCTTCAAATTACAACATAAAAGGGAAGGTTTAGTCGGGGATTTGGCCAGATGATCAGTTCAGAACTTGCTGCTTCTGTTCTATAGAACAGAATTAACTAGAGTTAACTTGAGTTGGGATTAATTTGCCTTTGTGTAGCAGGCAAGTTAATCCCAACTCAAAGGGATTATTGGCTCCATACGTGAGGGAGTTAGCTGTGCTGCCTCTACCCTCAGTGCACGGGGGATAGAAGGGTGTTCAGCTGAAACAGAAGGATCGTGCCCTGTTGTGTCTGGAGAACTATTTTGTCAGTTTCGCTTGGAAAGCCCTCTTGCTGCAGAGTTTAGAAGGAGAGGTAAGTATGAGGCTTCTGTGAACAGGATCCATGTGCCACTGTTTGGACAGCTAAAGCTGGTCCATATGCCCCCTCTGTCATGGATGCTTTCGCTGAAATTCCTGGGTTGCAGAGGATTGGACCAGATGACCCTTGGGGACCCGTCAAACTCTACAATTCTGATTCTATGTTCTCAATAGCCTCTTCATGGGTACGGTACCAGTTGCCTCAATAGTGCTTCTTCCTTTTTGCTTGTTTTCTCTTTCTTTGTTTCTCCTCATAGCTTTCAGCCATGGACAATTTACCTTCCAGACCCAGATGGCTGACTCCGTAAAAATAAGCGTTTTCAGAGTTTAGGAAGCCCATGTTGTTTCTCTCATGCAACAGTCTCATACTTCCCAGAAAATATGTTTGGAATTATTTCCGCCATATCACGCCCCATGCCTTCATCAAAAGCTAATTGCAATGGCTGTTGCTTCACCTGGGCTGGCATCAGTACTGAGCATCCTTGGGCAGCTATTGGAAGTCAAAGCATCTGTCAGGGACTGTGCTGAGGAGGGCTGCACTGAGGAGGAATGGTGGGAGCCACCCTCTCCTCCTGATCCTGAATCTTTCCAGGAGCAGGGGGACAGTATAGATTTGGAACAGTGGTTTGCAGAGGGGCATTAGCTGGGAAATACTGGCTGGGGAACAGCTAGGAGAAGAAACACTAGGAGAAGAAAGGGTTAACAGATTCATAGTCTCTGGACAGCATTCACCCCCCTTCTCCAAAGTCACGGAGAGCTCAGAAAGTGTCAGAACAGAAAGCACAGAGAGGGTACAAACTCAGATTACAAGATGTAGGAGTGACGTAGATTAATAGGGATGGAGAGGGGGAAGTGACCCTTAATTGGGAGCACCGCCATTTCTAGGAGATGGGTTCTTTGTTCTCTCACGGTGATCATTAAAGATTCTAATTGGTAAGACGTTCCTTTCTTTGATCTTCTTATCTACAGCCTTGGGGGGAGGAAGCCGATTCCCTGAAGCCTGACAGCATCCCAGCAGCCCCCATTGCTGATAATGGTCCCTGGCCACCACCACCCCTTTAAAATAACTTGTCTTTGTCTGACATGAGCAGCCTAATTTTAGCAGCCATTTTAATTTCCCACAATGCTCCTGACATCATTTGGGGCACTGCTCTGAGTGCTGTTGCCTACCGCCCCCATCACCAGGTGAGCCTTCCAGGGGCCACCAATGGACCACTAAACTCAAGCCCCTTCATACCTGGAGCTGGTCCTGTACTTCACCAAAGCACCACCTTTCTCAGCCAACCAATTGCACCCTCTTTCTGCCAATTCTGACACTAACGGTTGCATCCTCACACCCTGCCCATTGAGGTCTGATGTACAGTTGCTGTCTCCATCACTTTTGCCGCTTCCTCTGTCACAAACACCTTACCCAACACTCATGGCTTTGTGACATCAACAGTAATGTGGCCAATACCCACCCTCTGCTCAGAAAACTCTGCATACCCAGCAACCAGCACACTTAAGGCATGGGACAAAAAGAGATTAGGGTGGAGACTGGTATAGTGATGGCTGATGTCACAAAGGCATTGCTTTTACCCTAACTCTCACATGGCCACAGAAACTGTCCATAGCCGAAAAGGTCTGAAGGAAACAGCGGAATGAAATAATATGAGGGTGCAGAATCAAAAGTCCCAGGAAACAAAAATGGGAGACAAGGGGGAAAATCAGGTCATCTTTATGGGAATTTCCCTATCTTCTTTGCCACCATTTGACAGGCATTTCACTGGCCCAGAATAGCTATGCATGCTTGCAATATTTCTACATCCTGAGTTTTCTAAAGGTCTCTTCAACATGGTGCGGTGTGAGTGAAAACAAAAGAAAGCTGCTTAAAATGGCACTTTTCAGTCTATGAAATGTATAGTTGCTATAAATGTATATGTTAACTTGTAATCTTTTGTAGTTCTTTGAAATAGCAAAAAGTTGATTGTGCCCTCATGTATGGCAACCCTCCATGCTTCTGGAATGGACATTTAAAAGACATGTGGTCCTCTTCTTAATGTTCCCCAAAGTCTGTGGCCAAGCACCTCACACCTTCATTGGTTTGGCATCTGGTTTTTAGCCGTCCAATGGGCAAGTTATTTACATTGGGGGGGGGAATGTGGATCTTTAGCAATAGTATGGGGAGTACAGTAATTTTTAGCAACATGAGCAGTTTTCATTATCTTTGACCCAGCTTTCAAAACAAAATAATCACCACTGAGTTCCACAGTGGTTTTTTGATATTTTTTCGGCCTTCAAGGGCTGCTTTTGGCATGAGATGGGGGTGCTGCCTCCATGTGTGTGGCTCTTTCCAGCAGGATCATACCCTTGTGCATGTTTCATTCATCTTCAGATTTGCCAAGTGTTTTTCTTCACAGCTGTAACTCAGCTACTGTGCCTGTAATTCCTAAAGTTTGTGCTGGCACACACAGATTTATTTTAGAAATGTTTATCGATGTCCATTGCCAAAGCATCTGTGAGTCTTGCAGAGAATTACAAAATAAAGTGAGCTTACAGTTTGCATAAAGCTGCCTCAGCCATCAGTTCCTTGTTAAATAATAGTTAACACAGTTGGTCAAATAAAAGAGAGAGAGAGAGAGGTTGGAGATTCACCACCATGTGGAATTAAATTAAATTGAGAATTAAATTAATTAATTGGCTCTTCACCGGGAGCCAAAATTATACTCATCATAGTGAGTACATGAGCAGCCTCTGCTAAGTATTGTATGTCCCTGAGTTCAAAGCAGCTGAGAACAGAGGAAGCCTAGAAATGTTTTGGCTCTGTTGTCTTGCTGGCATTGCCAAGCACCTTCAAACTCAGAGTCTCTGCCCTTCCTCCTGTTTAGAGACATGGAGCAGGGAATGGGCTGGGTGATATATTGATAGATCATCCAAAACCAGTTTGAAGTCCATATCATGATATCAGTTTCATTCTGGGATACACTAGTGGGAATAGTGATGCTCAAGGGATGCAGGTGACGCTGTGGTCTAAACCACTGAGCCTCTTGGGCTTGCCAATCGGAAGGTCGGTGGTTTGAATCCCCGTGTCGGAGTGAGCTCCCATTGCTCTGTCTCAGCTCCTGCCAACCTAGCAGTTCAAAAGCACACCAGTGCAAGTAGATAAATGGGTACCGCTCCAGCAGGAAGGTAAACGGCATTTCCGTCCCGGTGTTCCATTGCGCCAGAAGCGGTTTAGTCCTGCTTGTCACATGACCGGAAAAGCTGTTTGTGGACAAACGCCGGCTCCCTTGGCCTGAAAGCGAGATGAGCGCCGCAACCCCATAGTCACCTTTGACTGGACTTAACCGTCCAGGGATCCTTTACCTTTACCTTAGCGATGCTCAGCCTGCCTGTCTTACAGGGTGACTGAAAGGATTGCTTTGAGAAAATATACATAACAATATACTTATTCTTGGAATAGTGCTCTATAAAATATCAATGAATATTGAAATAAATTTTTATTATTTTTGTTTATTTTATTTCTATACCACTTTATATTTTTAAGAGAAATCTCAAAGCGGTTTATAGCATATTAAATCAATAAAACATAAATAAAACAATCTGAAGAAAGTCAAATATATACAGTCAAAACAACATAACAGAAAACTAAAATATTATCTTAAAGATTTCAAAATGAAACATATTTGAAATAATATATTTCACAAAAAACACAACATATTTTTGTTAGGAAACTTTGGCTATCCTGTTTTGGCAGCCGAAGCTGGCTCTTACTTGGGCATTGTATAAGTAGTTATTCCAACTGTGTTCAGAAACCACTTGGTTATTATTTACCATTTTTTGGCAGAAGATGAAGATCCGCATTGCCCTGTAGAAGATCTGAGCTTGTCAGGCTCCCAGGCCCTCTCTTGTTATTGCACATCTGTAGATAGGTAATTCAGCATACTCAGATGGCAAACGAAGCAGATCCCTAAAGCTCACAGGGCAGCGTCATTCATTAAACTGGCACAGCTGTCATGCAGACTGAAATGCAGTTTCTCCACATGAGCCATGTACCTCCATGCCTTGCATTGCTTTGTGTCTGTCAAAATATCGATGCGCATCAGGACGGAAAGTGTGACAGGTTCCCCCCCCCCCCTGCAAATGGCTGCCTTTAACCAGCTGGAAAACCAAAGGGCCTTGGTATTGTGGATGACAAATGGTCCAAATAATGAGGGCTTAGAAACCAGGAAATCTGAGAGCGTTGTGTTTTGGTGGGCTTCTGGGTTTGTTTTGCAATTTGCAATTTGCGTTAAGCCTTTTTCCTTTGTATTCTTGTCAAAGGCACTGGTCCGCTTTTGTGTTACGGTAAGAACGAGTGGGGATCTGGGAAGCAGGCAATTCCAAATATTCCAAAAGCAGTTGTTCTTCCTTTCCTTTGACAACTTCTTAATTTTTAATTTTTTCGCCAGGGATGATGGAGATAGTTCAGGTTGTCTTGCGGCCTGTGGGTGGGAATTGGCATTGTGAGGCTCCTTGGGCTAACTGTACAGGCCTCGGAGCATTCTCCAGGCACATTAGGGCCATGCACCATCAGTTTCTATGATTGACAAGACAATTTGAAGCCTCTGGATTGATGAGGCTGGTATAAATGCTAGGGGTTCGGCTTCTGTCCTCACTGGTTAACAGAGCAGTGCTGTCTGCACTTTAGCCTCCCATTTCTAGCAGCTTTTCTTGGGGGCCCTTTTAGTCTGCACACCCAGAATGCTGGGCTTCCCTGTAGGGGTAGGCTCACATCCTTCCTTAAAGGTAAAAGTAAAGGCACCCCTGGCCGTTAGGTCCAGTCGCGGACGACTCTGGGGTTGCGTGCTCATCTCGCTCTATAGGCTGAGGGAGCCGGTGTTTGTCCACAGAAAGCTTCCAGGTCATGTGGCCAGCATGGAAACGCCGTTTACCTTCCCGCCGGAGTGGTACCTAATTATCTACTTGTGACGTGCTTTTGAACTGCTAGGTGGGCAGGAGCTGGTACCAAACAACGGGAGCTCACCTATTGCGGGGATTTGAACTGCCGACCTTCCGATCGGCAAGCGCTAGGCTCTTTGGTTTTAGACCACAGCACCACCTGCGTCCCAGCATCCTTCCTTACTGCCCTATATTTGAAGGGCTGCCTGATCCATTTCCCACTTTAAAGGTTGAAGGGAGCATAGGGACCTTGAAGTTGCATCTCAGCAGTTTGCACCTGGGTAGCAGACAGAGAGAATACATACAGGCCGCTTAAAAGAGCCATGAAAACACTCACTGCATGTTGTAAAGAGAGCCAATTGGATCTCAGCTACCAAAAAACCAAAATCATGGTCTTTGCCATGAGGCCCAAATCACGTGTATTGACGGAAATAAGATCGAGCAGGTCGCCTGCTTTAAATACCTGGGTATAGCCCTTCATTCATTGGGAAGTAGAAAAACCCATGGCGACTATGTTGCAGGGAATGCTCAGAGAAGTGCTAATGCCATCCTTAGGTACTTTAGGTCCAAAGGTGGACATTACATGCCAGCAGCCCTCAAGTTGTTTGAGGCCAAATCGATTGCACAACTGTTATATGGTGCCCAATTAGGCCCCTTTGCCAACTGCGCTCCATTAGAATTGGTCTGTGGCCAAATAAAGTAAATTCATTCATTCATTCATTCATTCATTCATTCATTCATTCATTCACATACAGACCACCTGGTCGCAGTCTTCTCCACTATGGTGTTTCTTTTGTAGTATTTATTTCTCAGTTTGAATCTTTGCACATAAATCTGCACATGCAATCTCTTATCTTCTGTCCTTCTCCCTTGGAAATCTGACCACGGCTATCCTCCTTCTCTGTGCTACACAGCGATCTGTATAGCCATCTTGTGACCGTCTTAAGAACCAGGAAAAAAAGAGTTGTTGCTTCTGGTTGGTGGGTGCTGAAATTGCTCCTCTGAAATTCAGAGAAATGTTCTTGGAAGGGGCAGAGCACCTGTGCGCTGTGATTGCCCAATTCCAGATGTGCCTAGATTTTGCAGGAGCTGCAGGTAGCAGTGCAATGCTTTGCCTATAAGTTGTCTGTCTGCTCAAGTGCAAATGCAGTCCTTTGTTGTTGTTGTTGTTGTTGTTTAGTCGTTTAGTCGTGTCTGACTCTTTGTGACCCCATGGGGTCCTTAGCTTCCACCATTAAGAAGCGTTTCATATGAAATTTATAGTGCCTTTCTTACCAGAAATGCTGGGGCAAGTAATTCTTACTGGATCTCCAACCTGCATTTGTGAATTCTTTATTGACTCAAAACTTGATAGGGAAGTCATTGCTGGTTTCAGCTTCTGTTTTCATTCCCACTTTTTTTTTTTTTAAGAACTAAAACCTGCACTGCTTTTACCTTCAGGAGCGTTTTGCATGTCAGCCAGAACAAATTGGGTTTGTTTGATACCAACCTGAAAAAGAAATGAAAACCAGTGAATGCATACATATAGAAAGGATTTGCATTGGGGGGGGGGAAATACCTAGCGGCAAAAAGACGATGCTTGATGATTGAAAGCGTAGATGTGTTTTTTTTGGCACTGTCGGCCAGAAATGTGGATTGTATGTGAAGCCTTCTGTGTAATGAACTGTCCTAATCCACCTGCTATCCGGTAATTAATCATGATAGGATTATACCCCAACTAATCCTGGTGATTAGGAGGGCAACTGTATGTGAAGGTAAACTTAATCTAGTTGCTAGGCTTGAGAATTCTAAGTGCCCAGTTTTGCAACAGAAGCAGGCCAAAGTGGGCATATGGCTAGTAGGGGCCTGCAAGCCACAGAGCCAGTCAAACCTGTGGGAGATACCTTCCCAACAATGACCCACCATCAATCTGCAGCCCAAGCTACTCAGCAATGTTTGCTTTCAGGAACTGGCTCAGAGAACTCCAGCAGGAAGGGTGTTGCTGCAGAGAGATGGGACACCGTGGTTGGATGTTTAAAGGACTGTAATCACTGAGAAGTGTTTGTATCCATTTGTAGTTATGACACTGTGTAGTTGTCAGCCCAGATACTGGGTTTACCCAAAATAAACTCTGATACTCCAGCAGTGATTTTCTTTCCATAGAAAATGAAAGTTTGGATTTCTCCGAAGTGTTTTCATAAACTCAGGATTATTGGTTCTGACCCTTGCTCCAGATTGCAACAGATGGTCCTTGTTTCCTCTGTTGCACTGCCTCAGGCCCTTGCCAAAAGCAAGGTTGGAGCATTTCAGCCCTGATAAATACCATTTACCCACCCAGGGCCGGCTCTAAGGCAAGCCTGGGTGGCGCAGGGCACCAGGGCACAGGGCCACCAGGGGGCCGTTGTGTGGCTGTGCCAGCTGCAGCGGTGCTGCGCCCACCAGACAGCCGCGACGAGAAACGGGGCGGGGGGCGCGCCGGAGCGATCATTGCACCACGGCTTAAGACGGCCCTGGACCCACCTTTGTAAGCAACGGCAGTTAAAAAGCAGGCTAATGAAAATGGTTAGGAAAACACTAACTGCCTGGTATAATACTTACATATATTCCGGCGTATAAGACGACTGGGCATATAAGACGAGCCCCAACTTTTCCAGTTAAAACGTAGTGTTTGGGATATACTCGCCGTATAAGAAATATGTACGACCCGGTGTATAAGACGACCCCCGACTTTTGAGAAGATTTTCCTGGGTTAAAAAGTAGTCTTATATGCAAGAATATACAGTACATATTTAGGTGTATGGGGTGTTAGGGGAGAGGTTGTACCTCCTGATGAGGGACACATCATGGTCCTTCAGGGGTAGTTTGTCCACCTTGGTCCCCACCAAGCACTCGGTTCTCACCTGTAGCTCCTATAAGCTGTCAGCTTGTGACAGCGGCCACACCCCGGAAACAGCTTCAACTAGCCAGCTAAACCAAGTGAGGATAGCCAATGAGGCTCAAACCCCCAGTGAGTTAGTGACTTCTCCTGCATGTGAATACAAGGCTTCAGCAGATTGACCGGATGAGACCAATAGTGGGTCCAATGGTCAAAAAGGCAGTTTCTGCACATGCTGTAGAAGGAAGTGAGGGGCAGATGGGGCTTGTCAACCTGGGAAGGTAGCCCATCTAGGAGAAGGAAAACACTGGTCCTAAACCTCCTCTGCCTTGTGGATATCTGTGGGAGAAAACGCTAAGGAATAAATCCTACACACATCCAGAGAGGAGTCCCTAAGACAGTTGGATGGTGCCTTGTATAACTCCTGCAGCCAAGCTGGTGCCAAACGTATTGCTCTGCTTTCCTTTGGACCACATCAGCGAGGCCAAGAGGGAGGGTCTTGTTGTCTGGCCAGCCCAGGATCTCCATACATACCGCTCAGTCTTGCACCCCAGGGAGCTCACTCCAGTTCTGTCAACAAAGTGGTTTGACTTCACCCCTGCTCCATTGTCTCTTGAGACAAACGGATGCCAAGGACGACAAATTTAGGTTCACATACATTTTGCAGAAAAGTGCAAAACATTACATCATGGCAGCATTGTAAAATGTAGTTTAGCTCCAGCCATATAGGATTAGGTTCCATTCTACCAACTGCAAGTGAAAAAGCACACTGTTTATGCTTGCGTTAAGGTAACGGAAAAAGAAAAATCTCTGCAGGAACTAGACATTTGAGGGTTGCTGCCAAGGGCTGCAGCCTGGTGTTTTGTGGTTATTGAAATGTGCAGGAAAGGTGATAGCCGCTGTAAAACAAAACACAACAGTAACTGGCTGAATTTTTTATGTTTTCAGGCCAATTATTGTAGGTTACCTTAAATGCTTTGAGCTTTATCTTGGAAAATAGCTGGCAAAGATCCTTCAGTCTAGGAATTAATTTGTTGCAGCAGTAGCAAACCAAGGAAAAAGTAATGGGAATGTCTAGCCTACCTTGTGCACTAGAGTTCTTGCAAAGTGAGATTTGGCACCTTTGAAATTCTGTGCAAAGGCACACATGGCATTTAGATTCTTGCTGCAGAATCACCCATAGCATGGACCAGCCTTGTATACAGCAACTTGCCTGGTGGCTGCAAGTGACTGTGGAGGGATGAATCCTCCATCCTTTCATCTGTGACCAGTGTGGAAACCAAGCAAGCTGGTGGAAGAGGGATGGGGAGACCTGTCCCTCCTCTGGCAATCTCTGTCACCAGCATGGAATTTCAGGCAGACTTTTGTTTGCCATTTTTGTGGGCCTTTTTACAGGCTGCCATGAAGCTGGCTTTCCAACTTAGATACAGCCATAGATCAAATTAGATATTGCTATACTGTATAAGGAACGGGAAGTGACAGTACTCTTAGACAATGCTTTGGCTACCTTCACATTCCATCTTAATCCAAGTTGCTGCAGATTCCCTTCCTCCAAATACTCCTGTATTTATTACCGTGTTTCCCCCTTTTTAAGACACCGTCTTATTCTTTTTTTTACTCAAAAAAACCCACGGTGTCTTATTTTCAGGGGATGTCTTGTACCTTAAGGCCTCCTCAGAGGGGCCAGGCAGCTGGCTCGGGGTGCTGCTGGGCGCTCTGTGCGGTGCTGCTGCAGCAGCCGGTTCCAAGCACCAAGGCAGCAGGCTGCTGGCTCAGTGCTCCGCCTGGTGCTGCTGGGCGTTTCGAGCGCTCGGCGCTGCGGAGCGCTCCGCTCTGCAGCCGCCGGTTCCGGTGGCGGGGCGGCCGGCAAAAAAAAAAAATTAAAGAGGCCAGGCCGCTGTGCTCCTGTAAAAAAAAACCCATGCTCCTGTAATAAGGGATCAAAGTAGGAACGAGAAGCACATAAGGAGCTGGAAAACGCGTGGGACAAAGATCCTGACTTGATCACAGCATCCCCCCGGTGAAATCAGGCTGGGGGAGAGGGGATCCCATCAGGAGGATCGAGAGATCCTAGGGAACCCGATCGAAGCGGCAGGAAAAGGAAGGCAGGATCCATCGGGCGGGAAGTGAGGCAGCGCTAGGACCCGGCGGCTCCTTTGTTTGGGGCGGGCGGGGTGAGGGAGGGGGCGAGGGAGGAGGAGGGGAGGCGAGGGAGGGAGGGAGGAAGCTCGATGGCGGCGGCGGCGGCAGCAGAAACGGCGACGGAGGGTCCCCTGCTTCCCGCCGCCGCCTGCCGCCACCTCCGGGCCCGCGGGCAGGGCGGGCGCGCTCACCTGTCTCGGCTGCGGTCGGCCCGGCCCTCTCCACCCAGGCGCTCCAGCTCTGCCCCGCGAAGTCATCGAGATTCGGCAGCCGCCGATCCACAGCAGCCATTGCTGCTGCTGCTACCACCGCCGCGCGTCCACGCACCGCCATCACCGCACGGGAACGCGCAGCCCTCCCCGCTGGCCGCGCTCCGCTCTGCAGCCGCCGGTTCCGGTGGCGGGGCGGCCGGCAAATAAATAATAATAAAGAGGCCAGGCCGCTGCGCTCTGCCCGGCGCTGCGGAGCGCTCTGCTCTGCAGCCGCCGGTTCCGGTGGCGGGGCGGCAGGCTGCCTCGGGCAGGCAAAAAAAAGAGAGGCCAGGCTGCTGGCGCGGGCGCTCCAGGCGTTCGCTGCTGCAGCAGCAGCCGGTTCCAGGCCCCTCTGGCTGGCTGGGTCCCGCTGGCTGGCTGGGGCGCTCGACGGTCTCGTTCTACACGGCATGGAGGTATGCCTTATTTTCGGGGGGTGTCTTATGTTTCACTAATGCTAAAAAATGCTGCCATGGCTTACTCTCTGACTACGTATTAAAAAAGGGGAAACACGGTACTTGATCACTGCACTGTCAAATTATCACTCTTATTTGTGGACAGGCCCTCGCCAGTCAAAGCAGAGCAGGGAGAATTTGCATATCCTTCTCAGAGACACTGCTTTCCAAGGAGACTTACTTTGTCCATTCAGAAGCAGGTCTCCCATTGATGAGTACAGTACACACAAGAAACCTTGTTGTTTAGTCGTGTCCTACTCTTCATGACCTCATGGACCAGAGCACGTCAGGCACTGCTGTCTTCCACTGCCTCCCGCAGTTTGGTCACACTCATGTTGGTAGCTACGAGAACACTGTCCAACAATCTCGTCCTCTGTCGTCCCCGTCTCCTTGTGCCCTCAATCTTTCCCAGCATCAGGGTCTTTTCCAGGGAGTCTTCTCTTCTCATGAGGTGGCCAAAGTATTGGAGCTTCAGCTTCACGATCTGTCCTTCCAGTGAGCACTCAGGGCTGATTTCCTTCAGAATGGATAGGTTTGGTCTTCTTGCAGTCCATGGGACTCTCAAGAGTCTCCTCCAACACCATAATTCAAAAGCATCAATTCTTCGGCGATCAGCCTTCTTCATGGTCCAGCTCTCACTTCCATACATCACTACTGGGAAAACCATAGCTTTAACCTTTGTCGGCAAGGTGATATCTCTGCTTTTTAAGATGCTGTCTAGGTTTGTCATTGCTTTTCTCCCAAGAAGCAGGTGTCTTTTAATTTCGTGACTGCTGTCACCATCTGCAGTGATCAAGGAGCCCAAGAAACATTAGCATGTGTGAATGATTGGAAGGGAGAAGAAGCATGGATTTGGCAGTAACCAGATAATTACCCAATCATCACCAGTTATTCTTAAATGTATTCTCATAGCCTTCAGATATGAATAGTGCTTCTCATTATCTTAAACAACTTGGGGTGCCCCCCAAGGCAATATAGATAAATGAATGCTGCGTTGCACTTGGGTCTAGCTCTGCTTCCTTCTTACTGGCATTATCCAATGAATTCCATGTTTTTTGGCAAGCATCTTAATTTTTTCCCCCTTTCCATTGTCAGGTGGGAATGTGATTTGGCTTACAGAGAAATTGAGCTGGGATCAATTCTTCCATTAAATGTTCATGTTCTGAGCTGGCACAACCCGGCTACTTAGTGATACGGAAATTATCTCATTTTTTAAACTGACATTTACATCAAGTTATATTGCTGTGCTCATCTGAAGACAGTTACTGGGTGCTGGTTTCCTAACTTGCCACTGCTGATCTCTGCTATGCACAACCTGCTCCATACGGTGGGTTAAATATAGTTTATTATCTCTTTAAAGTGGGCTAGTTCACATTCCCTTCCTGGTGGAAGAAGATGCGTAAACAAGAACCCACCCTCTATAACAGAAAGGTCTTCTTCTCTTTCTCAGACAGAGGTGTCGAACCAAATTTCTGGTGTATGCATTCTTGCCTCATCTTGTTTGGTATGTCTACAGTGGACCTGTGCGATGTACTGATACATTGGCTGAAACCAGTTCAAAGTCAAAATCATGAAAGTGGTTTCAGAATTTTTGATCAGCTGATGCAGGCACGTCCAACAGGTAGATTGTGATCTACCGGTAGATCACTGGGTGCCTGTGGTAGATCAATGGTAGATCACTGGCTCCCCCCAAAGAAGCTCAACAACTTTGGCTCCCCCCCAAAAGCTCATTTTTTTTAACCTGCACCCCCCAAATGGCGCTCTCCGTCTCCCTAAAAAAAGCTCAACAACAACTTTGATCTGAATGCCTTAAAAAAGGGCCTTCCTCCTCCCCAAAAAAGCTCAACAAATTTGACCTGAACGCCCCAAAAAGGGGGTAGATCACTGCCAGTTTTTAACTCTGTAAGTAGATTGCAGTCTCTTGAGAGTTGGCCACCCCTGATTTGTTGTTGTTGTTTAGTCGTTTAGTCGTGTCCGACTCTTCGTGACCCCATGGACCATAGCACCCCTGATTAATATATCGAAATTCTATAGCCTTGCCGAGACAGCAACACGCCCTTCAAATAGGCTGTCTGATGCTTGCCCACTCCCTCCCTCTGCAGCCCAGCCACTGGCCTCAGGAGTAGGACTTGCTTGCCTGTCAGCCTGTGCCTTCGTTTCTTTACCTGGCCGCATGAGTGCTGGCAGGCTGCCTCCTCCCTCCATTCCTCCTTGTGCCGTGTAAGACAGTGGCTCCCAATAGCCGCTGTTTGCGCAGTTTGGGGGAGGCCTACGGCTCTGCAGTGCCATGCTATGCGGCATCCCAGCCCGCCTGCCTGGCATCACTAGGAAGAGGCAGAAGCTGTGCACGATGACGCTAACCATGGCCGGCAACTGCCTTCTTCCTCCCCACCTCCTCCCCAAAATCACAATACGTGTATACCACCATATTGTGAAGTTTAGGCGATATATTGTGGTGTTGGAAAGCAGATAGCACCTAGCCCTAGTGTACAACTGCTGTCCATCCTCACCAGTGCTTGATTCCTTCCCATTTGCTTTGGTTGGCAGCAGCAGGAAAAAGAGTGTTCACCCACTTGGTCAAGAGAAAGTGATCACTACCAGGGTATATGGGGAGAAGTAATCGACTGGGGACAGGGATGAGCAGCTGTGGGAGCAGCATGTGGTAACAACAGGGCGTCGGACCCCTTCAGCATGGGACTAATGCAACCATGTGGGTGGTGCTGTGGTCTAAACCACTGAGCCCCTTGGGTTTGCCAGTCAGAAGGTTGGTGGTTCAAATCCCCGAGACGGGGTGAGTTCCCGTTGCTCTGTCCCAGCTCCTGCCATCCTAGCAGTTTGAAAGCATGCCAGTGCCAGTAGATAAATAGAGAAGTACCCTGTTTCTCATATTTTAAGACATACCCATAAAATAAGCCATAGCAGGATTTTTAAGCATTCAAGGAATATAAGCCATACCCCGAAAATAAGACATAGTGATAGGCGCAGCAGCAATGCCAGCTACGGCAGGAGGAGGAGGAGGAAAAAAATAAGACATCCCTTGAAAATAAGCCATAGTGAGTTTTTTTGAGGAAAAAAAATAAATATAAGACGTGTCTTATAATATGAGAAACACGGTAGATAAATAGGTACAGTGGTGCTTCGCAAGACGAAAGTAATTCGTTATGCGAGTCGCTTTGTCTTGCAATAATTTCATCTCGCGGCAAAAAAAAAAAACGCCGAAAAACTTCGTCTTGCGAAGCGCTGCTATAGAAAACTTCATCTTGCGAGTCACCAAAAACATCGCAAAATGCTTTCGTCTCGCGCGTTTTTCGTTGCGCAAGGCATTCATCTTGTGAGGTACCACTGTACAGCTGCGGCAGGCAGGTAAACGGCGTTTCCATGCGCTCTGGTTTCCGTCGCTATGTCCCATTGTGCCAGAAACGATTTAGCCATGCTCGCCACATGACCCGGAAAGCTCCCGTCGCTCTGTCTCAGCTTCTGCCAACCTAGCAATTTGAAAGCATGCAAGTGCGAGTAGATAAATAGGTACCACTGCGGCAGGAAGGTAAACGGTGTTTCTGTGTGCTCTGGCATTCATCACGGTCCTCCGTGCACTAGTAGCTGTTTAGTCCTGACCCGGAAAGCTGTCTGTGGACAAACATCGGCTCCCTCGGCCTGAAAGCGAGATGAGCGGCGCAACCCCATAGTCACCTTTGACTGGATTTAACTGTCCAGGGGTCCTTTACTTTGACCTTTACCTTAATGTAACCAGAGGTACTTGAATGGATGTGCTCCCTCAGTAAAAAGCTAACTTGCAAATTTGCTCTCTGTGAAGTGAAGAGTTCTGACCTCCTGCTGCACCCATTCTGAAGTAAGTACTATGAATTTAGCAGCAACCAGACAAAATTAGGCACTCTAGAAACTTGTAACTGTAAACCTTTTGGCCTCTGGGGTTTTTTCTCCCCACATCTATTTTGGGTGAAAACTTCGCACTTTGAGCAAGACTTCCTGCGTATTTCAGCTTAATATATTGCTGTTTTAAGTACCGTATTTTTCTGTGTTTAAGACACCCCCTATTTTCTTTTTAACCCAAAATTAAGAAATTAAGTTATTTAGCTTTTTGGGGGAGGTGGGGGAAGTCACTTCCGCCAATCGCTCACCTGCCTGCCCGCCACTGTCAATCGCTTGCCACAGCCATTGCCGATCACACAACTCGCAGCAGCCGCCAATCGCCTGTCCGCCTTGACACAGCCGCCAATCGCCTGCCCAGTTGCCACAGCCAATCACCAGCAGGCCTTGCTGCAGCCACCAATCACCCGCCCAATTGCCACTGCCAATCTCCTGCTTGCTACTGCCATTAATCGCACGTTCTCCCCCCCCTGCATTCACTATCCGTGTATAAGACGACACCCAATTTTTGCCTAATTTTTTTTTAGCAAAAAGCATCGTCTTACACATGGAAAAATATGGTATCTAAAAGCTGCCAAAATGTCCCAAGGGAAAGATGTCATGAGTGTAACTAGAATTGTGAAATAGATTCATTGCAAGCCCCTGAAATTCTAGTAGATGTTAACATTATTTAAAAGGAAACAGGCATTCTATTTATTTATTAAAAACTTCCAAAGAGTTGGAACTGGCTTGATCTAGAGATCGCAATTTTGTCTGGCCCCACCAAATTTGGATCAAGTAGTAGTTAAAAAGTGTGCCTGCATTCTCAGCCTGGCCCCACATTAGACAGAAGATACGGAGCAATTCTCTCTCTCTCTCTCTCTCTCTCTCTCTCTCTCTCTCTCTCTCTCTCTCTCTCTCTCTCTCTCTCTCTCTCTCTTCCCCCAGCCTTGTCCAATCTGGAACTCGTGGCGCCTATGTGATTGCAACCTCTGACTTTCAGAGGTGATACAGCTGGCATGAAACTGCTTTATAATCCTAAAAATCATAGCAGCATTGGAAGGGACCATGAGGGTCATCTAGTGCAGGGTTTCCCAAACTTGGATCTCCAGTTGTTTTTGGACTACAACTCCCATCATCCCTGGGTAGCAGGACCTGTGGTCAGGGATGATGGGAGTTGTAGTCCAAAAACAGCTCGTGACCCAAGTTTGGGACACCCTGATCTAGTCCAACCCCCCCCTGTGATGTAGGAATCTTTTGCCCAACGTGGGTCTCGAACCCAACTTGTAGAGCAGACCCCCCTCCAAAGTGCTTCTGTCTTGTTCACCATGGAAAGAGAACCTAACATGTTTGAGGCTCTCCTGAAGAGGACAGGTCCTTTCTCCGGTGCTTTACCATGGCACAGCACAAAGTCACCCAGCATCGTTGTCCCCTGGGAAAGTGTTGCCAGGGCCAAGGTGTGCCCCAGTTTGTGGCAGCTGGGTTGAATTTTTGTTTTTTGAGGCCCATGCCAAACAAAAAACCTCAACAGAAGTTGCTCTTTGCCAGATTAGTGACACCACAGAAATCTCTCCCCTGCCGCAAAAAACTCTCTGAGTTTTTGTTCGTGTGATGGGTTTTCATGTTTGTAAAAGTTTCTAATTGGGTGCAGAGTGGCTCAGTTTCCCACCTGAGCAAGGGAACTTTATAGAACGGCAATAAACTTCCAGCTGAAACCCCTTAGCAACTGTATACAGTATCTGCTTCCCGGCACATTTTCTTGCAAAGGGATGCTCTTTCGCTCTTACAGAGAGAAATAAGCGATGCGATGTTCCTTTTCTAGGAGCCCAAACGCCTCATTATTGACTACAAAACAATTAGGCATTGATTTCCTCTTTTCTCTGTCTCCCCATCCCATCCCACCCCCCTTCCCTCCTGTGTTTTCACAGTGGAGTTTTCACAGGAGTGTAAAGAAACCTTGACGAGACTCACTCTCTCGCGTTTTTTAGAAAAAGTGTTGTGAATTTCAAGTGTGCAATCAAATTCATTAACATGCCTTTTGCACTGATGGGGATGTTTATAACCAATGGGGCACTTATGTACACTATGAACATATGAAAAAGAGCTGCTGGAGCAAACCAGAGGTTCATTTCGAAGAGCATCATTTTCCCCACTATTGCAAAAACAGATGCCTCTGGGAGTCCCCAAGTAGAACTCGAAAGGCAGTAGTAGGCTTCAGTCCTGGGTGGATTTGATTTAAATCAAATAGATTTAAATCATGATTTAAATCGCTAGTCAGTAAAACTTAATTTAAACCTTTTTTTTTTACAGAAAGACTCATTCTTGCTGGTATCATCTTCATATTTACAACTAGATGAAGGTTTTGTTTTGTTTTTTCGTAATAATCCATTTTCAGAGGTGCACTATATTAAAATAAAGTAAAAATAATAATTTTAAACCATTTATTTAACTAAAACAGTAACATTATAGCATATGTGGCCATGTTTGTTAACTGGTGTGTGTGTGTCTGTGTCTGTGTCTGTCTCTGTCTGTGTGTGTTTACATATATATATATATATATATATATATATATATATATATATATATACACATACATACACACATAAACCTAGACTGAGTTTTAGCTCACATGAAAAACTTAAACCTTTGGTCTATAATGTAACTTAAATAGAAAACTATCTTTAGAAAGATTTTTCCTCCAGAAGTATTTTATTTTAAAAATCCAATTTAAATTTTTTAAAAATCCAATCTTTTTTATTTTTTTTTATTTTAAATCATTGATTTTTATCCACCATGGTCTTCACCTTGTCTTGTTGCCTAACATCCTGCCTCTAAAACCTCAGATATTGCATAGAGCCATCATTACTGGAGGATGCCACTGATAAGTTCCCCCACCCCAATGAATTTGTTTAGTCCAGGCATCCCCAAATTTCGGCCCTCCAGATGTTTGGACTACAATTCCCATGTTCCCCGACCACTGGTCCTGTTAGTTAGGGATCATGGGAGTTGTAGACCAAAACATCTGGAGTTTGGGGATGCCTGGTCTAGTCCTTCTTAAAAGTCACCTAAGCTACTGCCACTACATTTTGTGACAGCAAATTCCATGCATTAATCATGTGCTATGTGAGGAAGTAGGTTGCTCTCTCATTCAGTTTCAGCGGATGACCCCCAGGTCTTAGGGGTGAAACTCCCTCTCTCCACTTTGCATTCTTTTATAAGCCTCTGTCATGTCCCCCTATCCCAGTGGTGTCCAGATCTCACTTGGATGCTCAAGAAATGCGTAAAGGCAACTTCTGAATATTCAGGGCAATTCTTTTTGTCCGTTTGAGTGTTTTACAGGAATTGTATCCCATCTTTCTGTTCCAACTGAATGCTTAAGATGTTTTGCAATATAATAAAAGCAGCGCCATATAGATATATGGATGTATAATTGAAATTTGCTTAAAACTAAACCACAGCAGAGCGAGAACATTAAACCCGGGAGGGTGAAAACCATCGAAGAGAAGGCAAATCAAATGGTTGCCTGAACAACAAAAAGTCTTGGCAGCAGAAAATCATAAAAGACAGTGCAAAAGGAATCCCACAAGCCACAGTGTTTCACTGCCTGGGCACTGCTACAGAGGCAGAGTTCAGATATAATGCTAAACTATGGTTCAAAACAGGCATTCCCAAACTCGGCCCTCCAACTGTTTTGGGACTACAATTCCCACCATCCCTGACCACTGGTCCTGTTAGCTAGGGATGATGGGAGTTGTAGTCCCAAAACAGCTGCAGGGCCGAGTTTGGGGGTGCCTGGTTTAACACTACAAGGCTGAGCTGCAAAGAACCGTAGTCACACATGATCCCTCTTCTCTCTCCCCCCTGGCATTTAAAATTAACTGCAGTTTGTCGTGTTGGCAGAACCCTGAACTGCGGTTAACCTTAACTGTACTTTGTTGAAACAAGCCAGCTTCTTAAACTATGGTTTGAAGTTGACTTGTTTGAACAAGCTGCTTTTAAGATTACTTAGGTTTGTTGGGTTCAGACGGCACAGCAAGCTATGGTTTGTGGAAGCGAAAGCTTCTGAACTCTTCTCAGACATGCCAGAAGGAAATGGGGGAAGAGGAGCACGCGCATCTGAAGCTCACTATGGCGTTCCACAATGAAGGTGCGGCAGCTGAAAAGGCCCTGCCCCCCAGCGCTCACCTGTCGCATTTCAGATGGAAGGGGGAAATGGAGCAAGAACATTGGTGTTGGGGGCCTGGTCCTGAGCCCTTTAGGGTTTTACAAACCTTCACTTTGAACTGACCTTGGATACAGATAGGTAACCGTTGAAGATCAAAAGCGACTGGCCAGCCATTTCTAGACAACAGTCTAGTGACAGTAGCATTTTAGTTTCTGGTAGATTTACATTTCTGAATTCCAGGTGCTGGGGATAAATGTTTCTCAGGGACATTTGGTCATCTCTTGTTGGAGATGAGTGCTGGACTAGAAGGACCTTTTTGGTCTGCCTTCAAATCCTGGATGTTACTTCAGGGAGGGGGAAAAACTAAAATAAAAATGCAGTGTTGAAGCTCAGCCACACACAAAACAAAACAAAACAAACCCTGAAATATTCTAAACTTTAAAAAGACCCTGTCAGCAGGGATAAAAGAAACCATGTGTCAGCACAGGCCAGCTGCTTTATCTAAGCTTAAAAATTCCAAATTGTAATTTAAACTGAAATAGCACCATGGGCAGCTGGAGGCTCTTTTGACAGCCCACGAATTGTATATCTAATCTTAATTAGAATTTAGGGATGTGGCTGCTTTTGAAATAAACCAGGTTGCCATGTTTGTCCAGGTACCGGATTAGCTGATTTTTTCTGTAGCGGCACTCTGTGTTTACGAGAGCTAAAGCCCTTGATTTATTTCAGATATTGATTTTGGAATTTATGACAGATAGTTTTTCAGAACCACCTATCACCCCGCTCATCTAATTATTCCTCTGGTTAGAGATAGACCGTGTACAGTATTTGCAGCATAGATCTTGGTTGGCTTTGTTGCTTTGCTGGGCTTGGAAACCTTGCTCATTTGTGAGTCTGAAGAAGAGATCCAGCTGCATGGATCTATGATTCCCACAAATCGCAGGGCCTCTAATTGATTTTGTGCTAGGGCTGGGACTCCACCGCTCAATTGACCAGTCAAATACTGTCAATTGACCGGTCAATTGGCAGCTTATTACTTGACCACAATCAGATACTATCAAATATTCCATGAAAACAAAAAATGCCCTCCTGTAGGTTGTGTTAATTGCTTGATAGTATCATCTGGTAGCAGAGGCAGGTTTGAAAGCTTTATCTCCCCTTCCCCTATGCCACGGGAGTATTTGTATGTATATCACATATATGTGCATGTTTTCTTTCTTCCTTTCCAAGCACAAACTTTTTTTAGGAGCAGGCACCACCCACCCCTGCACTATCACCATCCCTGGCAACAGATTCTGTGGTTTATAGTTGCTATTAATTTTGCTTAATTTCGTTTTAAAGCAAAATTTGTAACTGCTTGGGCTCGCTCTGGGATTCTAGGATTAAAGCCAAGAAGAGTTGCTCGGTGTCTTCAACATCATTTGCATAACATTTATATCTGCAGTAACATTGTGAGCTGTAAGCAGTAATTGACTTACAACCATTTTTAATTTAATTGATTCATAACAAAGGGTTATCTGAGGTGGAATGTAAACCTGCAGTTTTGGCAGTTGCGCTTCTGTGCTGTGCTGTATTCAGATGAACAGTTTCTTTTCCCAAGAACGAACTTGAAAGTACTGCTTCTGCCACTTTGCAGCAGAAAAGTTTGCTGTATACAGCACTGATCGGCTAGCATCTGTGGTCACCAAACCCTCTGCCCAGATCCACAGAGAATAGCCTTGCAACTTAAAAAAAAACAAAAAACATCTGAAACAATGGAAGAAAAATTAATTCAAGCGATATTCTTTTTTAAAAACATTTTAAAGGCAGACAATCTGCATTGCAGCATGCTTGGATAGGTGAGATAGATGCTGAAATAAATAGCACTGGAATCACTGATGAGTATCAGTGCACTTTAAGCAGGAAGGGACCTTGCTTTCCCCACAGGGGTGCATGGAGAGCAGTGCACATAGGTAAAAGGCAACGGTAAAGGACCCCTGGGCGGTTAAGCCCAGTCAAAGCATAGCTGCCAAGTCTCCCGTATTCTCCGGGAAACCCCCGTTTTTCCAGCCGTTTCCCGCTGGCAGCCCAGATTTTTAAAAAACCCCGTAAATCCCCCAGATTCTTACTGGCCCGGGGAGGCTCCTTCTGCGCATGTCTGGAGTCTCTGGACATTTCTGGCGCTGTGGCCATTTTGGAAATGGGCAGAGCATGCGTAGAAGCGACTTCCGGTGTCGCTCTGCCCAGTTCCAAAATGGCCACAGCGCGACTTCCGGTTCTGCGCAGCTGCCAATCCCAGATTTTATAATCTGGAAGTTGGCACCTATGAGTCAAAGGCGCCTATGGGATTGTGGCGTTCATCTCGCTTTCAGGCTGAGGGAGCTGGCATTTGTCCACAGACAGCTTTCCAGGTCATGTGGCCAGCATGACTAAACTGCTTCTGGCGCAACGGGACACCGTGATGGAAACCAGAGCGCACAGAAACGCCATTTACCTTCCTGCGGCAGCGGTACCTATTTATCTACATGCACTGGTGTGCTTTTGAACTGCTAGGTAGACGAGCTGGGACAGAGTAATGGGAGCTCACCTTGTCGTGGGGATTCGAACCGCCAACCTTCTGATCAGGAAGCCCAAGAGGCTCAGTGGTTTAGACCACAGCGTCACCCACGTCCCTGTAGAGCACATACAGCCTGCAGTACAAACTTACTTCCCTTCTCTAGTGGCCTCTGCTATGACTCAAGTGGGCCACTCAAGCCTTGTGGAGACCCTGCATGTGTTACCCTCAAGCACCACAACTCTGGCACTTCTCTAGCCCTCTAGCAAAGAGGTCAAATAAGTTCCCAGCGCATACGTTTTTTGTTAATTGCTAGCCTGTAACTCTGCCCATCGGGGTTTCCACTTACAGTGGTACCTGTACTTACGAATTTAATGCGTTCCGAACACACATTTGTAAGTCGAAAAAAAATTTGTAAGTCGAATCCCATAGGAATGCATTGGGAGAAAAAAAATCGAACGGTAAGTAGAAGCAACCCTATCTAAAAATTCGTAAGTAGAAAAAATCCTATCTAAACCACATCCAAGATGGCGGACGGAGCTCCATTCGTAAGTAGAAACATTTGTAAGTAGAGGTGCCACTGTAAAAGTCTTCCCTGCCCAATTCACTGGAGGCAGTCCTTCACTTGCTACAGGTGATGAGACTTTTCAACCTTGACTTAAGCCCTAACAAAAACCCATCTGGTAAGAGTTTCTAGTAGCGAAAACGTTTTGTTTTTGTTTGTTTTTTTAAGAAATGTTTCCTTTCCTATAGAATGCATCTCTATCCCGCTGTGTTGACTCTGGAATACGTTACGGATGCACTTAAACAAAAACAGCATTTGACATTACTCTGTTTGACAGGTTTTTATATGTTTAATTTACTCCCTTGTGTTTTGGGGGGGCCAAATGGGAAAGGCTAAATATCAAATAAAAATACATTATCCACCTTAGGCTCTCTGTCTCTCTGTCTCTCTCCCCACCACTGCCCCCGACCCCCCCCCCCGCTGCCTCCGCTGCCAAATCTTATGTCATTTTAGTGCGGTTATTTTTTCGAAAGAGGCAACTATTACAGCGTCAGCCCCCATATCGGGGGGAACAGCGGGGCGCCCAAGATACGTATCTATCAGCAGCTGACAAGTCGTCATCAGGGAAGTAAATGGATGGTGTTTCAGCTGCAGGGCTTTCGGAGATAAAGCCTGCCCTTGTTACGAGGAGAAATTACTCCTGCCTGATGCACACTGTTGTCTTTAAGCTAAGCATCCCCCAGCCTCTGACACCGCTCTGACAGGGCTGTTGATTACAGCCTGGCCCCACATTAGACAGAAGACACGGAGCAATTCTCTCATTCTCTCATTCTCTCTCTCTCTCTCTCTCTCCATTAGAGCTGCAATAACAAGCCACTCATTACAGTTATTTGGGGAGGGGTGGGAGACCCCTCTCCCCCTCCCCTCCATTTCGCACATGTCATTTTTAGCCATTTACATTTAATGAAGCCCTTGAAGGCAACCATAAATTGCGCCTCAAATGATGGACAGAGTTGGCTCACACTTGAGTGGTCCAAAATAACCACCCAAAAAACTGAAGATGAAGCAATAATTACTCTGGGATTGTCATCCCGTAACAATAGGGAGGAGTTGGCAGGGGCTCTTTAAGTACATATGGGTGTTTGAAACTGTCTTGCTTGATCAGACAAAGGTCTCATCTAGAACAGCTGATTTTTTTCGTCCCTTTGCTCCCCAGTGCATTGTGATTTGTCATCTTACTAGGGGAAAGAGGCTTGCTTTCAGAACTGGGTTTCCCAAATCACTGTTCTCCAAACTTTCTCTCTCTCTCTCTCTCTCTCTCTCTCTCTCTGGAAAGCCCATTTCATATTTGCTGAGGAACCTCTGAACATCGATGACAGAATCTCTGTGCATCACAGAAGACTCTCGGACATATTGTGTACCAGTTCATGGGGAATATTGGCTAGGCTGTCAACCTAGGTGACTTGAGCAGGCCCTCGAAATGGGCCCAGAGCTCTTCTGGGGCTGTGCATTGCATGAGGTACACCATCAAGGAATTTGTTAGACATTACTGGTATTCTGACTAGGGGATCCCAGATAATCTTCAAAGGAACCATGTCTAGAGCACCGTTTGAAAACCACAGTCCTAGGTTAACTTCTGAAAAGTCTTGAGAGACAGCTAATAGGAATAGTCAGCTGTATAGACTGTTGAATGGAACACTTTCTACCTAAACTAGACTTACGGTAGCTGAATTGGAGCATATCGATTTATGAATGGATTTAAAATTCAATGGCTTTTCTGTGATAATGCTTCAAAATATATGCAGAACAAAGCACAATCTAATCCATTGGCTGGTAAAAGTGCTCCTACCTTTCATGGATGAATGCAGCCAACATGCTCAGAATAGTTCCTGTTTTAATTGGTTGCATTACAGGCAACTCCCCACTTGCACATGACCAGCACACATGCTAACGCTGATGCTCCCATGTATTTTGCTTTTCCCACTTTTTGTAAGGAGATTTCACATGCTGAAACTGAAATATTTTTGAAAATAGCGCTGCTCTGATAAACCTTCAGAATCTGGCTCCAGAATCAAAATTCTTAGGTGTCTGCCTCAACTACGTCTGGGATTTTTCCAGCTCTGTGTGTTTGTCTGTGTGTCTCGGTAATGGATGTGTCAGAGAGTAGACACATAGCACGTGATCCTGGTACAAAGTTCTGCAAATTCTTGAGTGCAAAGTGCTGGATTATGCTTAGTAAACATTTGAAATACACAACAGAGTTGTGTGTCATGTCTTCCCTACCTGTTGAAACAGCAGAGTTTTGTGGCTTCTTGAAACAAACGAACTCATTGTGGTGTAAACTTTTGTGGGATATAAGCTGTCTGTCTTTCACACACTCACACACAGACCCAGTGAAATACAATAAATGCAGTAAACCTAAACTTGAGTTAGCACTTTTCAATGAGTGAGATCTGATTTGATTAAGCAAAGATAAAAATAGGACAGGAAATAAAGCCAAGAAATGAAATACTGTAACAGCCAAATGCAGGCTGGAATGAAAACATTTTTCCTTCTTGGCAGTAGTCTTAAGAGCACCGTTGCCTTGTGATAGGCAAAGCATTCTGAAATGTAGGGGCTGTAGTTTTAAGGAGCCTGTTCTTAGTCAATGCTACTCCAATCTGATCCCCCCCTCCTTCCCAAAGCATATACAGCAGGGACTGATCTCCTGGTGTACACGCTGATATGCGGGCAATGTGAACAGATAAAATGAGGCAATAACTTTCCCTGCAATTGCTTGCCAGTATCCCGTTGTGCGACAGCAGCAGCAGATTTCAAGAGGGAACACTATTTTTCCCTTGCTCTCAGCCTCTGTCTCTGTGTCTCCGACATAGGACCGAAGGGGTTTATGTGTGGAGTTATTGCTTCTGCCGTGAACATATATGATCTAGCACCGATTTGCTTATTTCGTGCCTGGTTGTAAGCTGGTCAAAACATGTCAGATGTGCAAGGACCCAAGGGGCCTTGTAAGGTCATAGTGTGAATAAGTGGATGCAAACGAAGATCCTGATTAGGAACAGTGTAAATACCTTTCCTTACTTAACCAGACCTTTCTTTAACTGAGTTTGCTAGAAGAAAATGGGTACCAGTATCCTGGAGGTTAGCCCTCGTGATTTTAGAGCTGTGAAAATTGGCAATGTGTCCAGTGATTGGGAAGTTCCTCTGGTTAAGAGTGTGCTTATCTTTCCCCCCCAGGTCCTAATAGCCGATGACTACTCGGACCCATTTGATGCCAAAAGCGAGGGCAGCAAGACAGGCAAAGGAGAAAACACTGGCTACATGGAACCATATGAAGCCCAGAGGATCATGACGGGTAAGGATGTATATAGAGTGTTATGGGTGTGACATTTCAGCCAGTGCTGCTGCTTTTCAACTCTTGGTCATTTCAGAACTAGATGATGGTCCACAGACTGAAAACGCCGTTTGCAGTCTGCCTGCTTGCCATTTCAAGGCTCAGTCCAGGATTGAATCCTGCCAGGAAGCTGCAATTGGCATTGGGTTCCTTCTTTATCTTTGAAGAGGCAATAAATAGTCAATGTGCACATTCTTCGTGTGTGGCATTGCATGCATAGTGTATGTGTTTTCCTCTAAAGGAAGTAAGCAGCCATGATTTAGAGGAATAATATCCTAACGTAGAATATGGCGCTCAGTAGATTCCTCGAGGTTCTTGAGAGGTTGTTTGGCTTGGCTGAAGTTGCATTAGGGTTTGTTTGTGGCACATTGATCCCATGGCAATGAGCTTGAAACGACCAAACAGCCTACTGATTTCCGATGGTCGTTTACTTTGGATCCTTGAAATTAATTTCAGATGAAAACACTTACTGTTTAATGCATTGTGCCCACTGAGAAGGTTTCTATAGCAGGGTTTTGTTTCAAACTGCTTGCAGTAAATTACACAAATGGGCCTCTTTATTTAATGAGATTTAGAGCCTCTAGGAGTTCTGTAGATTTCCATAACTTCCAAATAAACCTGTTCAGCATTGGAATGCTGAGTTTCATGTAAGGAAAAACCTGTCTCCGGGTTCAAGGAAAATAAAAGTTTCAGGTGGATTCATTGTTAATCTGAAACGTTTTGGTGTATGTCTCTCATTAGGGCCTTGATTTTCTTCCTTATGAACTTATATAATTTTATGTATTTATTTTGTTGTTGTTATTGTTATTCATTCTGACTATTTTTACCGTATAATGAATGGTATGAATAGATTCTTGCTGTTTGTCTTAATGCAGCGTTTCTCATTCAGTACAGATAATAACGCTTAATGGATTGAATTTCTGTTTCTTCATGAATGCTAATTTCTTTCTCTGAATAGGAGTTCCATAGTAAACAGAATATAGGGAAAGGCACAGGAATTGCGTTGCTAATTATGATGCACATTAGCAGCCATGTCAGACAAAACAACAGATGTAAATGTATCACCATTTTATGATGTTTGAGTAAATTGGCTACGCAGCCAATCTATTTTCAAGGTTCTGCAAGTCTTCAACATATAGGCATAACACTGTGTAGGAAACTCAAGGGATATCCAGCAATGAGATTAATGATTGCAGTTTCCACTCTGATTACAAAGATTAAACATTTCTATATTCCTCAAAGGGTAGATATGCATGGTGGAGATCTTGTAATGTCACAAAGCTTACATACAACCCAGCTGTCAGGGTCTCCTGTCTTAGAGGACTACAGTGCATCTTAGAGCTTTGGAGCACATTCTGTAGTCAGTAAGGGACTGTTGCCCCCGATGGATATTCTGTGGCAAGTCTCTGCTGTGTTATCAAGAAAAGGGCCATTCGACATGGTGCCTTCCATATTTTTTTTGGACTACAACACCTATCAGCCCCAGCTAACATGGCCAGTGGTCAGGAGAGATGGCATTTGTAGTCTAGTAGCTTTTGGAGGGCACCGTGTGGTTACTCCTGATCTGCAAGTACTTGTGAAAAGGATCTAGGAGTCTTGGTAGACCACAAACTTGACATGAGTCAACAGTGTGATGCAGCAGCTTAAAAAGCCAATGCAATTCTGGGCTGCATCAATAGGAGTACAGTATATCATCTAGGTCAAGGTTGGACTGGATGGCCCTTGTGGTCTCTTCCAACTCTATGATTCTATGATTCTATGATGTATTGACCAGAATCTACATATCCCTGCAATGGGGAAGAAGTTGGGGAATACTTCTAGGTTCAGAGAGGGCCTGTTCAGTATTTGTGCCTCCAATCATTGTTGAGCCCTGAACAACCTACAGTACATGGCTGATGCACTGTGCTTGATTTGTTGGATCACGTTCTCTACCTTAATCCTAGTTCCCATGCCTACAATTTCCATTGCTGCTGTTGTGGTTTCCTCGGTGTGCCCAGGAGTGCTTCAGTACAGCAGCAGGCGTTGCAAATGCAGAAGGCAGTAGTTAGCAAGGTACAGATAAAAGATATGTCAGCCTGGATAGCTCAGTAGGTTAGAGCGTGGTGCTGATAACGCCAAGGATGCAGGTTTGATACCCATATGGGGCAGCTTCACATTCTTGCATTGCAGGGGGTTGGACAAGATGATCCTCAGGGTCCCTTCCAATTCGATGATTCTATGATAGTTGCTATCCTATGGCAAAGAATTGGGAACTGGATCCTTGTTAAATGAGTTTAAATTTTAAAATGGCAACAAAACCTATACTGATGTGTGGGGGGAGGTAGAATTACACGCCAGGCTGTTTAGATCAGAACTTCTATCTAAGTAAGAGAAGCAGATTGCTCTTGCTGGGAGAGGCAGGTCTGTTCCCAGGGGTCCGTGAAATCTTGGTGCCAGCTCCTCCAACAAAGCCTGGTTGAAATTCTACTTGTGAAGTGCTGCTTTTTAGCAATAAACTGGTGGGCAGGCATATACCATTATTTTTGTTGGTATATACTGGTGGAAATATACTGTACTCGGTGATAGAAATTGGGATACAAAAGCTAGAGCTGCAAAAAAACAAAGAGCGTGCTTTCATTCATCCTTAATTTAACAATGGCCGTGGCCAGTTTCAATGGCCACAAGCTGGTGTGGGCCAGAGCAGCAGAGAGCCCATCAAGCTCACTCAGATCACGCAGAAGCAGCAGGAGGTGGTGACCAGTAGCCAGAGGCCCTGTGTGGCTAGGGAGCTGGAGCTGGAGCCGTCAGGACACAGGGGTCTTCAGGACTGTGGACAGCTCTCAGTCAGCTCTGGTAGTTTGTGCAGGTGACCTCCCAGACAATTGAGGCTACAAGGCTGCCTCAAGCCCCACCTTCTGGCCTGGAGCCTCTCATTCCTTTTGGAACATGTATAATCTCTTGGCAGGTTCTTTGGCACCACAGATGAGAGAGAGAGCCGGGTCATGGACAATGACTGAGGTAACTCCTCAGAGAGGTTGGGGCTCTCCCCTCAGCGGCTAACTACATATTACAGGGAATGTGGGTGGCGCTGTGGTCTAAACCACTGAGCCTCTTGGGCTTGCTGATCAGAAGGTCGGCAGTTCAAATCCCAGTGACGGTGACGGGGTGAGCGCCCATTGCTCAGTCCCAGCTCCTGCCAACCTAGCAGTTCGAAAGCACGCCAGTGCCAGTAGATAAACAGGCACCACTGTGGCAGGAAGGTAAAGGGTGCTTCCGTGCACTCTGGCTTCCGTCACAGTGTCCCATTGTGCCAGAAGCGGTTTAGTCATGCTGGCCACATGACCCAGAAAGCTGTCTGTGGACAAACTCCGCCTCCCTCGGCCTGAAAGCGAGATGGTGTAAAGGTAAAGGTCCTTTACCTTTTTTAGCTGGAGCTCACCGGAGCTCAGCTCCAGCGCCTCTCAGGGGGGCACCGTTGCCATTCTAAGAGAACAAGGGAGAAGTTCGTGGTGAGCTCTTTTTTCTAGAAAAATAGCACTGCCCCAACCCTTTTGAAAGGGGAAAAAATCTGCTTCAGGGGGAGGGAATTGGGTGAGGAGAAGTAGTGGTATGGTTACCTCTTTCCCTGCCTGCCATTTCTCTGTTCCTTATAGACACCCCCCATGCCTACTTTTTTCTGCCTGTGTTTGGTTCAAGTTGCTTAAGTGTAAATATATGTGTATGTTGGAAAGACCGAGACAGAGCATGCTGCTGAGAGCTTTGAGATGAAACAGGACATAAATTGAACACATGGATGAACAAATAGGTAGTTGACTGCTCAGGTGGCCTGAGCTTCTGGTTCATGTCGGTGCTGTGGCACAATAATCTGTTCTCTCTCGTGCACGCACACACACACACGGCTGCTGTAGAAACATGCACACTCTCCAATGCTAAGTCCACCGGGTCAGGGTCTGGTCCGGAACCATAACACTTTCCTCCTAAGTTAACTTTAGTGTCACTAATTGGGGCCATGACTCTCTATATGAATCTGCCACATAAGAATAAGAAATATCCACTTGCAGTTTATTTTATTTTATATAAAAAACCAGAGATACATATTTTCTTACTCAGCTTTACATGCAAACCCTGTAATTAAATTAAAACGGTTGCATGTGTATGCAACAAACTAATATTTTGAGACTACTATCAAAAAAAAAAACCCTTGTAGATTTTTATCCATTGAAATGCTAGAAATGAACGTTTGGATGAATAAGACTTTTTTTTTGTTACTTGAAGCAATACTGTGCATATTTAAGCAAGTACAAAAGCAGTGTATAAAAAGAGAGAAATTAATGTTAATGTCTCTATTGATTTCTGTAGAACTAGATAGCCTGCTGTTTAATTATGTTACAGCAGCACTTAGGCAATAGCCTTGATAAGATTATTTAATGGGTTGAACAGCAGGGCAGAACAATAAAACTGATTTTTTCATTTGTCTTATTATGGCCGGCTAATCTTTGGTTAAGGCTGCACAAAATTCTCCTTGGGCCCTAGGCCTCTAAATGTGTTCAGCGATCTTATTCTTGCTAAATTTATGCCCTTTACTTTATTCCAGATTTGCTTTTAGTTTTTCCCTCGGGGGTGCAAAGTTTAATGGATATGGCGCTTCGAAGACTCTTCTAATGCATTTCTCAAGCCCCACCAACAATGGGATGTTAGCTTAGGCCGTGTCATGGGATCTGCCTCCAGCCCTTCAGGGAGATATAGAATCCATGAAATGGGAAGACTTACAATGCTCTCACTAAAAGTCCAGATGTAAAATTACCATGTCTATTATTAATGAAACACTTAAAATATGGTTGGCCTGGGGTAGACATGACATGATATTTCTCATTGGTGTGGAGAGTGTTTGAACGGAACATCTGGGGAACCTTGGTTGTTTCTATATGGAGCAAAGCCCTTTGTTGGAGTATTCCCTCCTCCCAGACTCTTCCCATCCTCCTTTTGTGTGGGGCTACAGAGAGCAGCACAGTAATTGCTTGCAAGCATCCCAGCATGCCATGTGGAGCAGCAGAGAAGGACTTACTTGTACAGCTGCTGGAGAGGAGCGTTCCAACCTGCCTTCTGAAATGGAGCCCTTCCCAACCAGCAAGATCTGCTGATGATGTCTCTTGTTGAAGGCAGATCTGCAGGTGGGAATAATGGATCAGTTTCAATAGGCAGACTGGAGCTCTCCTTACGTGGCAGAGCCACAAATTAATAAGTGCTTGGCTGTTCTTTGGGAGCAGGTCTGATGTTCCCTGTGAATTCTTCCTTTACATATCATGCAGACCGCTGGTCTTCAGCTGCATGGTTAGTGGTGCTCCTATTATGACCTCAGGCTGTCAGCCACTATCCAAACTGTGTGTCGTGACAACGTTAGTGTGTCGGCTGCATTGTGCAGCGCAGATGCTCCCCACGCTCTTCCCGGAGCTGGAAAGGGGTTAGTTTAACCTCCGGTTTGCTAGTTAACCTGAATTACTGTGTTGCAAACTGATGCATGTCTAAAAAGTGTGTCACCCAGAGCCGTCTTTCCCATTGGGTTTACTGGCGCATTGCGCCAGGGCGCTAGCCTCTCAGGGGCACCCCAGCGAATGGGGGAGCTGCATGGCTTTGCTGGTGGCCTGCCCTTTCCCTCCTGCATGCCCGCCAGCTGTGCCCTGTCAACCATGTGGCTGGCAGGCATGCAGCTTGCCTCCCAAGCTTCTGTAGAGGCTTAGGATCCCCGCAGAGGCTTAGGATGGAAGCTGTGCCCCGCCAACTATATGGTTGGTGGACGTGCAACTTCCTTTCCATGCCTCCACGGGAGAAGAGCGATCCCCGCAGAGGCTTGGGAAAAGGTCGACAACCCTGGCAAATGGGGGGTGGGACTCTGGAGGGATCTTTGCACCACGGCGCCTAGTACGTTTCCGAACACAATTCAAAGTGTTGGTGCTGACCTTTAAAGCCCTAAACGGCCTCGGTCCAGAATACATGAAGGAGCGTCTCCACCTCCATTGTTCTGCCCGGACACTGAGGTCCAGCACCGACGGCCTTCTGGCGGTTCCCTCACTGCGAGAAGCCAAGTTACAGGGAACCAGGCAGAGGGCCTTCTTGGTAGTGGCACCCGCCCTGTGGAACGCCCTCCCACCAGATGTCAAAGAGAAAAAACAAGTATCAGACTTTTAGAGGACATCTGAAGGCAGTCCTGTTTAGGGAAGCTTTTAATGTTTAATAAATTATTGTATTTTAATACTTCTGTTGGAAGCCGCCCAGAGTAGCTGGGTATAAATAATAAATTATTATTATTATTATTATTATTATTATTATTATTATTATTATTATTATATGCTTAAGACGGCCCTGGTGTCACCAACATGAAAAGCTTGGAAAGCACTAGTCAGCTGGAAACCTACTAGTGTGGGTCGGGACCCACTAATGGGTCACAACTTGATCCAAGGTAGTTCACAATAAGAGCACTACCACCATGCAAATCTATGGCAAATGGGCCCCCAAATGCATGTTTGGCTTAAAAGTGTGCCCCAGATCTTTAAAAAGGTTGACGATAGCTAATGTGGAACATTGTGGGGAAGTTCATAATTAGTTTTTAGTGAGAGGCTCATCTTTCTACCATAAAGCTTGAAAGCAGAACATCATTTGGTGGATGTGGTGAAAATTGCACTAGTGGCCAACCATGAGTCAAAACCTTGCTGGCTTGCTCTGACTTTTTTACACATCCCCACCACTTCCTACTCTTTTCACATGTCCCGGGCTGAGCTTGCCTGGCCTAGGTGCAGCCGCTGCCTCTTCCATATCTGCACTTCTTCAGAATTAGTGAGCAGAACCTGACGTGCATGATTGTGTATGTCTGGAATTTCAATATTGTAAGTAGGCCAAGTCATAATGATTTTTCCAGCGCAATATGTTATACCTCCCCCCCTCCTCCTGGTTTGTAGCACAGTCTTGTGCCAGGACGTGTTCATTCCCTCGGTCCTTTTAATTTTCTTTTCGCTTTGAAATAATCTCTTAATACTTGGCATAATTTTAAGGCAAACTAAATCTGGAATTTTGGGAAGCAGCATCTCTTGACTCCAAGCCAATGCAGACAAGAAGAGGAACACCTTGCTAGGACTTTCTCATGGGGATCAAAGAGTCAAGAGGATTTTTTCAAAAAAAATTCTACAGTGGAGAACTGTGGAGGGGCATGAGTTTGCGTGGGCCTTTTCCCTTTGATAATCAGCGGGACATAAAACACAGTGCTGCTGTTTGCAAAGCTGTGTTGAAGCCATAAATGAAATGGGAAATTGGTGGCATGAGTGGCTGTGTGTAATGTTTTCTCTTGAGCAGGAATGTCCATCTCCCAAGAGACTGCGACCTAATCACAGAATTAAAAACTGGCAGTGATCAAAGGTCAAAGTTGTTGAGCTTTTTTGGGGTTCAGGTCAAAGTTTTGAGCTTTTTTAGGGAGGTATGTAAACTTTTCAGGTTCAGGTCTAATTTGTTGACCTTTTTATAGGGGCAGGTCATGTGCGAATGGACGATGAGCCAATCCACACAAAGGAAGAAGAGCCCGCGATCAACCCAAACCTCCCAGGTTTCCCAAATTGGGTCTCCAGCTGTTTTTGGACTGCAATTGCCATCATCCCTGACTACTGGTCTTGCTAGCAACAGCTGGAGACCCAAGTTTCGGAAACCCTGCTTTAGAGTTTTAAGATGGCAAAGTTTCTGGAACTGTTGGATTCTCTCCTGTGTGGGTGTTCTAAGATTCTCATTTGAGTTGCAGTAGGGGAAGAGGTTTCTGTATCTCTTGTGTATCTCTTAGCATTTATGTTGCATTTTAGAGTGTCCAAAGCATGTCACATATATTATCTTGGTAATCCTACAGGAGCCCTGTAAGGCAGGTCAGTAATATTATCTCCATAATAACGGAGGTGACAGGAAGAACGATTAGTGGCTTCCCTAAGGCCATCTCTTGGGTGAGATAAGATTTTAATCATAGGCTTCCTAGTACATAGCTCACTTTCAAGTTACTGTTCTGCTCAAGTCCAACTAGCTTCTGATCAGAGCCGGGTGCACAACAGTTTTCAGCAAGGGAGACCTGCGGCCTGTTTCTATTCCTGAAATGCTTGGGGCGGTCATGGTTGGAGAGGCAGGAAGTCCATTTTGCTCCTGTCTCCTTCATTCCTGAATCATTAACCTTACAGCTTGCCTGAACTCAAAGCATTCTTGGTCCCAGTCTTGTTGCAGCTTGAAAATCTCCAACTACGAGTGGGCTTTTTCCTTCGTGGTAGTGATTCAAAATGGATTCAATTTGAATTGGAATTGTGGCTTGGCCCTGTATAAGAGTATCTCTTTAAAGTAGATGAATAAATGAACAAATTAAGTTAATTTGGGTATGTAGAAGATATTAAAAATAAATTTAAGGAACCGCAGAAAGTGGGGAAAGGAAGTCAAGTTTTGAAATGTCAAAATGATTGTAAAATCAGTGAAATATATAAATCTGAAAAGTATAAGTAAAAATACACTGCTTGCCTGACAGTGGTGGCTTCCTGTTCTTTAGGTTTGGAGCTGTAGCACACAGCAGGAAGTCTTTCTGGGAAAGGAAAGTACTTTTTCCTTCCTCTTAGCCTGTCTAGAGGGCTGTTTTCCATGACCAGCACCTGGTTTGGGAGCTAGACCAGGAAGCCAAGGAGTTGTGGACATGAGTGTGCTAGATTGAGTGCACTATACATTAGTGAGCTCAAAGGTGAGCTGCTAACTCAGCAATCTTCCAGAAAAGACTGAGAAAACTACCGTATATAGTATACTCGAGTATAAACTGACTCAAATATAAGCTGAGGCACCTGAATTTACCTCAAAAAACTGTGAAAACTTATTGACTTGAGTATAAGCCAAGGGTGGGAAATGCAGCAGCTACTGGTAAATTTCAAAAATAAAAATAAATACTGTCCTATGCCTTTCCCAGCTGTCGGTGGCGGGGTGGGGAAGAAGCGGCGAGGAAGGATCCCTTCCTCACCGCTTCTTTTCCCCCACCACCTCGTACAGAGCAGGCATAGGGCAGGGGTTCAGAGAGTTGGTCCTGTGCCTTTCTCCGCCGCCGCCCGCCTCACTTGAGTAGAAGCCGAGGGCGGCTTTTTCAGCACATTTTTTGTGTGCTGAAAAAGTAGCCTTATACTCGAGTATATACGTATATACTTGATGACTGTTCCTCATCTACCTCCTCACCTTTCCCCTGAGCAGACTCCCAGCACCAGAATTTTCTGGTAGCCAGGTGAACACTCCTTTAACCACTCTGGGCTTACCACTGGGTATGCCATTGGTCTTGAGGCCTAGGAAACAAAGAGGGAGAATTAGGGATCAAGGATGGGATTAGGATGCACTTGGGGGAGGGCTGCCCTAGATGGGGCTCTTGAGTCTCCCTTTGGACTGCTGTGGGTTCCTCCAAATCATCAGTGGTCATGGGGTTCTACATGGGGTCTCACCCCCCTTCCCCCAAAGAAGATTCTCCAGGGTTCAGGTGAGATGGAATCTACCTCTTCAGGTCTCAGTGCCCTCTTCGAGCACAGGGAATATGGGTTAAGCAACACCAACCCTCGCAACTGACAAGCAGTACGAAGCTTCTTGATTGGCTAGGCCCAGTATATATTCTATGAACCTGGCCCTCTGGGTTTGCTTGGTCGGCAGAGCTGTACCTCTCTACACCTGCTCAACTACAGGTTTCACAACTAAGCCGTCACTTGATGGAGCCCAAGCACAAGTGTCAAGGAGCTGTCAGGCGAGCACAGGTCACCCACAAGGCAGTAAAGAACTTGAATGCAAATTAGCTTTTATTCACAGAAAGTAACAACACAGCATTGTTCCTCCGGCTCAACTCATCTAGCTGGAGACATTGCTGATATTGACCTCTGGCACCCACCTTCCCCATCTCGCCTCTCACTCTGGATCCCTTCTAAGCAGACGGAGACAGTGGTGGGCTCCTCCTCTGGGCTTGTCTGACCCGTTGCTCAGCAGGACTCTCCGCGAGTGGAGTGTCAGGAGAGGAGGAGAGCCAGCAAGACTGGGAGTGCCCTGCTGCTGGGTATCAGGGACAACCTCTGACTCCTCTCTGTCTGAGTCTGTGCTCACATGGAGGCAGACTCTCAGCTTCCAGCCTTGTCCTGTAAGGGCCTCTATCTTCTGACCCACCACCCTCACCTTGATCGCTCCTGCTTCTAGCACCTCCCAGCTTGTCCTTTCCCCAGACTGCTCCCCAGTGTCCCACCACCACAACCCAGGGTCTAAGTCTTCTTCTTCTTGGATGGCTCTTGCGCAGGCAGCAAGCAGCTTTCTCATCCGGCCAGTCCCTGAGACAAGTCATCTCGGTGTCCCTGAATTGGAAACACATCCAACCGCTCCTGTGGCTTTATCGAACCTGTTGTTCCACCAGAAGGCCAGACCCATGTATATTTGAACTCTGGGGATTGGATGAAGGAGTGTGCCTGATCGCCTCACAGCTGAATCATCTAAACACTTTTGATGTGACCAGCAATTTAACAGCGTATGTTACTGGCAAAGGGGTCGGCACCGTCCTTGTGGTTTGCCCGCGTACAATGTTTGTAGCAGCTGTAGCAGCTCCTTTCAAGAACTGGATTCCAGATATCCTGGGAGTGCTGAAGACCTGGCCTTCCCATGATCCTGCGTCTACTTGAGACAAGCTTCTGAGTGCCAGCTCCTTTTGTAACTCATCTTTGTTTTGGGCATGTAATGTCATGCACTATGGTAACAGCGGATGTTTCAAGCCGCAGTGATTCAGTTCTTGCAAAATCCTTAATCCTCCTTCAGCACAGGTGGTTTACTAGCAGTGCAGTTTTGCATCATCTCCAGTTAAAGGGCAAGAGATGGTGGAGAGAGAGAGAGAGAGAGAGAGAGAGAGAGAGAGAGAGAGAGAGAATTGGCTAGGCATCAGTATTTCATATTTCCCTGGACACTTCTTCAGCCACAACATAAAATGTTGCTCCCCAAGAGCTTGCAGTAGTCTATATTTCATGAAAATGACGAGCTGCAGAATGAGGGAATCAAACACTGAAGGCTATGTTCCCTAGGCAGTTGTATAACCAACAACTCTGGCTGGCTGGAGGTGGGTTGCATTTATTATTATTGTTATTGTTATTATTATTATTATTATTGTTATTAGTCACTTTGCTCATAAAAGTGACTAGAAGGCTATTTGCAGACAAAATAAAAACACTAAAGCCAATTACAGTAAACAACAATCATCTATACAAATAAAAGACAGGTCAAGGAAGCCTGAGCCAAAATCCAGGTCATTGTTTTCTTGAGAGTTCAGACATTAATAAAAAAAACCCATGGGTTAAACCAACCTTCTCAGGTAGTAAGCTGCTGCCACTCCTATCTTTTGTCCACCCAGCCTGAGCCAGGAGATCTCTGGCTATACTCTGGACATCCCTTAGATCCAAAGGAGTGCCACTCTCTGCTCCTAGGGCCTCAGGAAAAAGAAGGCAATTTTACCTAGCATCAAATGTGACCAAGAGATCCGAGACACTGGCTTAGTTTCAAGTGCCTTTATTTTAGTTATCAAACCCTCTGGTGGATCTTGTTTGGCCCCAGTTGCCAGCTTTGAGGTAAGGAGGATGTATTGAGTATTGAGGGGCAACTGCAGCCATCGACTCCATTGCCAGGGGGTGGTGTAGGATCCTGGCACTGCCCTCTTTCCAAACTGGTCCTCCACTAAAACTAGTAGCTGATCAGAGGTGCTGGAATTTTCCTCTTACAGTTTAAGTAAGAGGATGAAAGTAGCATTGCTTCCCAACTAGCTTGCTGATATGAAATAGTCCGTAGGCGAACAGAAGGAATAGAACCTGGAGCTGAATCTTCTGGTTGAGGAGAAGCATATCAGCGTTCTCCCTCATCTTCGACAATTCCTCTAACATTAGGCCTTAATGATCCACAATTTTCTCCTTTGCTCAGCCTGAGGATATGCTCTTACAGGCATGGATTTCCTGGTGCTAAATGAATTTTTTTGCGTAGAACAAATGTCTTCTTGCAGTCCAAACATCTATACAGAAGGTGCATATTCAGATAATCAGATCTAGAAAGGCCAACACACACAGAGAGAGCAATAAAGGTACAGTATGCTTATAGACAGTTGCAATTCTTCTTCGGAATCAGTAGTGCCGTTTTATTTTTAAATAACCTATAAATATTCATGTACATCTTGCCTCTTACAAATCAGTGAAGTATAAAGTGGATTAAAAAGAAAGCTTGCTCAAAAATTCATTTCAAAACCTAACAAGAATGTACAGGTGGCAGTGTGCTTTTAACATGACAATGATAATATAAATCTCTTTATATCACAAGTCACACTATTACTTGGAGACAGAATTAGGCCAATGGCATAACAAGAGCTAGTGCAAAATAAGGGAGAGGCCCGATCCTCTGGCTTGGAGAATCTTAGCAGCTTTCCAGGATCTAGCCAGCAGCTCGACTTGGAATGGGCTGGTCCCTCAAGACTCCAAAAAACACTCCTGGTCGCATTAGCATCTTTTCCCCATTCAAGGTATTCAGCCCTTGAAATGGAGTTTCAGGCAGCCTCCCTGCCCTTGCATTCAATGGCTGTGTGATGGGAATACAGGGCTGCACAGCCTTCCACCACTGCGGATGCACATCAGCCATGCTCTCCTCCCACAAGCCACATATTCAACCGGCATGTGGACATTCTGCGCACACAGTGTACATTTTACATTGTTCTGGTCCTCCATATGGGGAGGGTCACTGGTTACGCCAGCACACCGCCTCCCTTACATGGACGAGCTCTACATCAAGGGAGAGGGAACCCTGTGATGTCCTGGCACGAAGCAGCACGTGGACATCTTTAAGGGGTGTGCCAGTGCATATAGGAACTGAGCAGGAAAAGCAATCTACCAAGCACCATGGATTTTAAAGGGAATGTTTAGAGAGACTTCTTGCTCTGTCCCGAGGAGGTGCTGGTGGGCACACTGACACCCACTTGCACCCCGACGAATAGTTGCAGACATCATTTCACCCAAACACTCAGGAAGATGTAAATACTCAAGACTGGTGTGTGTGGATTCTTAATCTCTTTCTTTTTTCCCTTTTGCGCTCTTGCATAGGCTTATGATACCAAGCCTGGATCAACAGGAAGAAGAGAACCTGAATTTTGTGCAATCGGATGGAACTCTTGCCCCCTTTCTGAGCTTGCCTTTTTTTAATGCGCCGTGTTAGAAATGTGGAATTTGGAAATAATAATAATAATAATAAATGAGCAAAAACAGGTCTGAACTCGGTCGTCCCTTAGCTGTTGTGAAAGGAAAAGATTAAGCAATGTTTTTTTTCCCCTCCCCTTCCTTTTCTTATTACCTTTTGTTGAGGTAGCGTCGTGATTATAATAACTAAAGGGCTGTTTCCACGCACTCCCGGTTCCTTTAATTAGAGCTACAAAAGGCCCGGATCACACGGCGAAGGCGGAGGTGGCAGGGTGTTGCATTTGCACCCTGTCCACCTCATGGAAATGTGCCTGCCCTTGTCAGCTCCGAGGGGTTAATGCCATGAAAGTTGACAGGTGCTGCAAGAGGCTGTAATTTTTCACTGCTGACAAGGGCAGAGAGAGTGGGGTACTGCCCTTCTGGGTATGTCTATCAACCAACAAGGCTGCATTGTTTGGGAATTTTGAGCCCCAGCAACGTGGTCATCGCATGCCACGAAAAGAGACTGCCTGATGCTTCTAGTAACACACAATCTACATTTTATCCAGAATCTTGAGATAGAGGACAAGGAGATTAAAATGTTTGTCTTGCACTGTCAGTATATGATGCCAAACCTTCTCAGCGTTTTCTGGGGAAATGTTTGATCTTGTCATGAAAATCTTCCCGTGTATAGGCCAGACAATGTTTTCAATGCTTGGTATATATCTTATGTTGCATTCCTGTATTGTGCAACGAAGCCCCTGGCACTGGCGCTGTGGAATATAGTCCGTTGACATCCAGAGCTGTCAGAATGTCCGAAAGCTATTTTGGCTTCTGTGGGGAAATTGTCAGTTTGGGACAAGAGTAGGTTTCTTGGGCAAGACTGAGGAATTGGAAAAGGCGCCAGGAGATAAAGAAAAGCTGGGGTCCAGAAGTGAAATGACAATAAGCAGTGTTCCGAGAAATGACCATCTAAGTCAATGGTCAGAGGAAGAAAAGGCCAAGGAGGAAAAAACTGAGTCAAAATTACATTTGTTAAGTGTCTTTGGTTACAAAAGCCAAAATGATCCCCTGTGCATGTCCCCCATTTTAGGACAGGCATAAGCAAACTCAGCCCTCCAGATATTTTGGGACTACATCTCCCATCATCCATATCCACTGGTCCTGTTAGCTAGGGATGATGGGAGTTGTAGTCCCAAAACAGCTGGAGGGCCGAGTTTGCATATGCCTGTTTTAGAAGCTGCTATTAGTTACAATGGCTTAGTACGGACAAAGCAAGTGAAATGTAGAGGTTTTTGTTTTGACTTGGTTGGCCTTGTATCTGAGTAAGCATCTTTGCGGGTTGGACTGCAAGATGTTGCTTAGAATGCCATCTTTTTAGCTAAATCATTTGCCATCTCCATGATTCTCTTCTGGTGGTGTATGCATTGAATTTGACAGTGGTCTTGTGGTCCCTAGAGACTGAAGCTTTCAGGTAGTGAATGAGACGTGTGAAATTTCAAGTGAATGAGCTGCTACTCTCTCTCTTTTACTGTGTGTCTCTGTTGACATCATTTGTAATTTGGTGGTTTCTGTTCCTTCTCTCTCTGTCTCTGTCTCTCTGCTTAACAGTGTGCTTTCCTAGAGATACTGGCTTGAGCTGTCTGCTGGCATAAGCTCATTTAGTTTCTGAGTTCTGGGGAAGAAACTAACGATAGTTTTAGGTTGTGCTGTCAAAGATGCAATATATCTACATTACCGTTGTATAGATAAGGCCTACCAGACACCATATGTCTGCTTCCTGTGCTGTGATAATGGAAAAATTGGTGTCGTTTTATCTTCCTTTTGACTGCAGTCTCTGGGTCTTCCATGTAAAGCTTGACTTGATAATTTTTGCCTTATTTCAGGGGCCAGGTTGGGAATCCGTCTTCAGACAGGCGTTCCAGCTCCACACGTTTGGGGGGGGGGATGTAACATATGAGTTATTAGTCAAATCTGCATGAATATATACCAGGGATGTCCAACCAGTAGATCGCGATCTACCGGTAGATCCCTGGCTGATCCTGGTAGATTGTGGGATCCTTATCATGTATGTACAAACCACTACGGGGGGGGGGGGGGGAAGCTAAAAAACTCTGTGCAATCCTCCCCTCAAAAAAAGCTCAACAACTCTGCGCCACGCATGCTCTTCCTCCCTCCAATGACAATGGGTCTAGATCACTGCCAGTTTTTTCTACTGGGAGTAGATCACAGTCTCTTGGGAGCTGGACATGCTTGATAGGTAAAGGTAAAGGGACCCCTGACCATTAGGTCCAGTCGTGACCGACTCTGGGGTTGCGTGCTCATCTCGCATTATTGGCCGAGGGAGCCGGCATATATCTTCCAGGTCATGTGGCCAGCATGACATAGCCGCTTCTGGCGAACCAGAGCAGCACACGGAAACGCCGTTTACCTTCCCGCTGTAGCGGTTCCTATTTATCTACTTGCATTTTGACGTGCTTTTGAACTGCTAGGTTGGCAGGAGCTGGGACCAAGCAACGGGAGCTCACCCCGTCACAGGGATTCGAACCGCCAACCTTCTGATCAGCAAGCCCTAGGCTCAGTGGTTTAACCACAGCGCCACCACATGCACAAAACAAGTCTTAATGGAAAAAAATATTTCTTGGTTTTTAGATGATGCATACAGATTTCATGTGTCCTTGAATATTGATGGTGCCTCTTGCCTCCCCTCGGATGGAGACCATGATGGAGGGGCATGTGATTGGGTGTGGAAAGTGGCCTGCTGCAAGATTTGCATTTGTGGCTCCACCCACTTTTGACTCTGGCGACACCCACCACTGCCTGGCAGCGTTTCTCCAGCCAGTGGGCCTTTTCCAGCCAGCCATGGGGGATGATGGTGACATGGGGCAGGGAGCTCGCTGGGAGAGAAGGGCCAATTGTTTGTTACATTCCCTAACTTTGCAGTCTGAACGATGTGGCTAAACCTGTCTGGTGGTGTCACAACTGAGTCAGGCAGCAAAGCAGCAGGTTAGAGGAAGCGCTGGTTTCATGGTGGTTTTCGCAATACATGGCAGGGCTTTGCTTGCAAAAGTGTGCGCTGGATGCTCAAACTAGCAATTATGGACTCAAAGCCAAAGCCAAGATTGAAGGGGGGAAAGTACAAGGAATTTTTGTTCTTTCCATGGGAGGGATATTATTTTCATCTTCAGAGGTGAACCATGTGTTTATGGCAAGCTATATAAAGCAAGCAGCTTCAGCATTGTGCACAAAGATCATAACCCATTGCTTTTGTGATGGTGCTGCCATCTAAAACATGTTCCCTCTGCCACCCTGATAAGGCTTGGCCCTACTTCTTTTGTTGCATTGACACCGCTGCATCATAGTTGTTCCAAACTTCAAAATCCGATTGCGCCAATACATTTTCCATAAATGTTTTGATAGTGTTCTGGATTGCAGTGAGAGGGGCAATAGCTTAAGCACAAGCATTCATTTTATGAATTAAAGCTGTTGTATGTACAGTGGTACCTTGACTTACAAAGTCGATCTGTTCCGCGGTGCTCTTTGTAAGTCGAAACCTTCGGATGTCGAAGTGTCCATTTTGTGCATGCGCGAAGCACGATTTTGCACTTTGCGCATGCGCAGAACAGGCACGGGGCAAAAATACTTCCAGGTTTGCCGACTTCGTAAGTCGAAACCTTCGGAAATCGAGGCATTCGGAAGTCGAGGTACCACTGTAATATCTATGTAATATATCTATCTATCTACAGTATACATACATACATACGCACTGTATCTATCTATACAGTGGTACCTCTGGCTACAAACGTAATTTGTTCCGGAGGTCTGTTCTTTACCTGAAACCGTTCTTAACCTGAGGTACCACTTTAGCTAATGGGGCCTCCGGCTGCCGCCGCACCACCTGCGCGCAATTTCTGTTCTCATCCTGAGGTAAAGTTCTTAACCCGAGGTACTACTTCTGGGTTAGCAGAGTCTGTAACCCGAAGTGTTTGTAACCCGAGGTGCTTGTAACCCAAGGTACCACTGTATTGTGTATTTCAGATTCTGCCACTGTTGAGTATCTTGATTCTGAGTCCCAAGATATTTAGGGTATGGCTAGAGATGTTCTGTGATACCACACTGCTCTTCAGGCTGCAGTGGACTCCAATGCTACAGTGTGGTCTCTCCCATTTTCTACTAGGATGTCACAAACCAGAGATATTCTTTCAGTCCACAGTAGACTGCGAATAGGACACACTATTCGCCTCTTTGCCTCTCCCCCATGCAGCTTGCCTATTTTCTCTTCCCCTGTTTGCAACCCACACCTTCCTTGGCACTGCTTTGAAAAGCAGACAGCAGTTGTTCAATTATTCTGCAGCCTTCTGGTGCGGCCTGCCTTGGCAGAAAGAGCAAACCTTGCAACCTGCCCGCTCGCATCTGCGTAGCAGGCAGGCGGCAGTTCAGGCATCCTCCTAAAACCGAGGTTGGATTTAGCAGGTGGCAGAAGTGGCCAGGAGTGCTTTTGATCAGTTGCATCTGATACACCAGCTACATGCCTTTTCAGAGCCCAAGACCTTGCGACAGTTATCTATGTCTTTTGTAGACCATTGACTATGAGAATGCATTCTGTGAGGAGTTGCTATTGAAGACAGCCCAGGAGCTGCAGTGGGCAAAGAATGCTTCAGTCTGTCTGCCAGTGAGCCTTGGCTGGCAATCAGGTACCCAGCTATTTCGGTGCCAACTGGGCTGATTGCTGGTGAGATTCTGGATCAAATTTAATGTGCTGGTTCTAGCCTTTCATACCCTGTATTAGAAGAGGAGGAGGAGGAGGAGGAGGAGGAGGAGGAGGAGGAGGAGGAGGAGGAGGAGGAGGAGGAGGAGGAGGAATTTGGATTTGATATCCCGCTTTATCACTACCCGAAGGAGTCTCAAAGCGGCTAACATTCTCCTTTCCCTTCCTCCCCCACAACAAGAACTCTGTGAGGTGAGTGGGGCTGAGAGACTTCAAAGAAGTGTGACTAGCGCAAAGTCACCCAGCAGCTGCATGTGGAGGAGCGAACCCGGTTCCCCAGATTACGAGTCTACCGCTCTTAACCACTACACCAGAGAGCAGTGTTAGATAAATGGCTCCTTAAACAAAGGTTGCAGTTGACAACACGCAGTGTCTCGTTGCCATTTTGGGGCAAGATGGCTCTAAAGTCTTATTTTTCCAACTATGGACTGACTGTGATTGATTCTCAGTTAAACATCTGGCTAGTTCAGATTACAGCCTTGAGTTCATTTAAGAAATTTGAGAATTTAAAGAAGAAAAGTCACTTGATCTAGGGACAGCCCATATATATGTTGATCGATTCCGGCCACTCCCCCCCCCCTTAATGATGACTTTGCCTGCTCAGACTGCACAGAGAAAGCATTTTGCTTCCAGAAATTCACTCTGATTGTGCAGATAAAATATATGATAGAATCCCACAGGATGGAGTATTCGTGTGTGAAAACAGTCCAGATCCAATGATCCCCAAGCATGGACCTCCAGATGGTGATGTCAGGTGCCATCCTGGTGCCCAGGCATCTTCACTTGGTAACAAGTGGTTGAAAGCCAGGTGCAAAATGTGCCTGGCTAATTTTGAACACTGGGGCATCTCCCTGCATGAGCCAACTCACCTTCTAAGGTGGCCTTCCCCAGCTTGGTGCATTTGTATGTTTTGGACTGCAATTTCCATAATTTCTTAGAGATCCTGGCTTGGGCTGACGGGAGTTGTAGTCCAAAACACCTTGAGGGCACCAGGTTGGGGAAGGCTCTTTTAAGGATATTGAGACCTCTGCTCGAAGATAACTTTGTCTCTCTTGAGGTTAGATTGCCAACAGCACAGCAAGGCATCCTCAGCTATTTGCTTTGGTTCTGTGGAGTCTCCACTGCACCCGCCCAAGAGATTCAGCAGAGTTCCTCGCTCAGGGTCTCTGGATAGCTTTGAAAAGGCCTGTCCGTTTGGAGGGCTGTGCCTTTGTTGCTGCTGTTTAATGTTTAACAGGTCTAATGTTTGCTTTATTGTACAGAGTTTGCACATTGTTCCAGTGGATGTGAAGAGCCGCCTTGTGCAGTTGTGAAAAGGCCAGGTGTAAATGATTTAAATGCACTTTTACAGCCAGACCTCTCCCACCACCATGCTTTTCCTCTGGGGAAGTCCCTTCCACCTCCCTGCCATTTCATAGAAAATAAGAATGAGAGCAGCAGAGCAGGAAGGGGTGAGGGAAGAGGGGGTTAAGCCATTGAAGAGGAGAAGGGTTATTGTACCTGCAAAGCTGAAGGATGCAGCATTGCATAAGAAGCTTGAGCTCTGTGGACATATTGTGATTGTCACAGTTGGGGTGGTGTCTGGTTTTTCTTTTTGCTTGTTTTTTTAAAATTTTATGGGGGCCGAAATAAAAGGAGAGCGAGCCACACCACAAACTGTTTCTAAGATCATAATGCAGTTTGAAATGAAAAAATAAAAATAAAGGTTGGTGAGCCAAGACCTTTTAGAGCTAATATGTAATGTTGACTGTGGGTTTTTTTTGTTTTGCTTTTGTTCAAATGTGGTTGCTGACTGGAGTGCAGCACGAAAAAGAGAAAACCCAGCAATGTGGTTGACGCTATCGCATGGAATATGAAACCAAACAATTACCTTTCCTTAAGAACGATGGAGCGAAACAAAAACATCATCATCATCTTAACTTTTGCATAAGTAATTCCAGATGTTTCTAATCTGTTCGTACATTGATGTAGAATGCTGTGCCGGGTGGGGGGGGGTGGCATGCTGTATGGCAGCTTTCCCCCTAGCTGGTGCCCTTCCATATGTTTAGGACCAGAACTCCCATCAGTTGGAAGTAGTGGCCCACAACATCTGGAAGGGGGGACCAGATTAGCAAAAGTTGCTTTCTGGAATGAGTGTATCCAAATGCAGGGCTGGTGTGAAGGGGTGTGTGGAAGCGAAGAGACGAACACTGATAACCAGCCTTGCATGCAAGCAGCAGAAAGCAAGTAACAGCTAGAGACCAAGTTTGCATAGAGGAGGTCTCACTTCGTGTTTAGATTGTACCACAGATGAGAACTCACTGGATGAAATGATCCTCCATGCAAAAGCAGGTTCTTGCCAAACATGAAAATAACTTGTCAGGAAGCAGGCTAAGCTCAGACTCTTCTTCTTCTTGGCTGGCTAGTTTTCTCTCCATAGGGATCTTTCTGTTGGGTGAAGATCATTCCATCTCAGGATCCCCCTACCTGCAGAAGTGCAGGTGTACAGACCAGGCAGAAATTTGCCCACTCTACAACAACTAGTCTCACTGGCAGTATTCAAACGGCCAAGGCAGTGTGAAGTTGTGATGAATCCTCTGTCTTCCAAGAAGGATCTGGTTGGCCCCTGTGAAAACAGGATGCCACTGGCCTGATCCATCGGGCACTTCCCATGTAAAAAGGTTAAAGATAAAGATAAAGGACCCCTGGACAGTTAAGTCCAGTCAAAGGCGACTACAGTGGTACCTCTACTTACGAATAACTCTACTTACAAATGGAGCTCCGTCCGCCATCTTGGATGTGGTTTAGATAGGATTTTTTTCTACTTACGAATTTTTAGATAGGGTTGCTTCTACTTACGAATTTTTTCTCCCAATGCATTCCTATGGGATTCGACTTACAATTTTTTTCGACTTACAAATGTGCGTTCGGAACGCATTAAATTCGTAAGTAGAGGTACCACTTATGGGGTTGCGGCGTTCATATTGCTTACAGGCTGAAGGAGCTGGTGTTTGTCCACAGACAGCTTTCCAGGTCATGTGACCAGCATGGCTAAACCGCTTCTGGCACAACGGGATACCATGACGGAAACCAGAGCGCACAGAAATGCCGTTTACCTTCCTGCCGTAGTGGTACCTATTAATCTGCTTGCACTGGCGTGCTTTTGAACTGCTAGGTTGGCAGGAGCTGGGACAGAGCAATAGGAACTCACTCCATCACGGGGATACAAACTGCCGACCTTCTGATTGGCAAGCCCAAGAGGCTCACTGGTTTAGACCACATCACCACCTGCATCCCTTTCTACACTTCCTTATGTACACTTGTGTCGCAGGCAGACTGAGCTTTGGGACTGGGAAACCAGAGGCAGGATGGCAGAAGAAAGGGAACAAGATAGGGAGGAGGCTAAGAAATAGGAACCCAAGGTAAGGCTAGATGGAGTGACAAGAAACTCTGCTCTGGGGGTGGGGGTGGGATTAGTAGAAGAAGCAGGAAAAGGTGGGAGCAGTTGGCCCAAGAAAAGCAAGAGCTTAGGAAAGCGAGAGGAGGGAGATGCACAGGCATGTAGAAAATAAAACGGAGAAGGGTTTTGATGATTTTATTATCTGAAGGAAAATGCAAGGTTGATCAGCTGCAATTTCATGGCGGCTGTCATTTCTCCCCTTATAATAAGCAGAACTGTGATGAATGGACAGGCTATGGCATTTGCGTCGTTGTTGCTTTTTTAAAATTAAGAAATTGAGAGCAGTCTGGGCAGATCAGACCAGTCCAGCATCCTTTTTTTGTGTCTTCTGAGGAGCCCACAAGCAGGTCCTGAAGGCAAAAGCTGTCTTGCGCTATTGCCGCCTGCCTGTCCCCCACACAGAGCTAAGTGTGCAGTGACACACAGCCTCTGAACATAAATAAAAAGACTGGCATATGTCAGCCTCAGAGGTAAGTTAGCAAAAGTTACCTGTCCACAACGTTTTGCGTTATTTTATTGGCCCAACTATCTTTGGATTCCTTTGTTACAAAATGGGGTGAGCAGGGAAGGAAAGAAGCATGAGGAGGCTGAGGGACTTTGGAGCCTGAGATTGAAATATAAGGACTAGAAGCTTAATAATAATAATAATAATAATAATAATAATAATAATAATAATAATAATAATAATTTATTCATTTATACCCCGCCCATCTGGCTGGGTTTCCCTAGCCACTCTGGGCAGCTTCCAACAGAACTATTAAACTACAATGATTTATTAAACATTAAAAGCTTCCCTAAACAGTGCTGCCTTCAGTTGTCCTCTAAAAGTCTGGTAGTTGTTTTTCCTCTTTGACATCTGGTGGGAGGGTGTTCCAGAGGGCGGGTGCCACCACCAAGAAGGCCCTCTGCCTGGTTCCCTGTAACTTGGCTTCTCACAGGGAGGGAACCACCAGAAGGCCCTCGGCACTGGACCTCAGTGTCCGGGCAGAACGATGGGGGTGGGGACGCTCCTTCAGGTATACTGGGCCGAGGCCATTTAGGGCTTTAAAGGTCAGCACCAACACTTTGAATTGTGCTCAGAAACGTACTGGGAGCCAATGTAGGTCTTTCAAGATCGATGTTATGTGGTCTCGGCGGCCACTCCCAGTCACCAGTCTAGCTGCCGCATTCTGGATTAATTGCAGTTTCTGGGTCATCTTCAAAGGTAGCCCCACATAGAGCGCATTGCAATAGTCCAAGCGAGGGATAACTAGAGCCTGCACCACTCTGGCGAGACAGTCCGCGGGCAGGTAGGGTCTCAGCCTGCATACCAGATTGTTGTTGTTGTTGTTGTTGTTGTTGTTGTTTAGTCGTTTAGTCGTGTCCGACTTTTCGTGACCCCATGGACCATAGCACGCCAGGCACTCCTGTCTTCCACTGCCTCCCGCAGTTTGGTCAAACTCAGGTTTGTAGCTTCAAGAACACTGTCCAACCATCTCATCCTCTGTCGTCCCCTTCTCCTTGCGCCCTCCATCTTTCCCAACATCAGGGTCTATTCCAGGGAGTCTTCTCTTCTCACGAGGTGGCCAAAGTATTGGAGCCTCAGCTTCACGATCTGTCCTTCCAGTGAGCACTCAGGGCTGATTTCCTTCAGAATGGAGAGGTTTGATCTTCTTGCAGTCCATGGGACTCTCAAGAGTCTTCTCCATCTGCGTACCAGATGGAGCTGATAAAAAGCTGCCCTTGATGCAGAATTAACCTGCACCTCCATGGGCAGCTGCGAGTCCAAAATGACTCCCAGGCTGCGCACCTGGTCCTTCAGGGGCACAGTTACCCCATTCAGGAACAGGGAGTCCTCCACACCTGCCCGCCTCCTGTCCTATTATTGTTGAATGCTGGACTTCAGCTTCCAGAATGAAGTAATGAGTAGCTTGTATGTAATGTATACAATATGTGCTCAGAAATTGATTTTGGTCCATGCACTCTCTTTAATATTAACCCAGCTCTTGAGACATGTGATATGTATTGTACTTTGAACCCCTCTACGCTGTTCACTCATTGTGTGCTTGGGCCAGTACCAAGTGGTTACACGGGGCCTTTTTTTTAAAAAAAAATCCTTAGAGATGGTTTCCTCCCTGAAGACTTTAGGAAATACTGTCACATAATTTCCACTGCAAACCAGCTTTCCTTTATGGTTCTGCAGGAGAAGGTGAGCCAAGTTCTCCAACTAAGGAAATGAACAAAATACCCCAGCCTTTTGTACAGGGAAGTGACTCTTATCTAAGTAATCCAGCAGGAATATTTTCTGCCTCCTCAAAAGGCCCTTTGAGAGTGCATCCGCTAAGAACATTATCACAAATCGAGCTTTGTTATACTCTTGTGGTAGGCTGTGTGCTAGTTGGTGTGATCCAACAAGCTTGCTCTTGGTGAATTGATTTGTGTGGTTCCTGCAGAGGAACCAGACATCACTGAGAATGTAGACATAACACTGGCTCCTCAGTGGAGGCTTAAAGATTCAGAGCCATCCGTGGCTCACATGCTTTCACCTCTTCTTGGGAGGAGACTCCCCCCCTTGTTGCTTTAACTCCGCTTTTAGGATCCTTCCACACTGGTGTTTTAACTGGGGTAAGACTTAGCTAGGACTCCTATCCGGAAAACCAGTTTGAAAATGCATTTCAAATTCTTGTTAGTCTGAACCTTGGTTTTTACATACCCTCCAACATTTCTCCAATGAAAACAGGGACATCCTATTCAACAGCAACAACAACCAAATATTTATACCCCACCCATCTGACTGGGTTGCCCCAGCCACTCTGAATGGCTTCCAACATACAGAAAAACATAATAAAACATTAAACATTTTTTTTTAAAAAAACCTTCCTGTCAGGGCAGTTGCTGGCTACCCTCGAGCAACGACACTCCAAACCATCTTGTCTTTACTACTTTTATTGTGAAAGTTATTTACAGTGCAAGAGCTTCATGAAAACATGTCTAGTCACTACTATCAGATTCTCCCAATGGCACTTTTCGGCTCCTCCCCCAGCAGAGTGGTTTGGGGACTCCAAATCTCCGCCCCCTGCGTTTGCGAGCCGCTGATCGCCTTAGTTCCGGGGTGAATTTGAAAGGACACCCCTCTGCTGTTTCCCCGCTAGAACTCTCTACTGGCCCCTCCTTCCTTGCTGGTATTACAGCAGGCTTCCCCAAACTTCGGCCCTCCAGATGTTTTGGACTACAATTCCCATCTTCCCCGACAACTGGTCCTGTTAGCTAGGGATCATGGGAGTTGTAGGCCAAAACATCTGGAGGGACACAGTTTAGGGGTGCCTGTATTACAGGCTGCAGGTAGGGCTCTTGGATGCTGCCTGAGCCCGGCCCAGCCCCGCTCTGCTCACTTCCTGTCTCCTGTCCCTCCGCTGTTGTCAGAGCCGTTCGAAGAGCTGGATTTGATGAGAGGTGGCTGTTCCCTGTAAGCTCACCCCCCCTTACACTTCCCTTCCCTATACAGCAGGCATCCCCAAACTGCGGCCCTCCAGATGTTTTGGCCTACAACTCCCATGATCCCTAGCTAAGAGAACCAGTGGTCAGGGATTGTGGGAATTGTAGTCCAAAACATCAGGAGGGCCGAAGTTTGGGGGTGCCTGCTATACAGGGCTGCCTTCAAATGTATTCTAAAGGTTGTATTTATCTCTTTGGCTCGGGGATCACATAACTCCATACCCTTCCAACATTTCTCCAATGAAAATAGGGATGTCCTAAGGAAAAGTGGGACAGGATCAAATCAAGGGACAGCTTCTGTAAATACAGGACTGTCCCTGGAAAATAGGGACACTGGCCAGTATTTCTTAACTGTGATTAAAGTGGGAGAGAGGGAGGAACTGACTTGGGGGGTGGGGCTACATGATCCTACAGCTCCCGGTCTCTTAATCTCACGTAAGAGAGAGTCAGAATTGCATCTGTACTTGCCTTTGGTAGCCAGGAGTTAATGTTAAAGGAGTGGGGAGCGGTGTGTAAAAGGAGGAATCTTCGTCTTTGATGGACTGAACCTTCATGCTATATTTGCTTGTTGCTCCAGATGATCTGTTACCCTAAATAGGAGGTTATAGAGCTCCTGCTTGTTCTGGCAACCCTTTACATGAACTGTGGATATTAGCGAGGGAAATCTACTCTGTAGATAATTAAATGTGCTTTCTGGGCAGGAAAGGCTCAGAAATTGCTAATAAAGCCAGTGATATGGTTGATGTGATCCTTGGAAGTGAAAATGAGTCCCTAGGCTGTGGTGTTATGTGCATACGGTAGGGCTACAGCAAATTGCATAGTATGCCAGGATAGAGCAAATAGACACCAAAAAAAGCATTTCGAGGGGGAAAGGCCATTGCTCAGTGGTACAACCTGTGCCAGATCACCAGCAGCCCACGAACTTCAGCCAGGTATTCTGCAGCATGTTTGTAAAAAAAAAAAACAATTAAAAATCTAGCACAATGCATTGCAATTGCCACAACGGGCAGAAAAAGTAGTCCACCAAGACCCTCAGCAGTTTTCATGTGGTTCTTGGGTGGAGGGAAGTTTGGAAGTGCTGCTGTAGATCATTCTTAGCTGAGACCAGTGATCTGATTTAGGTGTAAGGTAAGTCCCCTGTATTCCTGTTCGTTTGTCAGAAAACATAACCTGAGTTGACACCGATCTCTGTGTTAAAAATGCTGGAATCCATCTTTGTGTGCATACCATGCTTTAGGCCAGGGACTTTAAACATAACCATTTGCAGAACAAACCTCCGGTGCATAACGGAAATCTCAGGGAAATGGGGAAAGTCATGGCAGGGAAGTAAGCAGAACACAACAGGAATCTGTTGCCAGTGGGCTGCAGTCCGACTGCTGTCAACCTTACCTTGCCAGCTGTTGCTGACTTCTGTAATGCTATGACTAATTCTTCAACAGCAGTTCTCTTCGAGGGCTGTAACTTCCCCCTCAAGGAAAGTTTCTTTTACATCCTTGAGATGCAAGACTGAAGTCCAGAATAACCTGCAGCCCCTCTTAATGAAATAACTCTCTTCCTTTTAAATAATAATAATAATAATAATAATAATAATAATAATAATAATAATAATTACTGTCTGGCTTGGTTCATCTGTGAACAGTTTCCCAGGTTTAGGCACATTTTTCTGAATTAAATAATAATAGTAGTTACATTTTAATCTCTCTCTCTCTCTCTCTCTCTCTCTCTCTCTCTCTCTCTCTCACACACACACACACACACACAGCTTACATTTAGAACACAATACAGTAAGAATTACTGTGAACAGAGTTTCCCAAGTTTAGGCACATTTTTCTGAATTAAATAATAATAGGCAGTTACATTTTAATCTCTCTCTCTCTCTCTCTCTCTCTCTCTCTCACACACACACACACACACACACACACACACACAGAGAGAGAGAGAGAGAGAGAGAGAGAGAGAGAGAGAGAGAGAGAGAGAGAGAGAGAGAGCTTACATTTAGAACACAATACAGTAAGAATTACATACCCACAATGAAGCCCCCATTTCCTTTGTGTCTCTGTGAGCCACTGTTCTGTCTCTGCGGCAATCACAAAAATGTTTAAAAGTACCTTTCCAACAAAAAACCAGAGTCCTTTTTGTTGGAGATAATTTAGAGGAAAATTCCCAGGTGTCAAAAAATACTTATTTATTTATGTATGCTACTACTGCGGCCTGTTTTGTTACTCAAAAATGGAAAACGAGCGAGGTCTCACCCAGAAAAATGGCAACTTAAACTGATGGAATACACACAGCTTGCAGATTTAACATATAGAATAAGAGAACAAGAAGAATGTATGTTTAAAGAAGACTGGAAAATGTTTACTGAATATATGGGTGAAAATTGTGTTTATTTAAAAACCCTGGTAGCATTAAGATAAATTCAACAATGTAAATAAGTTTTGATGGATGTAACAACAGATTACGGAATTGCTTAGTTCATGTAAAATATGCATGGATGTATGGTATGCAAAATGAACCATGGAAAGAGAAGAAGGGAAGTCATTGATTTAAGGTTGTTTAAATGAATATTTTGAAATGTAAATTAGAAAATTTATTTTTTTTAAAAAAACAAAAGCGGCAATCACAGATCAGTACCTCATGCAGAGAAGCAATGGACAGCCTCTTCAGAGGGCAGATCATTCTGCTGAGTCTCTACATCAGGAGTCGTGGGATGATCCAGTCATCCACATGGCAGAGATGTGGTAGAGCGGAAAGTGAGTGGGAGAAGGCAAGGCCGGAGCACTAAAACATGTTGACACCAAGTGGGTGCCGCCTCTGTTGGTGGGTGTTTGGGGCTCTTAGGAGTTTAAAAGTAATGAATGCCTCGCGGCAAACTAGTGCACACCAGCACATAGTCTGAAAAGCATTGCTGCAGCCTGCCTTCCTTAGCTGCTTATTGGTTTAATTAATATTCTGGGTACAAAATGCAACCCTTCCACAAACATCTGCAAGTGCTAGAGCATCGATTGGCTAGTTAGATCTCTGTCTCTTGTTGCTGGGGGGGGGAGTTTGTTAGGAACACTTTTTGAAAAGGTAAATTGAACAGGTAACTAGAACGACACAGGGATATCTTTATTGGGTTGTGATAATAATAATAATAATAATAATAATAATAATAATAATAATAATAACAATAATAAATTTATTATTTATACCCCGCCCATCTGGCTGAGTCTCCCCAGCCACTCTGGGCGGCTCCCAATTGAATATTAAAACAATACAGCATTAAATATTAGAAGCTTCCCTAAACAGGGCTGCCTTCAGATGTCTTTTAAAATTAGGATAGCTGCTTATTTCCTTGGCATCTGATGGGAGGGCATTCCACAGGGCGGATGCCACTACTGAGAAGGCCCTCTGTCTGGTTCCCTGTAACCTCACTTCTCACAATGAGGGAACTGCCAGAAGGCCCTCGGTGCTGGATCTCAGTGTCCGGGCTGAACGGTGGGGGTGGAGACGCTCCTTCAGGTATACAGGACCCATAATTTTGTGGGGGAGCAAGGGGTGGGGGAGAAGGATAAACATCTGGATCTGCAGTGACAGAGTAAATAAGCTGCAGTCTAGCACATGTTCGAGAATGGGCAGCAGTTGCTCTTCTTCCAGACACTAAGGTATCCCAAACCGGGGGGGGGGGGGTCACCTGGTTTAGCCATCGTGGGAGTGCTAGCCCCACTCCCCACCCCATACATTCTCCCATATCTGTGACAGGCTTCCATTCATCCACATGTGGGAAAATGGTTGTCTCCGAAGTACCTACCAAAAAAAAAAAACCCACCAGCACTTGGATCCGACATTGCAATAGGCCATATTTGCCCACTGTCTGTGATACTGGCCAGTCCAGTTTCTACCATCAGGAATTAGCTATAGGTGTATTTGGGTGTTCTGTAGGTGGGAGAACCTATGAATAGCCAGATCTCTGGCGTTGGCAGCTAATGCGTTTATGAGGAATAACACACGAGAGACACCATATCCCTCAAAGGGTCTCAGCAATATACAGTCACATGAACCCCTCTGCACAGCCACGGAACATCATAAAGTAGCCAGTGTTCACAAATGCATGTTAAAGTACAATGCCTAGAGCTGCTGTTGCATTCCCCCCCCCCCCACACACACAATTGCTATATTGTAGCCCTTTAAAAACTGGCCAGCATAAATAGCAGTCAGTTGTGCTCCAGCTAGAAATTGATTTCATTGGCGAGCTGTTCAGAAACCTCTGTTGCACAGAAGCTTTAATTTCCAGCATGTTATCAGCGCTGTCAGATCAGGTTAAACAAAAGCTTGGTTAACATGGATTTTCTAAAACCAAACCAAACAAAAAAACAGAAAGTTGACTGAACAGTCACAATAAGGGAGCAGATAACAAGCAGTAAGGCTCCAGGTTTGAATCTGCGGACAAAATGTGCGAATCCATTTGTCTTCCTTATTGGCGATCTATTTGGGTCAGCACTCCTCGGAGTTTGACACAGGGTTGAATCAGGCCAGATTTGTCATGGCACAGTTGATTAGCCTGCTGGTTAATGTATGTCTGTATTTAATTACCCTATATCAGTGAGGCATGCAAACCTTCCCACGCACTCGCTTCTGCACTGGATGCTTGCTTGCCTGCCTTGCTGTCAAAGAGGCTGCAGGAGGTGTGTTTTTTACACACACAGCTGTGAAGAGCCAATATTTGGGAGAAGTTGGGGGCGGGGGGCGCTTACTGTTTACTAGCAAAATGACTGCTGTTATCACGGGGCAGAATGTACACAGAGGAAGAGAGCTTCATAAAACAGATTGGAGTGAATCTTCAGACACTTCCAGGCAGGGCTGGGAGATGCCTGCAACTCTCGTAGACCGTGCTCATCTAGATGGACCAACAGCCGGGGGGGGGGCAGATTTTGGCATTGCACAGGGCACTGCTGAAATTTGAGGTGCCAAGGTCCGCCACTGGCCCATGGCATTTGGGCACCTGAGATGAACCACAAAATGGAAGCTGGGAATGGGGCTTAAATCCATTCCTGGACCATGGCATACCCTGGCCTTTGCAAAATCAAGCTGCCTCCTATTTGGAGTCGAATCAATTAGTCATTTTATTTGTATGCCGCCTTTCCAAAGTTAAAACTATGCTCAAGGTGGCTTACAACGTATAAAAAACCCCCACATAACTACAAACATAAAAGCAGTTATAAATAATAAACAAAACTTCAAAAAGTATACAACCAAATTGAACAATTTCCACATAAATACAAAATACCAAAAAATTAGTATCAATTTCAATTCCAACAAAATTCCAACAAAAACCCCTCACCAGTGCCCCAACCCAAGACGAATAAATAAGCATCTGTTTGCATGCATATTTGAAAGCACCTCAAAATGTGCATTCCATGCAAAACAACCTGGGTTCTGTTTCTTGGTCATGCCATGGTAGAGAGGAATATTTGGAACCCGGATGTATTCATTCTAGGGCACTTTGCAAAGAAACACAAGTCAGTAAGACAGGTTCCTGTCCTAGAGATCTTTCAGCCTATGCATTGTCAGTGGGAAGGCCACAGCTACAAATCAAGGAATGGCAACTAGTTGCTGGAAGAAATGGAAGGGGCAAAAGTAGCAGGTACAGGATCAACACAAGCAAATATGAGGCACTGTGTTCATAGCTGTCACATAAAAGTTGCTTTCTTGTCCCTTTCATTAGGATACCATAAGTATGGTATACTAGGGGCTGCTGCCCCTGCTCACATTGCTCGGCGACCCTGCCCTGACTTCATACCAATCCAGGATTGTGAAGAGCAAAACAGTTCCTTCACTGGGGGCTGCATGATGACAGTCTTACATTTTTAAGTTTATAAAAAGGAATCTGAGAGCGCGGATACAAACTTCATGGTTGTCTGTAGAATTTTTGCAGTTCAAAGCTCCCCCAGCCCTTTTGAAATAGATCATTTTATGGTGCAGGAAACCTTTGCAGATGCATTAAAAAGCACGTGTGTCTCTGTGTTTTGTGGAACAGCCCTCCCAACCCCGGTTGGCAGAGATGGAGCCATGAAAGAGGCCGAGTATACTCCATGTCAGTTCCCAGCTGTCGCCTGGGCCCTCCGCCAGTTACCGAGCTTGGTTACGACAAATTTAAGCAAGCAAAGGGTGATCAAAGGTGATCTATTTCTCAAGAGAGCCCAGTCCCCGGTGACTCAGAGGACTGGGCAAACAGCCAGGGTTACTGCTCCCAGAGGGCCCCTTCCCATTTCCTCCAAAGCACAGGTATCCTACACAGAGGTCTTTTGGGGGAGTTGGCACAGCGAGGAGGCACCAACCCTCTAGTCCACATTCTAACAGCTGTTTAATCGCTTCTGGGTCCTGGAGCAACTGCATAACCTTTCATCTCTGTTCCTTAATCCTCAGGGGCACTTAAAGGCCTGTGGTGCAGAGCTGAATTGAATCCAGCATTTTGAAATGCCAACACTTATCTTAGTAGTTTGTACTGTGGCATCTAACTCTACATCCTAGCTTGGTCAAGAGCCCAGTTACCTCCCGTCTTCTAAATTAACCTTTCCTTGCTGCATCTTTTTTGGTTGCCTTGACAGAGAATGCATTTCAGTTTCAGCATCAAATGCCACTGGATGTATTTCCAGCCATTAAATCTTTGTTCCCATCTTTAAGATCCCCCTCCCCACCCCACTTCCCTCTGTGCGGCAGATAGTTTGCCATGAATGCAGTAGACTCTCCTCCTTCACTTCTTCTCTTTAGTAAGCTGGGGCAGCTAACCTGGCTTAGTGTTACATCCACACTGGAGATCGTGGTTTGTTTCACCCCAGGCAAACCAGTTTGTTGAGCCATGGTTTGTTCTTGGACTTACCCGCCGTGGTTTTGAATGGAAACGAACCACATTTTCTAGGTTTGCATTCAGTGTTAAGTGTGAGGACTGCAGTTTGTTGCTTCCATAGGCTAAAGAAAAAGAGTGAAATGAATCGAATCCCAGCACTGTGGTTTTCTATGAGGACTGAGCAACCCAAACTGACATGTATATGGGTAATGGGAGTCTACTGACCATGGGGAAGAAGCTGATCCCATGGAAGGGACTGGAAGGAGAGGGGTTAGCACAGGCATCCCCAAACTTCAGCCCTTCAGATGTTTTGGACTACAATTCCCACCTTCCCCAACCACTGGTCCTGTTAGCTAGGGATCATGGGAGTTGTAGGCCAAAACATCTGGAGGGCCGCATTTTGGGGATGCCTGGGCTAGCAGGTAAAGTGGGTGCTTTTCCCACTTCCCATTTTTACTTGCTCCCCAGAAAGTGGAATTTCCACCTTTAAAAGGCCCACCATACTCTACCTTCAAACCTCTCTGTCACATGTAACTTGATTCTCAGAGTTTTAACAAGCAGATAGGGGTGTCCTGACTATTCTTGAGGGTGAACCCAGCTTGGGTGTCCTGTTCCCCCCCCCTTTGTGTTTTCCCCCTGGGATTTTTCTATTTTTTGGTTTGGCCAGACAGTGTGCCAGAAGTTTCCCGTGCCAGATCTTCTAAACTCCTTCTGAATTCTAGTACATATTGTTTCACATTCTTCATACTTAGGACTTGGAAAGACAGGCATTAATCATGATAAGCTAAAACTGGCTCCTTTCCCCCCCAGTGCCTAACAAAAGATAGCTTCTTCAGTTTCCGTATTAAATGAGTATGTTGTGTGTATTTTTAACAGCAAAAATTAAACCCAGCTTTTGAGAATCCTCACTAATTTCTAGGATGGGTCGGCTCGGTTTAGTTTAAAGGCACTGGGGACTGTGTGCTTACCCTCGGTCCTGGGGTTCCTTCCAGATTTCATATGCAATATTTTTTTAATATAAAAAAACAGACCCAAGAGTATTTACTCTTATGTTGCTGCAACTAGTTTCGGAGAATTACAGTTGCTATCAAGCTGCAGTTCTGTGCATACTAAATGGGGGATAAATCCCTTAAATTAACTGGGACTTTCTTCCTAGTAAGCGTGCAAAGAATTTCATTTTAGGAATACGTCCAGACCCTAGTACACGCGTCTCATTAGCTGCTGCCATATCACAAATGAAACATGGCAGAATCTAACTTGGCATGCCATACATTTGGGTTCTACCAACGAACACTAGCTATCTTACTTAACATTAAAACAATGTGAATTCCATACCATGGGAATCTGTGAGAATACATAAACATATACTGGGCACAGAAAGTCCGTCATTATAATAAAAAATCTAGCAGTGACAATTTGTGCCTTTTAAAGTTTTGTTTAACAGTGCATTGCAATAGTACAATCTGGAAATCACAAGATTGTGAATGGCCATGGCCAGGCTCAATTTATCCAGGAAAGGGTGCAGTTGGCGTGCCATCCAAACCCAATAAAAAAGGCATGCCAGTCACTGACTGCCACCACCTGAGCCAGATCAGCTTCAAGTCTGTGGCTTCAAGGAGCATGCAGTCCCTATTTGTAGATCCAGGGCCTATTTGTAGATTATCCCCCAGCCAACATAACCCTGGCTGAAATCCACAGACATGCAATTTGCAGGATGCCCTTAGGAAAGATGTGTCTTGGTGCACAATTTCCTCCTAATGTTGTAAGGGTAAAGTAAGATGGGTGGCTGCTTGAGATTGCTGTCCTTGAAGAAAGGATGGGAATTGGGGGGGGGGAGAAGTGAAAGGCAGGGCAGCAAGGGACAAGCACTAAAATTAACAGTTCAATTATTTACATGTCTACGCGGAATAAGACCCCACTGAATTAAGTAGTGTTCATTCCCAAGTTAGTGGATATCAGATTGCAGCGGGTATATAAAAACAGGTGCTGGTTGGGGTTTATACTTTTCCATTTTAGCCCCTCTTACCTGTTAATAACATTTTATATGACACTGAAAATTAGACGGGGGCCGTACTGTCACGGAACTTATATCAATAAGCATGATTTTACAACAAAAGGGCATTTTCTTCATTGACATTAAGAGATCAAAGGATAATATTAATAATCACAAAACCAGGGCATTATAATGTAATCTTCAAAGAGAGCTTGAAATGGTCTCTTTGAAGCCTTTTGTTCAGGGCAGTCTTTCAATTGCTCTTCTCCACACCCCCAGTCATTCTCTCTCTCTCTCTCTCTCTCTCTCTCTCTCTCTCTCTCATATATATATATATATATATATATATATATATATATATATATATCTGTATGTATATACTCCTCATGGCCTTGTAATCCCCAAAGCTAGGCTCCCAAGTAAGTAGAGTTGACACACACAGTTTGATTATTCCTTGGTCGTTCCAAGCTGCATTTTAAAGAAAGCAGTAGTAGCAATTACAGCTTTCATGATGGAAAATGCCCCAGTTCTGCCTCTTAAGTATAGCTGATACTTAGGTATTCTGGTCCAGGCAGAGCTGTCAGAATCCATCATGTTAGCGCTGTGCTTACAGCACAGTTTGTGAAGGGGAAGTGTATTTTGATTTCACTTTCAGGAAATCCTTCCCATTGACTACGGCTGAGTAAAATTGAAACTCAAAACAAATTAAAGGTGATTTAATATCGGTATGCCTAGACAATGGCCTTATGGGAAACGTAATGCTTAACCATAGTGCTCCCTCCCCACCCCTTTAATCATGGTTCAGCACTGCGTGTAAATACCTAAACCGTGGTTAAGGGTTGGCTTCAAAACTGAAAGTGAGATCATGGCTTGAAGTAAGTTTGCGTTAGCTATTATTATCATTAAGCATTAAGTTGACATTGACCAAACCATGGTTACATACATTCCAACATGACACAGCCCAAATCCGGGACACCAACTTTTGGGTTTGCACTCCTGTGTGAGTCATGTGACCCCACATGAGATTGCAGTCCCCCCCCCAAAAAAAGCGCTTTTCGCAGACACAGTGCCCAAAAATGCACATTTTGGGGCGCTGCACAAGATCACAGCCCCAAAAATGCTTTTTCAGGGCAGCGATCTTGCGCAGCCCACCCACCCACCCACCCCAAAAAGCCACATGTTTTTGGATGCCATGCTTAAAAAAAAGTGCAGCCCCAAATTACGTGATATTGTGACGGCCATTTTGATCACTGAACTTTCTCAAGAAAAATGAGGTGTCCCTTTTTTCTGGGGCAGTTGATGGATATGTTGTTCCTTTATGCCTTATGCCAAGCAGGTCCTGTTGGTGCCTCACTAGACACAAACTCTGGGAACAGTTTTTAGTTCAGGCAGTTTTACTGTTTAGATGTAAGAGGATCTTAAGCAGGGTTAAGGCAAGAGACTAGGGTTGAGGCTAGCCACAGTTAAGTGTTACATTTGCAGCAGGCTAGTCTCTTCTCTTTTTGTTGTTAGGTGAATGTTCATGATTTCTCTCTAAAAGACAGAGAACCACTACTTCCATCTCCATCACTCTCCATCACTACTGAGGTCCAGTGCTGAGGGCCTTCTGGCGGTTCCTTCGCTGCGAGAAGCCAAGTTACAGGGAACCAGGCAGAGGGCCTTCTCGGTAGTGGCACCCGCCCTGTGGAACGCCCTCCCTCCAGATGTCAAAAAGAAAAATAACTACCAGACTTTTAGAGGACATCTGAAGGCAGCCCTGTTTAGGGAAGCTTTTAATCTTTAAGAAATTAGTGTATTTTAATATTTCTGTTGGAAGCCGCCCAGAGTGGCTGGGGAAACCCAATCAGATGGGCGGGGTATAAATTATTATTATTATTATTATTATTATTATTATTATTATTATTATACCTGCCCTGTCACTTCCCGATTTCATTGACAAACAATAAAAATAGCTTGTGACTTAAGCCAAATGTTTGACAAGTCTTCTGTATTATGGATTTCTAAGGCAGGAGGCTGCGATTCGTCCCTGAATTTGCCCAAGCCGCTTACAATTTGATTCAGGCCCTTAGGAATTTCAAGTATTTATTCAGCCTTCAGCTCATGAGCTTCCAGCATTCAGCAAATCCTGTCTTAGCCAGCCCAATATTGACCATCCAATGCTGATTTCATATGTGAATTTTAGAAACATGAAGGCGCATAATGATTCAGCATGAATTGGTGGGAGGGACCTACCGGTATGATAGCTTAAGATGAGCAGACTTCAAAAATGGGGTATTAAATTTCTACCCCAGATTTCATATAAGACGTTATTGTTCCCAGAGATTGTCAAGCCCCTAAGATGCCATAATATAGTGGTACCTCGAAAGTCGAACAGAATCTGTTCTGGAAGTCCGTTCGACTTCCAAAACGTTCGGAAACCAAGGCACAGCTTCTGATTGGCTGCAGGAAACTCCTGCAGCCAATCAGAAGCCACGTCGGACGTTCGGGTTCCAAAGAACATTTGCAAACCGGAACACTCACTTCCGGTTTTGCGGCATCCGGGAGCCAAAACGTTTGACTCACAAGGTGTTCATGAACCAAGAAACGACTGTACATGAAATTGTGGGGTGGGGCTGTGTTAGGCCTCTTGAGCTGCAGATAAAACAGGCTTTCTCTAAACTATTGCTTTAATTAGGGTAACATTTCTTATCTTCCCTGCTATTTTGGTTGATTTATTTTGCCATCTGGCAGAAGAAAAAAGAGAGAGGGAGAAACTACTAAATGTTGCAAGTGTTCTAGTAAACTGTTATTGAAATCATTGATCTGCTTCTTGTCTTTTTCTGCTCGAGAGGGAAAGTTAAATATGGAAACCTTTTAGCAGCTTCCTATTTCTGTACGGTGCCGTTTTGATGTTTGCATTCGTCCGCCATCTAGTAGGGCTTCCCCACCCCCTGCCCTCATGCTTGTAAGCAAGCAAATTAACCCAATTATTTCTTTTACCTCCCTATAGAATTCCAGAGGCAAGACAGTGTAAAGCCCCAGCAGACAGACATCCAGCTGTACGACACACCTTACGAACCTGAAGGCAATGGCGTGGAGTCGGATTCGGAAAGCGTCGTGAGTCAGCGCTTGAGAGAGAGCAAGTTGCCACAGGACGACGACAGGCCTGCAGACGAATATGACCAGCCGTGGGAGTGGAACAAGGTCTCTATTCCAGCTTTAGCAGGTGAGGCCTTTGGAGCAAATCTTTGCAGCTCTGTTTTTATGTCTTGCAAGAGACACCAAAGAGCATTTTAGAACATGGCAAAGGAGCTCCAGTGGTTTTGAGCGCTGGACGTTTCTGACCGGACTATTCTGGCTGTTATTATCGTTATCATTATTAATTGATTAAATTTGTATACAGTCGTACCTTGGTTGTCAAACGCCCTGGAACTCGGACGTTTTGGCTCCCGAACGCTGCAAACCCGGAAGCGATTGTTCTGGTTTGCAAATGTTCTTTTGGAACCCAAACTGCCAACAGGGTTTCTGCGGCTTCTGATTGGCTGCAGGAGATTCCCGCAGCCAATCTGAAGCCGCGCCTTGGTTTCCAAACGTTTTGGAAGTTGGACGGACTTCCGGAACGGATTCCGTTTGACTTCCAGGGTACGACTGTACAGTGGAACCTCGGTTTTCGAACGTAATCCATTCCAGAAGACCGTTCGAGTTCTGAAACTTTTGAAAACCGAAAACTCAGTACGGAAGCCTCAATATGGAACACTCAATACGGAAGCCACATGGCATGTTAGACTTCCGAAGCGAGTTCGGAAACCGAAGCATTTACTTCCGGGTTTACGGCATTCGAAAACCAAAATGTTCAAAAACGGAGATGTTCGAGAACCGAGGTTCCACTGTACCGCCCTTAATCCAAAGATCACAGGGTAGTTCACACCACAAAAAACGAAATGAAATGAATATGTAGTAAAACCAAGGCTTTTTTTCAGCCAGAACTTACTGGAACTCAGTTCTAGCACCTCTCAGGCGGGCACTATATTGCCATTCTAAGAGAACGACGGAGGCGTTCATGGTGTGGTCCAGCACCTCTTTGCTAGAAAAATAACACTGAATAAAACAGAAACAAGAATAAAAACAAACCAATAACCCCCCACCCCCCAAACACATTCAAAAGGTCATAGCATGTTAATCAACCAAAGGTCAGGTTGAAGAGAAATGTATTAGCTTGGCACCTAAAGATATATAATGAAGACGTCAGGTGAACCCCCTAGAGGAGAGCATTCTGCAAGTGGGGAGCCACCACAGAAAATGCCCGTTCTTGTGTTGCTACGCTCCAGACCTCATGTGGTGGAGACACATGAAGACAGGTCTCAGGTGATGATCACCATCTTCTCAAACCAGCTGCTCTTCCCTGGTTTGAGGCAGACCGAAATACAGGCGAGGTCTGTGGGTGCTGCTGTTACTCGAGGGCACTTGCCATTCTGTGAAGGTGAATACAGGTTTGGAGCCTTCAGGAGATGTTACCCCATTTCCTTTCACTGAAAACGAATGCTGTGCTTACTCATAACTGTGTAACCGGATGCTGGAATGATTCCTTATCGCTAATTGAATTCCTGGCACAAGTGGCTGCTATTGCAAAAGAAGAAAAGAGCGGGCGGGGGGGGGCGGTTGATTTCCTTAGCCTATCTGTCTGTTCCTGTGTTGTGTTTAAATGTTTTACTTAAATTGGGCTGCAGTCGATGAGGAGAAACCTGTGTGTTAGAAAATGTTCTTCTACATCCCACAATGTACCTTTTTTTCCTATGTGAGGCTATGGCTGGGAAGCAAATTTATGCCTCCCTCTCTTTTCCACTCTATGTTTATGCTTCGTTAGTTTTCTATGTAATTGAAAAACCTGATTAGCACACTTCTTACACCCATGGTGTACAGAATAAGAACCAGGTATATCTAACACCAAGGACCATACCCAGTGGGTGGGAGATGGTGCTCCTGGGAATATTCCTATTCTCTTCCCTAAATGTTTAGGTTTGGGTTCGTTTTCTTTTACAAATCATCCCTAGCTTTTTTGGGGGTAGGCAGTGTAAACCAATTTTTCAGACTAAGCACCCCACCTTTCAGCCCTAAATGGCCTCGGTCCAGTATACCTGAAGGAGCGTCTCCACCTCCATCATTCTGCCCGGACACTGAGGTCCAGCACCGAGGGCCTTCTGGCAGTTCCCTCGTTGCGAGTAGCCAAGTTGCAGGGAACTAGGCAGAGGGCCTTCTCGGTGGTGGCACCCACCCTGTGGAACGCCCTCCCATCAGATGTCAAAGAGAAAAACAGCTACCAGATTTTAGAAGACATCTGAAGGCAGCCCTGTTTAGGGAGGCTTTTAATGTTTAATAGATTATTGTGTTTTATTTTTCTGTTGGAAGCTGCCCAGAGTGGCTGGGGAAACCACTTATTATTATTATTATTATTATTATTATTATTATTATTATTATTATTTCAGCCAATGAAGGCAAATAGACTTGGACGCTTCCAAGCACTTGACAGGGGTTTTGTCTGTTTATTATCAAGGCAGACCCACACCATATATTAAAAGCACGGTCAAAATACATTTAGAAGCACACAGCTCCCCCACCCAAGAATCCTGCAAACTGTAGTGTCCCCCCCACATATCTACAATTTCCAGTACCATTAACAAACTACAGTTCCTATGATTATTTTAAAGGGGGGTCATGTGCTTTAAATGTGTGTTGGGTGTGTTTTAAATGTATGGCATGGATCCGCCCTTGGCCACAGATATTTTGCTGCCTGAGGTGGAGCCCAGATGGCACTGGTATGCACATGCATGTGCACACAACCATCAGGGCCACAACTTTGAAACTCTTGCTCCCATCACCCAAACACCAATCCTGCCTTTGTCTTTTCTCTCCCTGCCTTGCCAACTGAAGCAGGTTACTTCACCCTGTTGCATTGCAAAGCCCCCTCTGTTTTTTGTTCTGTTTTTGTTTTGTTTTTTGTTATTTAAAAAATGGAGAACCTTAAATTCAACCAGATTAATTTACATGTATTTTAGGTTTTTGCACCCACCACAATATTTCAGGCTCGGGTGCTGCTATTAACCAAATATACCCCTACCTAACAAACCTGCCGCCAAATTTCAAGGCAAACCTGCTGCCAGATTTTAAGGCCCTCATTCAACATTCAGGCACCTTGTTTTACACTAGGGAAGGGGAATTTATTTTGTTCAAGTGATGCTGGTTTTAGTCAAACTAAACCACCCTTTTTTGTAAGCGATGCTGCAACTTTAATGCTGCCTTCTTGGAGAGCAAACTGGATTGAGGTGTGGTTTGCATAATAGATGGGAACTGTTACAGAAGATTTTGACTGGAGAGTTTAATATAGTGCAATGCAAAGATTGAGACAGGGAAAAAAATACACATCAGTTTAGGGGGAAATGTAGGAGTCTTAACTTGCCAACTGGACAAGCTCAGTCTGTGACATAAATTAATACAATGAGCTTGGCTTCCAACACACAATATAAAGGGTCTCAGCCAAGTGAAGACAATTTAAAAAGCAAACCAGTGACTCCTCTAAATCCTCAACAGAAATATTCTGCCAGAAAATTCTCCTTGATGGTATGTATGTGAGGAGCTGAGGACGTTGGATGGTGAGGTGTAGTCTGGCATATTGCTGAGCACGTAAGATGGCAAAAGCCTTCCTCCTCTGCCCTTCATATATGAGTGTGGCATAGGGAGGAAGGGTTCTCATGCAAAACGTACAATTTATAGTTGCTCAATTAAGTCATCATGCCAAACCATGTTTCCTATGGATGAGGAAAGCCATGGTTTACAACTGCCACTCAGCAGTTGAGGATCAAGGTAAGTGAGTCCCAATTCTTCTTTGCTATCTGGTCTCAAATTATGGTTTATCATTTCAAGCGCCACACATGCTATGGTTAAGCTTCCTGAACGATGCCTTGCTGTGATGCCTAAGCATGTTTGCAGATAAGAGTAAGAGATGAGCCATGCACAAGCTGTTCATGCCCATATTCCTCCTCCTAGTAGTAGTTCATGCTGGGGAGAAGCAAACCACAATCCCTTGTTTAGGGTTGCATCCAAGCCAGAACTTGTGGTTTGTTCTGCTCCAAACAAACCACAATGATAAGCCAAGGTTTGTTACTGGTTTATGGTTACCAGATGTGCAAATACAACCACACTGTTGAGGCAGGCAAAGTTTAAGTTTCACATTTTGTGTTCAGTATGAAAAATGCACCATATGTACCTCCATAATACTCTTTACTTGAAGGTGGATATGAAAAAATACCTTGGCTTAGAATAAACCTCTCTTATCATGCTAAACCCAGCTGGAACTTTTCTGTATTGCTGTGTACAGTCTGCACCAGGCATTGGGCTTATTACTTGACACTCATTAATGGCTCTTAAAGCCAATTTCATATCTTAATGACTTAAGTAAATACCCTGAGTAGCTTGTACCCAGCTGGTAGTGTGTATCTGAATAGGCCTCTGTTTGGAGTCCCTATACCTGGTTTGATCATGTATGATGGGCAAAACAACAGCTGCAGGAGAAGGTTGCTACTTGTTCTTTGGCGATCAGAAGGCTTTTATGATCTTGACTGTTTGCATTTGCTCAGTAGTAGGGTTATTTATTCTCATTAGACTGCTGGACAGAAGACTGTCACTACTTTTGCACAAACAGATGAGGTGCCTTACTCTTGCCAGCAAACTTTGAAAGTTATTTGGGAAGACAAGCCAGGCAGCTGAATGAATTATGGCATCCCTATATGGTGCCAGGAATTATGTACACACAGAAAACTTCAGCTGCTCCTGTGATTGTGATGAGTAGACACTTTTTATCTACCCAAATGGATGTTGGGCCTGGCTGTCTAGGAATGGGAGATACGGTATTAAAATATTGCTGTATGTCAAGACAGCTAGCTACGGGAGGAGGACCATGTAAGCTATGATAGCTAAATCATTATTTTTCTCTACAGAGGCAATGTAGCTCTAAAACTGGGGTAGCCAATGTGGGGCTTTTCATATGACATTGAACTACAACTCCCATCATCTCAATGGTTAGCCATGCTTGCTGAGAGGTAATGGGAGTTGAAAATCCCACAATACTCAGGAAGCATCAGCCACCATGCTCTGGAGGACGAGAAATGTTGTTGCCTTCTTTAACCCAGAAATCTCTGGTACCTAGAGCTGCAAACTGCACAGCCCACCACCACCCCCATTTTTCCTTTAAATCATGAAACCCCCTCCCCCCCAAAAATCAGTCACTTAAGGGTCAACCTGGATGCGATAGCAACAAGCTCATGTGTGCATTTAAACTGTTTAATCCTGACCTGTCACAGACACCCAGAAGTTGGGAGGTTATTAGAGGGGGGGCGAGAAGGGGAGTGTGGGCGAGGAGTGCAGAATCCTTACCCCTTTGCAGCCCATCTAGCCAAATCTTTTTCTCTTAGCCCTCCATCTGTTTTGGACTACAACTCCCATCATTCCCAGCTAGCACGGCCAATGGTCAAAGATGATGGTTGCTGTAGTGCAGAACATCTGGAGGGCACCAAGTTGACTATCCTTGGATTAGAAGTTGAGATTAGTTTCCCCAGCCTCAAGGCTTAAAACTTACTTAAACTTAAAGAAGGTATCCAAGCAGCTTTAGCTCATAATATACAGTGGTACCTCACAAGACGAAAGCATTTTGCGATGTTTTTGCTGACTTGCAAGACAAAGTTTTCTATGGCTGTGCTTCGCAAGACAAAATTTTTGCGGGTTTTTTCCCCTGCAGCAAACCACGCTTCGCAAGACGAAATTATCGCATGACTCCTGACTCCCAGCCAGCATGGCAAGTGGTTAGGGATGACAGGAGTCTTAGTCCTGTGGCCCAAGGATGTCCTCTCCTTGCTATGCAGTCTACTGTTAGCCATACCTGCCATTCTTCGGCTAGAGTGCCACCCAGTACTTCATTTTGGCCATTATCTTCCTCAGCCTCCTTCCTCCCTTGTATGGGCTTACATATTTTTCTCCTCCTCCTCTCACTAGGCCTAGAAATGAATTCTTCAACTGCGAGGTGCAACATTTATATGAATGCGGGGGGGTATCTTTTAACCCCAGTTGTGAAACCCAGAGACTTCGTAGGGGTAGAGGAAGCAGATGAACCTTAGGCCTACTTTCAAACTCTCCACACAAGATTGAGCCATGTTTCCCTCTTCTTGGTAGAAACGAACCAGTTTCTGACAGACATTTCCCTGCAAGCCTTTCATCAGGCAAGGCCCTAAGAAATAGTAGGATAATCTTTTGAAATGGCAATTAGCCATCTCAGGCTTGTACAGTTACTTGGGAGCAAGCCCCATGGTTCATAGCTGCCAAGTTTTCCCTTTTCTCGCGAGGAAGCCTATTCAGCATAAGGGAATTTCCCTTTAAAAAAGGGAGAACTTGGCAGCTATGCCATGGTTCTCTTTGGAGCTTCCATCAAAGTCAGCAAACATATGACCGGTCTGTCAGTCATGCTAAGCTTTCCCTAACCACTTTCCAAGTGACAGCCATTCTTTCCAGCTTCATCAATAAGTCTTCTCATATTGAGGTTTCCATATTTTCCACTCACCGCATTGAAATAACTTGGAGTGCAAATGTTAATTGTAAAATGCAAGGTTTCTCTACCAAAAACATCTCATTATCAGTATGGGGGAAAGCAGGTTTTTGCCCAGTGGGTATCTAAGAAAGCTGTGCTCCCTCTACCCATTGTGAAGTATTTCAGAATGTGTTCTCTGTTACAGATTTCATTATAGGAAGACTCCCTCTGTTTGTGTGTGTCTTTTGCTTAAAAAAATCCTCATATGAGTTGTGTATTCATCAAAGTGGGCAACAGTTTTTTCCAAAGTCTGCTGCTACTCCGTGGGTTGATTGCAATTCTTGTTCTGATGCATCGGAACTGCACAGTAAACATGTTTGAACTTCTTTGAAGTTATTAGTTTTGATTGTTTTCCAAATTCAGTGAATGCCTGAGCTGCTGCTTCCCACACAGGTGCGGTGATTATGTGCAATCTAGACATGTTCCCCCCACCCACCCACCCCCGTTTTGTAGGCGGTATATGAAAAGCTAAAACAGTAGCTCAGTTGTCTGTCTGACACCGAAACAGCAATCTGAATATTTAGCGCATGATTCTTGCAACAGCAAAACACCTCCAGCTGGAGGGCAAATTTGTGTGCTGAAAAATATTCTTGAACTGTGAATAACAAAATATACGAAATCTCTTGGCCTCAAAGCTATGGGCTTGTTTGCGAAAGCTAGGGAATATATTTCCCAGAGTTCTAATAGCTTTGGATAAATAAACCCAAGAGTACTCAACCTATTGCACGGGTACTCTGGCGGCATAGGCCATGGTAAATGGCGTTTCTGTGCGCTGCTCTGGTTCAGCAGAAGCGGCTTTGTCATGCTGGCCACATGACCTGGAAGCTGTACGCCGGCTCCCTCGGCCAATAGAGCAAGATGAGCGCCGCAACCCCAGAGTCGGTCATGACTGGACCTAATGGTCAGGGGTCCCTTTACCTTTACCTTTACCCTCTTAATAGGTAAAATAAAAAAAATTCCTTCAGTAGCACCTTAAAGACCAACTAAGTTTTTATTTTGGTATGAGCTTTCGTGTGCATGCACACTTCTTCAGATACGGTATCTGAAGAAGTGTGCATGCACACGAAAGCTCATACCAAAATAAAAACTTAGTTGGTCTTTAAGGTGCTACTGAAGGAATTTTTTTTATTTTACTTCGATCCAGACCAACACGGCTACCTACCTGTAACCTCTTAATAGGTGTCAGGCATGGAGAGTCCTCCTCTCCCTTCAGTAACTTCACAGATAAGAATTAACAAGCAGTTGATAGATTTATAGTCCTTTTATTACAGCATCATGTTGCAAGCACAGTTCTCCTCAAGGAGGGCAGTTGGCCACTCTAAATCTGGACTTCCACAGCACTTAAGGTGCCAACGGGAAGTTCCTCCCCCCCCTTCTGCCTCCTTTGCTCTCTGATACGTTTGGACCTCCGAGTCCATGGTGAGGGGGGTCCCCACACACTCAAGTGACATCTTGACTAGCTGCCCCCTCCTTCTGGCTCCCTTGTCATTATTACGTAACTGGGTAACTCCTCCCTAAGCTCGAAATAAATGAATAAAAATAGTTCAGTAGCACCTTGAGGCCAACTAAGTTTGTTCTGGATATACTTATTTGGTCTCTAAGGTGCTACTGAACTATTTTTTTATTTATTTCGACTGCGTCAGACCAACACGGCTACTTACCTGAATCCTCCCTAAGCTGTTCAGCTTCTGTCTCTATCCTTCTGAACACACTGTGGACAAGTGGGGGGGGGCGACTCTTTCCCCTCCAGCTCTCCATCAGCTCTCCATCAGAGAGAAGCTGGTCTGCCATAGAATGCATTCCCCAGCCCTCGTCTTCAGACCATTCCCTGACAATAGGTTTGGGGCAACACCACACAATAACATTAGGCAGCTTGGGGAAGGCGAACTGCACTTAAACTGTAGTGCACACTAAAATAACACAGCCTCATATTTCAGATTGATCTTGAGGCATCCATAGATGTCATTGACGGGTTAGACACAGAGGAATGGTGGGAGGAACCAACTGGGAGACCCCAAGGCAGGGGTCAGCAAACTTTTTCAGCAGGGGGCCGGTCCACTGTCCCTCAGACCTTGTAGGGGGCCAGACTATATTTTGGAAAAAAATATGAACGAATTCCTATGCCCCACAAATAACCCAGAGATGCATTTTAAATAAAAGGACACATTCTACTCATGTAAAAACACCAGGCTGGCCCCACAAATAACCCAGAGATGCATTTTAAATAAATGGACACATTCTACTCATGTAAAAACATGCTGATTCCTGGACTGTCCGCGGGCCGGATTTAGAAGGCGATTGGGCCACATCCGGCCCCCGGGCCTCAGTTTGGGGACCCCTGCCCCAAGGGATGAAGGCTCAGAGCCCAGGAAGCGGTGGTGGGACCACAACAAGTGGTCAGAGGGAGAAGACTGGGAAGAGGAGGTGTCAGAAGCCAAAGAGGCAACAGGGCTTGGTGAAAAGGGAGAGTCTGTGGCAGACAGAAGTCCAGAATCAGGAAGCAGGCAACTGGGAGGAGGGAAGCCAAGAGATAGAGATTAGTCAGGCTGGTGAAAATGCCTGAGTGTTTCCTCCTGCTGCTGCAACAAGCAGGTAAGAATAGAATGTGTCTCCAGTTTTAACCTTAAAAAGTGTGTCTCAGTTAACTGAGGTTTGGGTGGAAAGTGCTCTGGTCTCATCCCATATTTGATGGACCAAATTCCCCAGTAAAAATTACGCTGTGCATGATAAATGTTAAAGTTGGTATTTTGTTATTTCAATGTGTCATTTCCTTACCATCTACACACACACACACCCTTAGGAGAGTTTCTTGTTTGACTTCTCACATGTTAAATAAGGCTTCTTTTAATTGCTTGCAGCTTTTAATTACTTGCAGGTTGTTGTAAATGAATTAGGTTCCTTCCGTGGTGTTTGGCTGCGTGATTTGTCGCAACACAAATATTCTTTCAAAGGATTACGTGCGGGTTTCTCACAAAAGATCAACAGCATTAAAGATATTTCTTATTTAGCAGAATAAATAAGTGAAACATAATTAAATTTTATGAACCATTTAAATCGGTTAATTCTTTCCAGCACCTTTGCTTCTCGATTATGATTCCATGAGCTTTTGCACATTTAATATTCATGAAACAATTCTGTAATTATACCTTTCATGCAGTGCCATTTAAAGGCCCCCTCAGATAAGACTCTCTACATGAGTTCTGCACCCACACTTTTTTAAAAAAAGTCTGTAATGTTAGAGCAAACGCATGCATGCTTTTTTTCTCCATGCACACAGGGTGAAGTAGACAAGACTGTATGCCCCAATACTGCAAGATGGCTCCCTTTCTAAATTATTTGCTGCATGTTGTCTCTTTTATCTGACCCAGTGCAGACATGATATAACTATGGTAAAAGGATAAGCAGCATGCTGGGATGTAAAACTATGCTTTGTAATGGGATTGCCTACCAGTATTTATATTAAATCTGGTTAAAGGCTGGTTAAATCTGGTTAATGGAACGCAGGTGGCGCTGTGGTCTAAACCACTGAGCCTCTTGGGCTTGCCGATCAGAAGGTTGGCGGTTCGAATCCCCGTGATGGAGTGGGCTCCTGCTGCTCTGTCCCAGCTCCTGCCAACCTAGCAGTTTGAAAGCATTCCAGTGCAAGTAGATAAACAGGTATCGCTGCAGCGGGAAGGTAAACGACATTTCCGTGCTCTCTGGCTTCTGTCACTGTGTTCCGTTGCACCAGAAGCGGTTTAGTCATGCTGGCCACATGACACGGAAAGCTGTCTGTGGACAAACGCCCACTCCCTCAGCTGCAACCGCATAGTTGCCTTTGACTGGACTTAACCATTCAGGGGTCCTTTACCTTTACCTTAAAGGCTGTATATACACCAAGCAAACACAGTTTGCCTCAACCCTTCAGCCTCTCTGCTTGCGAGGTGACAAGCCGGTCTCGAGCTCTCTCTCTGCACTGGGGGTGTGCATCAGATTCAGATGACCACAGAGGTGAAGTGGGACGTCTTGGAAAGAGATGTGGCTTGCCAGAGGCAAAGCAGGGTCTCTTTGAGGTGGTACTAGCCAAAGCAGGGTACTAATCCTTGAAGCACTTTGTGGTACATTGGTGATGCAGGTGTTGGGGGGGTGGAAGTAAAAGTAATGCCTCAAAGCTTACCATAATTCTACTTTCGGGGTGCAAGGAGAGTGAGGAAGGAGTCTGGAGATTCCTGTTGTGAACAGCAGGGTAAATCTGTAATAAGAGGGAGGTGGTTTTTCTCAGGAGGTGAATCCCTTTTCGTTCTCCCTCCTGCTGCACCCAAAAAATCTCCTAAAAACTAAGCTGCCGGTTCAGTAAAGAAACTGTGGCATATGGTTTGATGAGTATTATAGGAGTCTGTCTAGCTTCCTAAAAGAAAAACGGGTTGTTTTTTTCTCTGTCAAATAAGTCTACTGTTATTTGCCAGGAAATAATATAAATACTTAGGGCTGCTGTTCCCTGTTTTATAGTATTACACATGATAAAGCAATTGAGAAGTCTACAGATACAGGAAAGGCTTTAGCCTCCAAAAAGATGCCTAGTCTTGTCTCCAGCAACTAATGTCCCCATGCTGAAAATAATTTACCATAATACCAGCACTTTTTTCCCCTGGGGGGGACGCAGGGGGACGCATACCCCTAAACATTTTGTGAATCTAAGTCTGGCCTCAATATGAGTAGGAAAATGAAAGTACCCCTAAACATTTTTATGGGGGGAAAGCACTGCATCATAGCAATCTAAGATATGGGATATGTTTTCTTTAAATATATATACCGTATATTCCGGCGTATAAGAAGACTTTTGAGAAGATTTTCCTGGGTTAAAAAGTAGTCTTATACCAGGAATATACAGTATATATATCCCTTGTTAAGGTAATTAGGGCATTTCTTCTCACTCTTAACTATCATCCATCCTTGCTGTGTGTTGGGGAATGAGCCCTTTTTAAATAAAATTATAGAGTTGGAAGGTACCCTGAGGGTCATCTAGTCTGACCCCCTGCAATACAGGAATATGCAGCTGTCCCTTACAGTGATTGAACCTGAAACCTGCAGAGAGGGAATGGCTGTTAAACCAGTGTACATCTGTGGCATAGTTACGTCCTTAGTCTCCGTTTAATAAAGCTGGGGAGAGGGGGTGTTCTTGCTTGCAGCACAAATAACAAGCCAAGGGAATATCACCCCAGCTTTGCCTCCTACAGTTGGCAGCCGGACAAATCAGTGTACCCCCACATTGTCCTTACAAATCTGCTTATCCGCCCTAATCGTCTCTTCCAACTGCTGACGAAATCGGTGCGATTGCAAAGGGAAATGTTTCGGTGCTGTGCCGTGGCTTCAGCTTTCTGGAAATCCCCAGTAACTGTTTGCAGAGGAGAATCTCACCCATGTTCGCCCTCCTTGCCCTATGGTGAACGCCCCGTCAACACGAGCATTGCAGCTTGCAAAGTGGAACAACCCCCCCCCTCCTTCCCACTGCGCACTTTTCTGGGGGTTCTCCCAATCCCCTCAGAGGCTTTTGGTGGAGGTGGGGGGGGGAGAGAGAGGAAAGCCCCACCACACAAGTGAAAGCCCTTGCACAGGGTTTCTGCCGATGAGCTTCCTGAAGCAAATCTGCTGATCAGAACTTCCTTTGGGACTGGGTGCTGCTGAAGATTTTGTGGGGCGCTTCTACCTGCAGGGAGTTGGTTGGTTTGGAGGTAATCGCTTTTTCCTAAATGTTTCTTTCAGCCCAATTCAATGGAGGAGAATTGAGGCAGTCGTCACCTTCCCCATCTTCGAACGATCGGCGCCGACAGCTTCGAGCGCCAGGGGGAGGCTTCAAACCTATCAAGCACGGTAGCCCCGAATTCTGTGGAATCCTGGGGGAGAGAGTGGATCCAACTATCCCACTGGAAAAACAAATGTAAGTCGAGCTGGAAGTTTGCTGTGTAGGTGGATGAGGAGAACAGCAGAAGTCTGTTTGAAGAAGGTTTTTTAGGGCCATGGTGTCTGCATTGCAGATTAGCAACAGAACTTTCTCACCTGCGTCTCTGCTTTGCTTTCCATTGCAATCACAACTCCTTGACCTGTAAAGGTGTAACAATTAGTGTATGCATTGCAAACCGGCTGGTCACATACCACATGTTAAATAAATCGGTGCATGCTTAAAACAAGCTTTAGGTCAGGCATCCCCAAACTTCAGCCCTCCAGATGTTTTGGACTACAATTCCCATCATCCCTGACCACTGGTCCTGTTAGCTAGGGATCATGGGAGTTGTAGGCCAAAGCATCTGGAGGGCCGCAGTTTGGGGGTTCCTGCTTTAGGTGGTCACCTAGAAAATGCAACATGAAATAGCTTTTGGAACATCTGGTGTTTGCAGTGCCAGATTTACATATAAGCTAAACAAGCTATAGCTTAGGGCCCCACTCTCTTGGGGACCCCCCAAAAATGTAAAGGAAAATATAGCATATATTCAACACACACACAAAAATTGTTGTTGACAGAGGACAGCTGGCCATATAAAGGGCCCCATTACCTTTAATAGCTTAGGGCAAGGTTCCCAAACTAAGGCCCGGGGGCCAGATGCGCCCCAATCGCCTTCTAAATCCGGCCCACAGACGGTTTGGGAATCAGCATGTTTTTACATGAGTAGAATATGTCTTTTTATTTAAAATGCATCTCTGGGTTATTTGTGGGACATAGGAATTTGTTCATTTTTAATATATATATATATATATATAGTCCAGCCCCCCACAAGGTCTGAGGGGCAGTGGACTGGCCCTCTGCTGAAAAAGTTTGCTGACCCCTGGCTTAGGGCCTCATCAAACCTAAATCCGGCCCTTGGTGTTTGCCATGAAAAGGATTATTTTGGAGCAGCTCAGGCTGTCCTAGGGGATATTGAGAGCACATATCATAAGTATCATAAGTGTCTCTTACCCCCTTTTTGAAATCTACTTCGAAATCTGTAGTTATCACCCTGGCTTTGAAATAAGCATCTCCTGTGTGATTTCATCCAACAGTGACCATCTACATTATTGCACAAAGCAGGGCTTTTTTCAGCTGGAACTCCTGGAACTCAGTTCCAGCACCTCTTTTTCTAGAAAAAAATAGCCCTAACACAAAGTGTAATCAACTTTAATTTTGAGAAAATGCCCTTTCAAAAGAGTGTCAAGGAATAGGAGGGCAGGAATACAAGAACATAAGACTGATTCTGGGCACACTATGTAATCATTATGCCACATTACGTTTGTTTAAGAAGTACTGGGGGCATTGAGAGGACAAAATCCAAACTTTACATACATGGTCTGAACTATTTGTGATCATCAGGAAGAACTTGGGATTATGGTGAAAAGCTTTCAGAAAACCCAGGTCAGTGGAAAAGGAAAAGGAAAGGATGGGAATTAGGAAAGGGATTGAAAATATGGCATTAGCATTGCAATAGACAGATGCGCACACAAACAGCATTCTGTTCAGAATGGAAGTTCTATAAAACGAATGTTCCCAGAGTTGGCTGCCCCTACATGTTGTAGATCTTCTCCCGCTGAAATCCACGTGCTTAGCTTTTTGTGAATTGTGTCCTCCCTGCTTACATTGCCCTTAAAACACTAAAACAATTGCATTGCGAGATGTTTTGTAAACTCAAGGCATGTTTACCCAAATGCTTGATTGCCGTGCGGCTTTTGGTTTCCTCTGCAGATGGTATCATGGAGCAATCAGTCGGACAGACGCGGAAAACCTCTTGCGGTTGTGTAAAGAATGTAGCTATCTAGTGAGGAATAGTCAAACCAGCAAGCATGACTATTCACTTTCATTAAAGTAAGTATTTATATATATACATATATTAAAAACTGTATGGGTGTGACTTAATTTAAGCGGGGGTTTCTTGGGTGCAGTAAGAGCAAGCAGAAAGCATTCCTTCGCATTGACACTAGAAAGGCCTACCCCATGCCCCATAGGAATTTTAGGATTCCAAACGTCAGACTGTATTGCTTTGAATGACAGTTACGAGATTTGCTTGTAATGCTCCAGGGACGTGCACAGATTTTTTAGCGTTTGCCTGGCCCCCTTTTAACAAAATACACTTTATCTCTTCTAGCTGCTGATTAAATTGTTTCTGCTCTTCGTTCCCCCCTCCCACCTGCCTCAACATTCAATAAACCCATTGTTTTACTAGTTTTTCTCTCTTCTCTCCCCAAGGCCCGGCCATTCTGTAATGAGGTGGCACAGGAATAGTAACAAGTGTAGAAATCATCAACAGTTCTCCTATAGACTGGCAAAGTACCCTATGAAAGTTCATCAAATAAAACGAATCTAAATCTGTTCTGAATTTTAGAAAATTCAGATCTAAGCCAGTTTGATAATCAGTTTCATTCCTTCCTTAATCCGGGTATGACTCATTTCAGGTGATCATCAGAACCAGATTTGTTTGGGTGGTCATTAAGCTAAACAATAAGGGATGGGAACACTAGGACATACTCAGCTATTGAGATCAACTATAATATTACATGCCGTAACACAAACACAAAAATTGCTATGATACAAATATATATTGTTGGTGGTGGTTGTTTTAGAAAAGTAGCTTTTCAAAGAGAAGGCCTGTATGCTCAGGGAGTTCTTGTTTTGTTTTAATATCGAGGCGCACTCAGCATTAAATTCCCTACCTGCAATCTGAAGTGATACAGTCCTAGGGAGGTTGTACCATGTGATTGTGTGGCTCGATTCTTTGAGACGTTGCTTTTTAGGGGAAATAACTGCCATAAGATGCTGAGTGCAAAAAAGCATGAATTGCACTATATATACAGTGGGGGTTGGTGGTGGTAAGTATTTGATCCCCTGCTAAATTGGCCTGTTTGCCCTCTGACGAAGAACTGACCAGTCCATAATTTTAATGGTAGGTTTATTGTAGCTGTGAGAGACAGAATAACAACAGGGAAAACCCCAGAAACCCAGAAGACAAAAGTCAGAGATTGATGTGCATTATAAGGAGTGAAATAAGTATTTGATCCATTTGCAAAAGATGACAGTACTTGGTGGCAAAACCCTTGTTGGCAATTACAGAGGAGAGGCCAGACGTTTCTCATAGGTGGCCACCAGGTTTGCACACATCTCAGGAGGTACGGTATTTTGTCCCACTCCTCTTTGCAGATCCTCTCCAAGTCAGTAAGATTTCGAGGCTGATGTGTAGCTACTCAAACCTTCCGCTCCCTCTTTATGCTGGAGGTATAAAGAGGAGGTAGGCACACTATACCACATGTGGTGGGGTTGTAAGACAATTAAACAATTCTGGATTAAAATTCACGAAGAATTAAAAAAAATCTTTAAAAGAACAATTCATAAAAAACCAGAAGCCTATTTGCTGGGGTTGCTAACAGAAGCTATTCCCAAGGGAAATACCAACTGTTTTCATGGTGACTATGATCCCAGCTGCCCTGAGATCATTGCCAAGTTCCCCCCGTGTTGTTCTGGGTTGCTTCACCACTGTTCTCCTGATTATTGCAACTCCACGAGATGAGATCTTGCATGGAGCCCCAAACTGAGGGAGGTTGACATTTATTTTGTGTTTCTTCCATTTGCGAATTATTGCACCGACTGTTGTCACCTTCTCACCAAGCTGCTTGGCAACAGTCTTGTAGCCCAGTCCTGCCTTGCGCACGTCTACAATCTTGTCCCTGACATCCTTGGACAGCTCTTTGGTCTTGCTGTCGACAGGTGTCTTTGGTACAGGTACTGTAATGAGCTGGGATTACAGGTAAGACCTCTCCCTTACAGCAGGTGCTTCTAATCTACGCTCGTTTCATACAGTGAAGATACCAGGTAGCCTGGCATCTGGCTGGTTGATAGGGGATCAAATACTTATTTCACTCCTTATAATGCACATCCATCTCTGACTTTTGTCTTCTGGGTTTCTGGGGGTTTCCCTGTTGTTATTCTGTCTCTCACAGCTACAGTAAACCTACCATTAAAATTATGGACTGGTCATCTCCTCATCATTTGCAAATGGGCAAATTTAGCAGGGGATCAAATACTTTTCTCTCTCTCTCTCTCTCTCTCTCACACACACACACACACATATATATAGTGCATTTAGGTAGTTTTTAAATTCGATGTTCAGTACCTGGAGGTCTGAGGACCAAGCCTTTTGTCCTTGAGAAGAGTTGACCTTTCCAAACCTTCCAGTGCTTGGCCTCTCCTCTTCCAAGGAACTGTGGAAATGGGAAGCAAGAGGCAGCTGGGAGAAGGCAGGAGATGTGGAGTTGGCCTGCATCCCAGGGATTCTGGTATTCCTGCAGAGGAATGTGATGCAGCCAGCTAGCTGTGATTTCTGCCCATTACCCTGAGTGGTTCCTCTGCCCTACATGAAGCCTGCAAGCGCCGGCAGGATTTCCCCTACTGGAATGGCCCCCTTACTGTGATTCCCCCACATGCAAGGGCTTATTCCTGGTCGTGCATTCCCAGATTTTCAGTGTTTATCTTACTGAGCCGTCTGCTTCCGTCATTCTTTGGCTGAAGAGTGAAACAAAAGTGTGGTGTATTTGTTTTGAGTTTACCCTTCTTCTTCCTCTGTGATCAAATTTCCTCCTTAACTGGGCAGCAGCCCAATATTTCGCTTTGGCGTTCCTGAAGGCTATGCTGATTCTCGGTGGATGGTGTTTTCGTTTTGTTTTTAAATGCACAACGCATGCAGTTTATGCTTACAGTTACAGGTGATAGTGGAGCTGGGGGGGGGGGGGCGGGCGAAGGATTTCACCGTGTCACATAGACTTAGTTGCTTAAACGCTATAGCCCTGCCTTGGGTTTTAAACTGCTTGTATGAATTAGACTGATACGTTTCTGAAAAGCATTGCAGCATTTAGTGCAGGCCCTGTGCACAGCTTGTAGGTCCCTAAGCCGAATGCAACCAACCAGCCATGTACGGCCCTTCCGAGCACTTCACAAGTCAGTTTTAGCAGTTCCAGGCAGACAGCAAAACCAGGGTGGTGGGCTGTTGTAGACTGGGTGGGTCACAAGCTGTACAGGCCTGATTTAGTTTCTCCCCCACCCCCACCTCCAAAATACCCCATAGTTAAACAGCTGCAGGTTTGTGTTGCTAGTGATGAACTCTTTCTTTTTTTTATAAAAAATAGCTTCTCTGTTAGAACAAAGCAAACAGCGGAGTGCTTTTATTATTATTATTGAGTTGTTCAGCTTAGAACAAAAGAATCCCGCCTTTCCCACCAAGTGCCCTGAAGTGTGACATGCTCTCTCCTTTGGTGGTCCATGTCTCTAGGATCAACCACATGAAGAAACCTTTGCTCATAAATGAATCCATCCCGTTCCCCACTGTCGCACCACAAAGCGCTCTGATAGCTTTATTGCATGGTTTTCATAGCGCCGAGGCATGTCGGGTGGGAGTCTGCCGGGCTACTGGAATGTCAATAAGAGCTGAAAGGAAAGGTGACTGGGGGGTGAAGTGTGTTAGTAGGTGGGCGGGGAAAGAGCTAGCTTGTATTTTAGACCAGTGAAGCCTTAGTGTGCAAGGTGGGCTGCTCCAAAAGGCACACAACGACTTCTGGACAGCAAGTTTGGCGAGGAGGAAGCCTTTTCCTCCTACATCTCGGAGGGCTTTGGGTTTGAACTGTGCTAGATCGGAAGGTCGGCAGTTCGAATCCCTGCGACGGGGCGAGCTCCCATCGCTCTGTCTCAGCTTCTGCCAACCTAGCAGTTCGAAAGCATGCAAGTGCAAGTAGATAAATAGGTAGCACTGGAGCAGGAAGGTAAACGGCGTTTCCGTGCGCTCTGGCACTTGTCACTGTCCTTCATGCGCCAGTAGCGGTTTAGTCATGCTGGCCACATGACCCAGAAAGCGCCGCAACCCCATAGTCACCTTTGACTGGACTTAATGGTCCAGGGGTCCTTTACCTTTTACCTTTTTATGGGGTTCAGGGAAATATCTTGCTTTTTGCTGAAGTTCTCACCCACTCCTAAGTTGAATGGGTTACACCTGATTTCCACCATCCAAGAATCTTAAATCAGCATAAGCAGGTGTGACATCTACCCAACAATGTCTCTGAGTTCCCCCTGTTGCTTTTCCCTCACATATACAGTGTGTGTGTGTGTGTGTGTGTTTAAAAAAAAGAGCTAGAACTGCCCTTGGTGGCACCTATTCTGTAGGGGTAAACTCTTTCTTCCCACTTCTGACACCGGGTTGCAGAGAGTTAAACCCAACAGAGGATACATAATGGTTGCCCTCGGGGGATCATTGCAATGATGGATTTTTATAGGTATGCTTCGTCCTATAAAAATTATGTCTTCTGTTGTAAGTTAGGGATTGAACAGGGCAGTATTGTTTTCTGAGTCAAAGCTGTTTCAAAAAGGCCTCCTTACCAGCCACACGGTGGAATTGTGAATATTCCTTCTAACAGTGATGAGATCAAGTGTTTCCATAAATTCTTCTTCCACACACCTGAAGTTCCAGGTGAACAAAGCTCCCCAGGCCAGATAATCTGCATGGTTTCCTGAGACGTTTCTCTTTCAACATGGCACGTATGTCGATAATTGCTGATAAGACGTGACACTTGCCGCTTGTATCTTAGGCTGCTTTGCAGAGTGTTTCCAGTTATACAACCCCTTAATCTCCATTCATCTTCATTCTCAAATGAAATGAGACCTTCTAAGTGCCTTTTAATTGCAAGGGTTTGCATTCATCTCCTGTTGCCCTTGCTTCTGCCACCCCTCCGTTCTCTCCCAACTGTCAAAATTATTGTAAGTTCTTCAAGGCAGGAACCTGCTTTCTTCAGAAATGCTGAAGAACTCCGTGCGCCATGATGTGCGTTATAAATTAGTAATCATAATTCTTTCAGGTATTCATTCTCCCCACCCCCAAACACAATCCTTTCGGGTTGCAGACAGTAGTTTCCTTAAACAGTGTTAAGCTCTGATAATGATCTTACTGGCAGTACAATTGCAAAATATTCTGATACACAGACTGGATAAATAATATGCATTATCCCAGCAGCCCTCTCTTCGTTCTAAAATGCTGTTAGTGGCTTCTTCTTCTTTTTGTTTAAATGGTTTTTTGCTCATAGGTGTGCAACTGTGCTCCCACCAACAATTCACAAATTTATATTTGAGCCGCAGGATTTTTCAGTGTATCCATATTTGCTCAGTGAAGGGTGTATCTTTTGAATGTTTGTTTGTTTCCCTCTTTAAGGATTGACTTTCAGTAGCCCTTCATGTCATGATGGGACATGTCCTTTAGAAGACAATGCTGCTAGTGGTGTAGGCTTGTAGGGGCAGTAAAGAAAACAGGGAGGGTTGAGTTGACCTCTGGGTTATGGCTTTGAATGAATGGTGTTTGTCGCACCTCCTTTTAAAAAGCCAGGAGTCGGTACTGAAGTTTCTAATTTGCTAAACATGTAATACTGCAGAGTTATCTTTCTTCCTTTTGTTTGTCTTTTGTCAACTTCTGATAATAGATTTTGACAATTGAGTTGTTGTTGTTTGCTAATTAAGTGTATTAATTTGAATTGCATCTCTTCTCTTCTCTTTTGGCTAATGGGGAAATATGTGTGCTCTCTCAGATACCACACAGTGTTCCTTTTGGCTCCTTCGCTTGAGGGCAACTAGGCTAGTAAAAGCCTAGCCTCCTGATTCATTAAAGCCATGAATGACATCTGGAGTGTGTGCCGTTGACTCTCTGAAGACCATATAAGATTTTAGTTTGGAGTTGTTGTTTTTATTAGCCCCAGAGTATTGTTGGTCTCGTCAAACAGCCGCTTAGCTTTACAACAGAACGTGACAAGCATGCCTTGTGATTTCACGAGCCTGGGATTCAGAGAACAAGAATGGCAGCTTGAGTTGTATTTTTAACGAGGGCGAAAATAAAGCCACTGTGATCTCGCAGGAAGCCATGTTGCATGACAGTAAATAGTCGTCCCTTGAGATCTTCTCACTTCACAAATGAGATAAATTCATCCTTTGGCCATAAGGGTAATGAGAGAGGTCTTCTACAGAAATGCAAGGAAGTATTAGCTTTGAAAAAGCAACTTCCTTAAAAAGCACATAACAGTCTTCTGCCCTGTTTTTGTTAAGGGCACATAACCTAGTGCTGATCTGAATCTCCCCTGGAGAAATCTGATCCAAGCCATGCTGATCCAGAATCATGTAAGGCAATGTCTCCAGAATTTCTGGATATATACACTAATATTTAGAGGATCTATATGCACATGCTCATTGTATCATGGGATTTATAGTCTTTATGATGTGGATCCATTGTGGCATATGCAGTTTCATATTTCATGGTCACAACACAATGCAGGATTTATAGTGAATTAGAAATGAGAGCCTTGTTGGTCTCTCTCTTTTCTCTGTTCCCCAACAACCATTATGTACCAAGACAACACATAGCTACTGTATAGCATCATGAACTGAAATTGTGAGCATAGATAACAGACAGGTAAACTGCTATGTAAAAGTTCATCGAATAAAACTCATGTAATATGGCCTGATTTCCAGTACATTCTTACCTTGGCCAGTCCAACAATCCATTTCAGTACCTCCTTAGTCAGGGAACAACTCATTCCTGGTGATTGTCAATACCAGAATTTTCAGGTGGACATTAAGCTAAACAATAAAGAAAGTAATACTTATTAAGGGATTTGCTAAGATGACAAAAGATGACTTGATACCAAGCAGTTAACATAGCATAAGGATGTTAATATCACTGAATCTATAATACTCAATGTATCTATAATACTCAATGATAACCATGAAATAAAAGCCTTGTTTGGATACTCAAAAACTTGGCATATTTTAGTAGGCCCACATAACTTTTGGAGTAAGATTCCCTTGCTTCAAATCAGGTGTTCTTTGTCATTTCAATGCAAGTCATGTCTGTGGCTGGCTTCCCTTTGGAATGCCTTTTTTTCTCCCTCAGCTGACAAGTTTGTTATTTGGCTTTAGGCATGAAGAATCAGCTGTGGCAATTTCAAGATGTGCTGTTCAACAGTCCAGTCCCTGCTTTCTGTGTTGATTTATGTAGTGAGAAAAGATTTTTCTTTTCTTCTTTTCTTTTCTCTCCTCCTTCCAAATGGTAGACACGTTCTGTTCCGTTTATGTACACATGGCAATAAATCTTGATTTGTAGCTTCTGGTACCTAGAGAACAAGAAAACAAGATTTTCTTCATTAAAAACACTCTGCAAGCTGACAAAAAGCCTTCATGGTAATAAATAAGAAGGGTAAGCTGCGAGATTCCGCTTTGTCTGCAGTGCATGAGGTAGATAATAGAACCGCAGGATAAACTTAACATCAGTAAGGTCAGGGAGCACAGCTGAGCTATCTGACTTTGACCTCCTTGCATAGCACAGGTCAGTTGCATTTCCTTCAGTCATTTTGCTGCATCAGGCTGGCTTAAGCTGAATTCTGCCAAAGTCATCTTCTGGAAGCATTTGCCATTTTTAGTTCTGAAGGGAAGCTAAGACCCTGGGGCAGAAGTGGAGAAACATTTGCAGCAGCCTGAGAGCCAAATTCACCCCCTGGCAACTTTTTGGGAGCCGGTGCGTAGAGCAACCAATGTAAATCCTACCATAGTTTTTTATTTTTTTTTAAAAAAAGGTAAAGGACCCCTGGACGGTTAAGTCCAGTCAAAGGCAACTATGGGGTTGCGTTGCTCATCTCACTTTCAGGCCGAGGGAGCCGGCATTTGTCCAGCTTTCTGGGTCATGTGGCCACTTCTAAACCACTTCTGGCGCAAAGGAACACCATGATGGAAACCGAAACGCACGGAAACACTGAAACAGCAGTACCTGTTTATCTACACCAGAATGCACGGAAACACGGAAACAGCGGTACCTGTTTATCTACGTGCACCGGCATGCTTTCAAACTGCTAGGTTGGCAGGAGCTGAGACAGAACAATGGGAGCTCACCCCATTGCGGGGATTCAAACTGCCAACCTTCTGATTGGTAAGCCCAAGAGGCGCTAAACCCACATCTCCCTACTGGGACCTCTATCCTCCCTCTGGACAAGCAAGAAGAATTATCAGAGTTCAAAGACACAGTCTACACTCAAAAGAGGGGGTGGGGCAGAGCAGGGGAGGGTGTGGCCTGGAGAGGGGGTGTGGCTATGGGAAAGGGTGTGGTCTGAGAAAAGTCCTAAGGGTCACAGAGAGAGAGAAAGAGAGGCATGGAGGGTCCTCCAGGCCTGAGTTTCCCTATTCCTGCCCCAAGGAAGGATCGCTTCTTTGTCCTCGGTACTCTGTTGACTGTCAGGGACTGGCTAGACAAGGAGGAATGGTGGGAGGCTACAGCCAGGAACCCACCCACCCACCCCCCGAGAAGCATCAGAGTGGGGAGGCTCCAAGCCAGGATTATGGTCTCGGGATACAGAAGGCAGGTCAGAGGAGGAGGAAGTAGGTGAGTGGATCAGAGGCTGAGCAAGCAGCAGGTTTAAGTGAAAGCGAAGCGGAGGAGGAGGCTGAGGCTGCAACAGATCCCCAGCAATATTCCAGTTCTACTCTTTCCTTCTCCCCTCCTCGTCTGTCCCCAAGAACGAGGAGGATGTTACATGCAGTAGAACAAAAAGCACAGAGAACCTGTCTTCAAAGGAGTTTGTGACTGTTGGGTAGGCAGCCAGCTGGGGAGGAGCCTTGGAAGGAAATGGGAGGCTCAAGAGCCTCAGTTCCAGCAACTGCTTCAACAGACTAGTCCCGCCCATGGGGCTCTCTGTTGTGTTTTGTCCGTCTGAATAAAGAACCAACCTTTCTGCTGATCTCCGAGTTTCTGCGATGAACTGCAGCTGATCCAGCCCTGACATCGACATGGGAAGACCAGTATGTGCCCTACTAGGGGCATAGCATTTGTTCAAAGATTCCGGGTGCTGAAATGGTCTCCGGAAGGAAGAGGAAGAGGCCAAAAGTGAATTTGAGCAAGTGCTCATGCTAGGACAGATGGAGGTTGACGGAGGACTTCAAAAGACTGAATTACAGAAGTGGCAGCGAGGGTTGGTTCCAGCAGTATTTCAGCAGCGTTGGTTTGCGCTAAACAAAACAAAATCCTTGCGGCGCTCACTGTAATGTTGGAGTCACAAATTTAACTTGTGGCTGTGCTGCTGTGGTTGTTTTCACAGCATGGCCTTAAGTGATTTTGTTGGGTCTGATGTTACCCTTGTCATGCCAACAAGCTGCCTGTATGACAAGGTTCTAGTTACAGGTAGGTAGCCGTGTTGGTCTGATGTAGTCGAAACAAAATGAAAAAATTCCTTCCAGTAGCACCTTAGAGACCAACTAAGTTTGTCATTGGGTTGTCATTGGTATCTGAAGAAGTCTGCATGCACACGAAAGCTCATACCAATGACAAACTTAGTTGGTCTCTAAGGTGCTACTGGAAGGAATTTTTTCATTTTGTATGACAAGGCTTTGCTTGTATAAGTCAGCTGCCAACATGTCACCATGATAAATCATAGAATCCTAAAGTTGGAAGGGACCCTGAGGATCATCTAGTCCAACCCTCTGCAATGCAGTACGTTCTAACCAACTGAGCTATTGACGGGTGAAAGAAAAGTGCTAACTCGTAGGCAGAGCCTGTTCAGTGGGAATAGTTGGAACAGTTGTTCTGGGAGCGTCTATTTAAAACCTTGATCAGGAAACGGGGGTGATTTAGTGCTGCTCTTCTTCCTAGCCTTGGGGAAATGCCCTTCTAGAATTCTCTTGCAGAATCCTGGCAATTAGTAAATCAGAGCTGACGAGTAGGGAGTGAGCTTCCTGACTACATTCCACAGATGGAAGGTGATGTGCCAGGGAATATTTTCCAAAATGATAACCAATAGATCATTCCTCCCTTTTCATTTGTTGCTCACAGGCTTCCTTTGTCAAGGAAATGCAAGAGATATAGAAAGTTTTACTGCAGCCAGCTTTTGAAATGGCAGGCGTATCCCGACACTTGCCGGAGACCGGTAATCAGCATGACACATCCAGTGTGTGGATTATTTAGGGAGGTGACCCCTCCATGCCCTGCCATTCATCTTGCTTGGGCAGACTATTCTGTCTTCAAGTGTGCCCGGTGCCTCTGGAAGCTCAACAGTAGAGCATGAAAATAGGAGTCCTTCCTCCTCCCCCCCTCCCCCCTCCCCCTCCCCCTCCTCTTTTATTTGTCCCCAGAAACTGGTATTCAGGGGTATAGTGCCTCTGAAGATGGAGGTTACACTTAGCTTTTGTGATTAATAGCCATGCATTGAACTACCCTCTGAATTTGTACAGTTAATGTAAAGCCATCTCAACTAGTAATCATCAGCTCATTGTAGAAAATGCCCTGCAGATTTTGCACCCTGTGAATGCAGGGCGCTAATACAGTGACCTTTATATTCAAGCTTCCACTAGCTACCCACCTTTTTGGGGTTCCATTTTGGGGGGGGTCGAGTAGCTCTTTCACGTTACCTTATTTTAACCCGTGTGTAGTTCTAAAAATGATTTGTTTGCTTGTTATTAGAAACCAAGCTATCATTGCGCAGAAGGGTGGATGAAGTGTTCATTACGGACATACCTGGCATTAAAATCTACAACTTAGCGAGGGAGGGGAATAATCTTGTTGCAAGGTAATGATGAACATTTGGAAGGGCCACTAAGGGCACATGATACCTCAAAAGCCCAGACCCGATTTTTTTTATACAAACCCAAAGGAAAACGTCTTCCTTTGAAGAAAGAAAACTCAGCGGAAGTTCTATTGCTTGTTAAAGTGATGTACTATTTTCCTGCCCATCCATGCCCCCCCCCCACAGATACACATACAGTGGTACCTCACAAGACAAAATTAATTCGTTCCACGAGTCATTTCGTATTGCGAAAATTTCATCTTGCGAAGCACAGTTTCCCGTAGGAATGCATTGAAATTTAATTAATGCGTTCCTATGGGCAAATGGGCGTGCTATGGTCCATGGGGTCATGAAGAGTCGGCGCCAACTTACCCGCCACAGCCAGAAGTTTTAAAGGTTCTGGGGAGGGGGAAGCAGGAGGAGGACCAGGGAGAGGCTCCCTCCCTCCTTCCCCAGCAGCTGGACCCTCGCACCCGTTCACGTGCAGCTCTCCCGTGCACCCAGCCAAGAAGGAGCTCCACTCTTTCGGGGTTCTGCACGGCAGCTTAAGGTGAGAGTGAGTGGGGATCCAGCTGTTGCTCGGCTGCCTGCGGCCATTTTGGTGTGCCGCCACCAATCGCCATGTCCCTGCGGAAGCTGGCCGATGGCGGCGATGAAAGTGCGAGGCAGGCAAGCTCCCCAGAGGAGGCTCGGTCTCCTTGATGGGCCACCCCTGAACTTTCTCCTCCTCGCAGCACCCCTGCCCTGCCCTGCTCTGCTTCGTCTTGCGAGTCTGCCAAAAAATCGCAAAACGTTTTCGTCTTGCGATTTTTCCGTTGTGCGAGGCGTTCGTCTAGCGAGGCACCACTGTACATATATCATAGCTTATAACCAGTGCTTTTTTCCTAGAAAAATAGGTTGCAATACTCGCCATGAAGTTGTTATAATAAGTGCCATACTTTTTAATAACAACAGAAAGAAGTGCCCTTGAGTACCCTCCAAAAAAACTCACTACTTTAAGTAAAGCTTAGCATACATATAATAAAGTCTCCTTTATTATGACCTTTTTTGGACCAGGGGTTATCCACCCCTGAGTTAGACCAATAAACATGCAACATAATAAACTAGCATAGAGCTGCAGCCCTGAAAAGCCTTTTTAAAAAAAGATGTTGCATCACATTCAGATTTAAAAGAACCTCCTAAATAAAAGTGCTTCCAACGTGTGTTTAAATGCATAAAGAAAACAGACTGCCTGGATTTTCCCAGGGAGAGCTTTCCATAGTCTGGATGCCACTGCAAAAAGCCCCTGTCTCTGGCACTTTCCAAACAACTTCTCATTCAGGGTAAGACCAGAAAGCAGGGCTTACGGTGTTTTAAAACCCAAGCAAGTTAATAATAATAATAATAATAATAATAATAATAATAATAATAATTTATTATTTATACCCCGCCCATCTGGCTGGGTTTCCCCAGCCACTCTGGGCGGCTTCCAACCGAATATTAAAAACAGTACAGCATCAAACATTAAAAACTTCCCTAAACAGGGCCGCCTTCAGTTGTCTTCTGAAAGTAGAATAGTTACTTATTGCCTTGACATCTGCTGGGAGGGCGTTCCACAGGGCGGGTCCCACTACCGAGAAGGCCCTCTGTCTGGTTCCCTGTAACCTCACTTCTCGCAATGAGGGAACCGCCAGAAGGCCCTCGGTGCTGGATCTCAGTGTCCGGGCTGAACGGTGGGGGTGGAGACGCTCCTTTCAGGTATACAGGACCGAGGCCGTTTAGGGCTTTAAAGGTCAGTACCAACACTTTGAATTGTGCTCGGAAACGTACTGGGAGCCAGTGTAGATCTCTCAGGACCGGTGTTATGTGGTCCCGGCTGCCGCTCCCAGTCACCAGTCTGGCTGCCGCATTCTGGATTAATTGCAGTTTCCAGGTCACCTTCAAAGGTAGCCCCACGTAGAGCGCACTGCAGTAGTCCAAGCAGGAGATAACCAGGGCATGCACCACTCTGGCGAGACAGTCCGCGGGCAGGTAGGGTCTCAGCCTGCGTAGCAGATGGAGCTGGTAGACAGCCGCCCTGGACACAGAATTAACCTGTGCCTCCATGGACAAAATGACTCCCAGGCTGCGCACCTGGTCCTTCAGTGGCACAGTTACCCCATTCAAGACCAGGGAGTCCTCCACACCTGACCGCCTCCTGTCCCCCAAAAACAGTACTTCTGTTTTGTCAGGATTCAACTTCAATCCATTAGCCGCCATCCATCCTCCAACCAAGTTTCTGTGTTTTGTACTGGTCTTTGATCTTTTGCCTGGAGACTTTTCTGTGGAAAGCGGTTATAATAGCTGTAGAGTAAGTTGTGCCAGTCCACTGCAGTAGCAAGGGCCGTGGATCAATCAATGTGACTGGTCATTTAGGACAAGGTGGGGTGCCTCAGCCTGGGGGCCAAATGTCCTCCCCTGTCTGGCTGTTGGGACTCTCCCCAGGCTACTCCAGTGCAGATCTGACCCATAGAATTGTAGAGGGCTCTGAGGATCATCTAGTGCAACCCCCTGCAATGCAGGAATCTTTTGTCCAATGTGGGGCTCGAACCCACGACCCTGAGATTAAGAGCCTCATGCTCTACCAGCTGAGCTATCCAGCAGACATTGTTTCTACCCTTTAGCTTCTGAAGGTAGTAGTATAACAGCCCATCAGTGCTCCTGTCGTAGCAATGCACCAGCCTGTCAGCTCTTGCAGTCCATTAGAGCAGGTTCCCAAAGGCGTAGTTTATTGAATTTCCTCTCTGTGTTGTCTAGTCAAGTGTCACACTTTGAGGCTATTCCTTCTAGAGCTAATAGGTTTTTGTTGTTGTTGAGATTACTTCACCCAGATAGGAATACCAGTAATAAAAGGCTACATTGTGGAACCCGCTTAATGAAAATGACATTAAATGCCCGCAATGGCTCTTCATGCTTTAATTAATATGCTCTGAAGATGGCAGGGTTATTTATAGAGTGGGTCGTTTTCCTCCCGTGAGAGGATTCTTTATTCAGAGATGCTGGCTTGTCGTGTCCACCAAGTTGTGTGTCCATTAGTTATTACAGCACAACGACTTACTAAGAAGTTAGCTAATATGTATCCCCACGAACAATTAAGTTTCTCTATGTTCTTCACAGATTGATGGGTACATCTTGGAATAAGCCATTTACTATTCCCAGAGCCATTATTTTTTAAACGATAGAACCCAAAGCATAGAAGTTCATTTTCTTGCTTCCTTTGGTTAATCTGAACCAAGCGCTCATGGCATATTATATTATTATTATTATTATTATTATTATTATTATTATTATTATTATTTTCTACACTGCCCATCTGGCTGGGTTTTCCTAAATGTTTCTCAAACTTCTGATTCAGCTGAGGCCTGCTAGTGAATTAAAATCACAGGTACATTGCCCTCTTATGCCGACACCGATTAATTTTAAAGTGTTTAAATTATTCATTTTCGGAGAAGCCTACTGCCTCCATCTCTACATGGTCTTTTTCTGAATTGAGGGGAGTCATTCCAAAGCTGCAGCTCAAGCAGAGTTGCAACAAGGAACCCTCCCCTCTGGACTGATACCTTGAACTCTCATCTAGCCAGATTATTTCTCAGAGCATTCTTTTATGCCACATCACACATCTTGAAGATTAGTGGCTCTCCATCTCAAAAGCCTTTGGCGCATTTCTACCGGAGCAACTTAAAGATTTAGAGCATGATATAGTTAGCGTAGCATGAAATGGCTTAGCGATGATCTTACAAGCCAGGAAGGCCTCGGTTCACTTGTGAGTCATGAACTTGCTAAACGTCTTTGGGCACCATAGCTGCCAAGTCTTCCGTATTCTCCGGGAAACCCCCGTTTTTCTAGCTGTTCTCAGCTGAAAAAAACTGTTTTTTTTTTGTTTTTAATTTATTCTGGCACGGCGGCCATTTTGGAACTGGGCGGAGCATGCTCAGAAGCGACTTTTGATGCAGCTCTGCCCAGTTCCAAAATGGCGGCAGTGCTACTTCCGGTCTTATACTTCCGGTCCGGTCCCTTATTTCTCCCACAGCAACTTGGTAGGTATGTTGGGCACACTGCTAGCTTTTGTGAAGGTTGCCCTTCAATATCCTTCTTTCCCCTTGACAATACAGGCAGGTGCCTAACCACTTGCTTTAAGCAGCCATCCATGTTTATTCAAACATGGTTTTCGGATTATCAGGTAGCAAGCCTTGAGCCTTGGACCTTTTCTCAGGAAAACAAAATTTAATATTTCAGTGCATTACCTTTCATTGGCAAGGATCTAGCCATGGAAGGGGAAGAATATAATGAATGTTGACCTGTCCCTTGATATCATTTAAACAGGCACCCCCAAACTCAGCCCTCCCAATGTTTTGGGACTACAACTCCCATCATCCCTGACCACTGGTCCTGTTAGCTAGGGATGATGGGAGTTGTAGTCCCAAAATATCGGGAGAGCTGAGTTTGGGGGTGCCTAATTTAAAGAGAAAAAAGCAGTTCTCATAAATGTACCCATGCAATGAGGATACAGTGGAACCTCGGTTTACGAACACCTCGGTTTACGAATTTTCAGTTTGCGAACGCCGCGGACCCATCTGGAACGGATTAATTCACTTTCCATTACTTTCAATGGGAAAGTTCGCTTCAGTTTATGAACGCTTCAGTTTATGAACAGACTTCCGGATCCAATTACACCCATGCTTCGGGTTAAGTACGCTTCAGGTTGAGTACTCCGCGGACCCGTCTGGAACTTTCCATTACTTTCAATGGGAAAGTTTGCTTCAATTTATGAATGCTTCAGTTTAAGTACTCCGCGGACCGACTGGAACAGATTAATCTACTTTCCATTACTTTCAATGGGAAAGTTCGCTTTAGTTTATGAACGCTTCAGTTTATGAGCAGACTTCCGGAACCAATTGTGTTCATAAACCGAGGTACCACTGTATAGCCATCAAACTGTTAGGAACATAGGAAATAGCTGCAGTTCATAAACTTGGTGGTTTCTGTTTTGCGTCGAAAAACAAATCAGTCTGAAGATAAAGCAAAAAAATTGGAACTGTATTTCAGGGAACCAGACTGACGAAACCTGTAATTAATGTAGGCACAGTGTGGTCTAAATAATAAAACACAGGGCTTTGTTATGTATCAGTACGTAAATCAATTGCATTTAGAGAGCACAGAGATGGAGATTTAATTTAGAGGGGGGAAATTCACCCTGTGGAAATGGGTTGTCAAGAAATTGATAGAATACCAGCCTTGAGAGATTTTGCTATCTGAAGACCAAATTACAAAGAGATGAAGCTGACCTTTGTAAATTGCATTTTTCAAGCTGCCTTAAGTGCCGCTGAAGCCAGGAATTCTTTGCATATGAATTCATATGAAGTGTGTTACCTTTTCCTGTTTTTTTTTGTTTTGTTTTTTGCTCATTCAACTAAAGCCACCTTTCCCTCAGATTAAGGCAGTTTATGAGCCGGATTTTGTCTGCTGTTCGCCAAACCACTTGGACACCCAGAGCCAAGGAATCGCATTACTGGGGCAAAAGAAAGCTTGAAAGGAGGTTATCCTGCATGGCGCCTAAAGGCAAAACATTGGACCATGAGGGATAATGAATCAGTTAAGGACATTATTAGTTTGCAGTAGGTATAGGGTCAAGTACTACAGGTAGCTGAGGCATAGGACTGAATCTGAAGAATCGGGAATTCCAAGGGCTCCACTATGACCTTTGAAAAACAAAGGGGCTGACAGGCAACCATTGGCCTTCGTAGAAATCTGTGGCGCTCCTGCACTCGGAATATCGTGTGCACTTCTGTTTGCCAAGCATGTGCATAGCCAGTGGGCAGCTGCCGCCCTAAGTCGAATAAATAAATAAAAATACTTAACTAAAAGTAGAAATGGGCTATGCTTACTGTGTGCACAGAAAAACTGCGTTGGAGGAAAAGGAGGATTTGGGGAAGGAAGTGCCGAAAAGGTTTTCAGCAACTCCAACAACACTTGTTTTAGTTCAGATATTTTAAGATAAGACAAAAAGGAGCGTTTTCTTTGCAATTCTGCAAAATTGACTCATTAAACTGCATGGATGGTACTACCTGATGTGATTTTTTTTACTTAACTTCCTAGTTTTCAAATGACTGAAGATTTTGACAAGGTTTTTTTCTGAGCTCTTGGGGTCAAAAGAATGTGGTTTAAAACAACTGTTGTTGAGACGTTTCATCCCAAATCTGCTGGACAGAGCCAGACAGAGGATGGTGAACTCCCCCCCCCCCGAAAAACCCCCATAAATCCTAGCTATGCCCATATTGCCATGCTTTCTCATAGATCTGAGAAAGATTCAGAAAAGGGCAGCCAAAATGAGGCTGGAACAACTCTACCTGGGAGTACAGCATTTGGGGCTTATTGGTTTAGAAAAATGGTGAGTAAAAGCAGACTTTATAGAAGTATATGAAATTCTGCATGGTGTGCAAAGAGTGGACAGCCTCTCAGACTAGCATCCAGTGAAGCTGAATGCTGGAAGATTCGGGATAGGCGAAAGAATGTATGAAACCATGGAATTTTCTCCCACCAGTTTCTGCAATATTGATCAACGTGAAGTTTCTTCTGTCCAGCAAAGATTGGCCTGCTGCAGTGCATTTTTAACAAGCTCTTTGCTGTACAGTACAGGAGCTTCTCCTCTCCCCCAAACCACAATTCAGATATCCATAAGAAACTTGAAAGGGGCCAGGCATTGCTCAGAAGTGTGTTCTTTGACAAATGCATATTGCTTTGCTGCAGTAAGGAACTTCTGTCCCACAGGCTTAGAAAAAGCTGCAGCTCAGCCATGTTTAAACCATGTTGCAAAAGCTGCTCTGACCTCTAGCTTCATGCAAAATTTATCTTGTTTGATGTATTCATCATCTTAGGGAAAGTCTTGAAAAGAGAGAGAGATTGATCCTTCAGCAGCAGCTGTGCAAACTGGCTGGGTTGTTGGGGGTGGGGGTGCTCCCTCTGTTTCTGGTAACTCAAGAACTAGTCAAGGTAAAAGGTAAAGGTAAAGGACCCCTGACAGTTAAGTCCAGTCGCAAACGACTCTGGGGTTGCGGCGCTCATCTCGCTTTACCTGGCCGAGGGAGCTGACGTTTGTCCGCAGACAGTTTTTCCGGGTCATGTGGCCAGCATGACTAAGCCGCTTCTGGCGAAACCAGAGCAGCACACGGAAACGCTGTTTACCTTCCCGCTAGAGCAGTACCTATTTATCTACTTGCACTTTGACGTGCTTTTCAGCTGCTAGGTTGGCAGGAGCTGGGAAAGAGCAACGGGAGTTCACCCTGTCGCAGGGATTCGAACCGCCGACCTTCCAACCGGCAAGCCCTAGGTTCAGTGGTTTAGACCACACCGCCACCCACAAGGTTGCAAGGACGTTGAAGCATAAGTCTTACATCCTAATGTGAGTTTTAGCAGCCCTTTCCCCTCTCCGTTTTCAAAACAGCATCATGCCCTCTAACATTTCTCCGATGAAAATAGGGACATTCCATTCCATAATGATAATTTTACTGTTTATACTCCACACATCTGACTGGGTTGCCCCAGCCACTCTGGGAGGCTTCCAACATATATAAAAACATAATAAAGCATGGGGGGGGAACCTTTCCTATACAGTCAAACCTGTATAGGCAGCCCTGTTTAGGGAAGCTTTTAATGTTTTATATATTGTATTTTATTTATATTGTATTTTAATATTCTGCTGGAAGCCGCCCAGAGTGGCTGGGGAAACCCAGCCAGATGGGTGGGATATAAATATATTATTATTATTATTATTATTATTATTATTATCATCATCATCATCATCATCATCATCATCAAACCTCTGTTGTCAAACGTAATCTGTTCCAGAAAACCATTTGACTTCCGAAATGTTCGACAACCAAGGCGCGGCTTCCAATTGGTTGCAAGAGCTTCTTGCACTTGAGCGGAAGCTGCGTCAGATGTTCGGGTTCCGAAAAACATTTAAGAAACCGGAGCATTTACTTCTGGGTTTTCAGCATTCAGGAGCCAAAACGTACGATTCTGGAGGCATTCGAGAACCGAGGTTTGACTGTACAGGATTGCCTTCAGACGGTTTGGGGGCCAGATAACTCCATACCCTCCAACGTTTCTTCAATGAAAATAGGGACATCCTAAGGAAAATTGGGACATTTTAGGATCAAATCAGAAACCAAGACAGCTTCTCTTAATCAGGGACATCCCTGGAAAATAGGGATACTTGGAGGGTCTGCAGCATCAATTAGAGGCAAGAAACTGAGCTTAGTCTTTCTGCTGGGGAAGGCTTAGGGGCTGATCTTTCAGAATACTGGGTTAGATGGGAGCTTTAGTCTGATTCTGCAAGGCTGCTCTTAAAATTCCTACATTCTAACACATTCCAGTTCCAGGCTTCTGTGAACGGAAAGTGAGGCTGGCTTATTGGTTCAGCAAGCTATCTCAAGATGGTAAGAATTATGATATGGATAGCTCAGTTGGCTAGCACATGGTGCTGATAATGCCAAGGTTGCAGGTTCAATCCTTGTATGGGATAGCTGCATATTCCTGCTGCATTGCAGGGGGTTGGACTAGATGATCCACAGAGTCCCTTCCAGCTCTGAAATTCTGTGGTTCTGTGAGTTAGACACTCCTTTCCCTTCACTGGGGCTTCGAGGACAATGAAATCCTAACAAGGCCTGAAAGACCAGAGAATGAGGCTGCATTCAGACAACTTTATACCATTCCCCCCCCCCCCAACGATTCCTTACCTGATAGTTTTCATGTTTGATCCGTAGAAGCCACTTCTGGAAATCTAATGGAAGTTCAGCGTGCATTTCCATGCTAATTGTTTCCAGAGGTGGGAAAATCCATTTGCAACCCAATTAACTTGGAAAATCGTGAGGTCTTTGTGATGTCCTTTCTCTGCAGTTTTTATGGATCACACAACTACCACTCATAACCATAGCTGTCAACTTCTGGATTGGAAAATAAGGGACCAGCAGCAGCGCGGCACCAGAAGTCATTTCTAAGCATGTCTGGACATGCACAGAAGCAACTTCCAGTGCCGGCTCTGCCCAATTTCCGGTGCCCAGACATGGGCAGAGCGGCACCGGAAACCAGTTCTGTGCATGCCCAGACATGCGCAGAAGCGACTTCCGGTGCCGGGCTGCCCATGTCCGCATGTCTGGGCACCAGAAATCGCTTCTGCACATGCCCGGGCATGGAGCATTGGAGCATGGAGCATGGAGCCGGGATATTTAGGCAGCTGAGGAGCCTACCTGGCCGGCAGGAGCTGCTTTCTTATAAATCCGGGGGATTTACGGGATCTTTTGCAATTCGGGATACCAGCGAGAAACGGATTTAAATACGGGGGTTTCCCGCGAAAAACGGGAGAGTTGACAGCTATGCTCATAACAAGATTTGGGGCGGTAGTCTCAACATAGCAGTTCTTTCCTGTCCTTTCCATTTCTGTTCCATGGGGGAACAGATGCACTCATGAAGGATGACAACATGTTGAAGGGCATGTGCTGTTGCTTCACACCAAGCCCACTGGTGTGAGTGGAATTTAGCGCTTAAAGGCAGCATATGGTCGAAAAGCCATAGTTCCATAATGCAGCCAGCAATGCTGTGTTAAAGCAGTATTAGGTACCAGGAGGAACGTGCTAGAATTACAACCAGGAAAATGAATGTAATATTGCCCACTTCTGAATGCACCCAGAGAGAGAAAGAGATTTTGGTGCCCTTACAAACATAGGGTCCTGCCTTATACCTGGTCAAACTATTTGTCCGTCTAACCCAATATTATAAATTCTGATGGGCAGCAGCTCTTCTGGGCATCAAGCCAAATGTCTTTTATATGACTTTCTGGCTACCTGGCCTTTTTTTTAAAGTGCAGTTGCCTAGAACCTGGGGTGCTTTTCAGGTGGTACTTGATGCCACCTAGGCTTCTTGGGCCTGGTTGGGCTGGCTGAGAAGCATGTCCTGGAACTTGCCAATCATGGGAAGTTCTGTCATAATAGAAAATGAGTCTTTTGTATCATGAGCTATCTCCTTGAGGAACCTGAATAAACTTCTTGAAGCGGTGGGATCCACAGTGGAAAAGTCCAGGTTGAGTATTAGGCTTCTCAACTTTCTCTACTAAAGAAATAGAAGAAATAGAAAAAGCACACACCGTATTTGCAATTCTGGGGATTCCCACGACCATATAAAGCACATTTCAGCAGATGAAAGGTGCAGTCTGCTTGAGCACAATGCCGGTCTGATTTCTCAAAATGCATCCATGGCACCTTCACTTATAAGAACTATAATGATATTGTTTGGGGGGTTGTTGTTTTGTTTTGTTTTGTTTTTGTCGGGGGTGAATTTCTGGCATGACACTTTTTTTTACTCGCATGAAGAAAAACACCTGAAAGTTCTCGTGCAAAATCAACATAGATTTACAGTGAAAATGTGTGAATGTAAGCTTCCATCCTTGCTTGCTCTTGTTCCCAATTTCTGTCCTGCAAAAAAATGTGCATTGATCTTGTTTTCGCATACCGCCTTTTCCTGTGGGGAGGGGAATCTTTCATTGGCAAGAGACTTTTTATAACCCCACAAAGCGTTAAAAGTTTTGCAGCCAGTGTCTGCCTGGACACACCGGTAAGCGGTGTAGTTGTTTGAACTTCAAGATGAATGTGCCTCGCCTCTCTCCAAATAAATATCGCATCAGAAGGGCTTTTGTTTAAAACCATATTCTGAGTCCACCTAGCATTTAAGCAGAAGTGACAGGGGCCCCTGCTGTTTGCAAGCTGGCTTTCTGCCAGCAGCCCTGTCATTTGATGCTGTCCACCAGGTTCCTCCATCTTTTGTCCCTCTTTTCAAAGCAGCTGATTAAAAAAAGAAAACCCTTTTCTTACTAAAAGCAGCTGACACTAATGCTTTAGCTTCCTGACTTGTTGGGGGTGACGCTACAGAGCAGCATGATGTCAGCCGGAGCCCAGAGGAGAGGCACTGTGTTAATTGCTCGGCAAAGATAGCAGCTGTCAGATATAGAATGAAATATTGCTGCACGTTTGGCCCTCAGAAAGAAACTCGTGCCCCTCAACCCAACCCCAGATCAACGAGTTGAGCACTCCAGGCAGCAGAATTGAACCATCAAGCACTTGCATAGATTTAAAAAAGAAAAACACTCCGATAATTATTTCTCATTTGCCTTCTTACAAGGATAGCTTCATCTGCTGAATTGCTACCTCTTCCAGTTGTGGGTGCTAAAATTAGGAGGAGCTCATCAAGAAGGCTGCTTCTGACTTGACTTTCCTCTGCTTACGTTCTGAAAGTGAGACAGTCAGAAAACGGCTTCGGAAGGATGTGTTTGTAAGGTGTAAATGCCCACGTACAAGCCTGGGACTTTCCCCCTGGCAAGGTTCCCAGTTTTCATTGCCGTTCAACATATTCCATGTAGGCCCTTACCCATCCACTCTTGCAACGAAGGGTCTCTGTGGACATTTCCCCTTTGCTTTCCTACTTTCATAAGGCTAACGACACAAGGGGGACTTCGCTCATATAAGCAGGCATTCAGTTTGAAGGAAGGAATCTTTGTGTTACGTATTGAAACAGGCTGTTTGTTGGTCTTCCTAGCCCAGGACTTGTTCACTTTGCTTGCTCAAGTCAGTGAAACGCAAGCAACCGTTTTAAATGAACTTGGGAGTCAACTGAAAGGGAAGCATGTGGATTCAGTTTGCAAGCAAACCTTGATTGGGCATCATCTTTTTGCAGACAGTTAATGCACATAGCTGCCAAGTTTTCCCTTTTCTCACGAGGAAGCCTATTCAGCATAATGGAATTTCCCTTAAAAAAGGGATAACTTGGCAGCTATGTTAATGCAGCATCTAGAATACAGAACATTTGGATGTGTACACACCTGCACATGTGTGTTGCTGCCACTACCTTTTGTTTTTCTGATAAGTTCTACAACATCTGGGAAATAAATTTCAGTTATGACTTGGCTGTCAAAACTGACTGTTGAAAGCTTAATCCAGGCATCCCCAAACTTCGGCCCTCCAGATTTTTGGACTACAATTCCCATCTTCCCCAACCACTGGTCCTGATAGCTAGGGATCATGGGAGTTGTAGGCCAAAACATCTGGAGGGCCGCAGTTTGGGGATGCCTGGCTTAATCCTTCTTCTTCCACCCTGTTTTGAGAACAAACTCACGTTTACTTGATCTCTCTTTTTTAAAAGAAAGAAAGAAAGAAAGAAAGAAAGAAAGAAAGAAAGAAAGAAAGAAAGAAAGAAAGAAAGAAAGAAAGAAAGAAAGAAAGAAAGAGAAATCGTTGCCATTTACTTAACTGGAGGCTGTTTTGTTGGGGAAATCAGCTGCATTCTCCGGCTGAGAGCAGCACATTACCAAACAAGAGAGAGCTGTAAATTCCAGGAAGTAAATAGATTGGGCAAATAGAGATGTCAGTCTTTTTTCAACAGAGAAAGAAAGACAGGGTGAGAATGAGTTAGGATAGCCTCCTGATTTCCATCATTCTTTTCTCAAGACACAAATCCATCAAATGTAGCAGTGGGCGTCATCGTGGAATAACAGAAAGACCGAGCAGGCCATGGAAATCAGTTCTCACCATCGTGGCATTTGGTCCTACATTTTAGACTTGGCAGTGTGAAATGTTCCAAGGCCTGTATCAGGATTGCTGGAGAAGACAGGCTGTTTTTACAGATCGGAACTGGCAGTCTACCCCAGACAATTTGGAAATCTTTTATTGACAGAAAGAAGGGTGTCCCCCACAGCAGTACTTACTACCAGCTACTAATAGTCTCTTAAGTTGCACATTTCAGGCTTTCAGGGCGCATCACATACATGATCTCCGTAAACTTTAAAACAGTCCTGCAAGGTAGAGTACATATAATTGTCCTCCATAGCAAATAGTGAGCCACTGAGAGGTCACCTATGGGAGTTTATTGTGGAGGTGGAATTTGAACCAGGGTCTTCCAGGCCCTCACACTTAGGGCACGGCTTCTTCTTCTTTGGCGATCACTCTTCCTCTTCTTCTTCCTCTTCCTCTTCCTCTTCCTCTTCTTCGGTGATCACTCGTAGCCGAGAAAGATTGTCTTCCATGAACACAGTCTTAACAGTGAGACTGTGGAGGCCAATTCTGGATCCACACGTCCTTCCACAGTTAGGGACATAGGTTTCTGGGCGGGAGTTGATCACAGTGAGGGTTTGCCAAACATGCCTTCCCCTTAGCACGTTCCTCCCTTTTGCCCTGAGTTCAAGCATCTTGAAAGCCCATGACATCTTTGGTAAAGGCTGTTCTCTAATTCAAGCCTTTTATTTAGATTTTTTTTAGATTTGCCTTGAGAGAGTCTTTAAACCTCTTTTGTTGACCACCAGCATTATGCTTTCCATTTTTAAGTTCAGAATAGAGCAGTTGCTTTGAAAGACGATAATCAGGCATCCGAACAACATGACCAGTCCAACAAAGTTGATGTTGAAGAATCATTGCTTCAAAACTGGTGATCTTTGCTTCTTCCAGTACACTGGCATTGGTTGGCCTGTCTTCCCAAGTGATGTGTACAATTTTTGGGAGACACCAGGGGTCACAGGGCCGCTGCAACAACAAAAACCCATGCACAGTTCTCACCCCTCTCATACTAGACTTGCCCAAGTGGTTTTCCTGCCCCACCTGAGGCAGCCAATAATACAGAGCTGCCGCTCTGCCTTGCTCCCATGATTGAGGGGTCCCAGGGCCACACAACATCACCACGTTGTGAGTCCAGGGCCTGCATTGTGCACGCATGATGTCCGCACATCCCCGTGGCATGCGCACACGGTGTCAACAGGCCCATGGCGTTCTGACATCACTTGCGCGCACAGCGGGCCATGACGACGTGTCGCGTGGATGCTCTGTGCCATGGGTGGGTGGCCAACACAGAACTTTAGGGGCCCCGGCCCCTTCATTGAAAATTTGGGGGGAGCCTTGGCCCCTCGTGTGTCCCCCCCCCAAAAAAAAACCTTGGTGCTGGTGATACAGAGTATAAGAAGGTAAATGACACCTGCAGAACTGACTAAATGCCACACGAAGAGTGAGAGGGGAGATCTTCTAGAGGCTTGCTGGTTTGGGCAGCATTTCCTTGTCTAGCATCCCATGAAGCATCTTCCCTTTGCAGTCACAAAAGCTGCCAGTAACTCCCGTGTCTGTCCGGGGAAGGACATTGATTTCTACAAAAGCAACAGGGTGATGGTCCGAGAAACATTCCTGTTCGGTTTCTGAAGTGGACCGTAATCGAGGAAATAACTGTGTTCAGTTCCACAAGACACTTGGCTGTTTGGGGGTGCTTCCAGTTCCTCTTGCTCCCATTTGAACCCAGCAGGATTAGCTGTGATCTTAAGAATCAATGCTTTAGGACCCCCAGTCCACTGCCATTGACGATTTCAAGCAAGGAGCCCGTGATTTCAGTGGGTGCCGAATTGAGGTGGTCAAAAGCAGCCTCTGGGCATGATGAAGTTGAGCAGGAGCTGTTTCAGAAATGCAGCTCGGTAGAGGAAAAATCAGTTTCGTTCTGATTGGGAGTGACAATCCTCCCTTTCTTCTTCAGGATGAAGTGAACCTGACACAATGCACGGGGATTCCAAGTAATAGGGTCATAATCACTGGGCACTTGCACTGCCTGCAATTGCATAAATGTTACATGCAAGTGTTTTAAAGCCATTTTATCATGAAAAAGGAGGCAATTTAACATAACTATTACCCTGTGCTCTTCATGAAAAATGCATTAAGCAATTACAACTGAAAGTAAGAGGTCTTAGGGAAGCAACACACTGCTGTAGGCAATATGCCCCGGCAGCTGCAAGGATGTATGATGTATTATTAAATGCCTTGATTATTCGGAAGGGGATGGTTCCCATTAAGGGGAGGGGTTGTCTGTCAAACAGAGAATGTTTGATAATCCTCTTGATGATCAATTTTCTTCTTGTTTTGGTGGAACGGGGTTGTGTGGTTTTTCCCCCCCAAAGGTAGGAACAGTGTTGCTCCTCATTGTGCAGCTTGGCAGTATTAATTAGGCAGGTTCCTTTGCTCAGGAGGCCCTCTAATTGTGGCTTGCTCCTTCTGCATGGGGTATCAAAGGAACCAGGAATGACACACTTGCACACTGTGCTCTTATCAAAAAGCCTTGCCTGGAGCTTTGTTCCCCATTATTCCAGCCTGCAGAGCCTCAATGACACACCGGTTTGACATTGCTGTTAGCCGATCGCGTGCGCCTGGGGATTGCAAAGGGGAAAGTTGGTGGCAGTTAAGGGCTAACCCCAAAGCTCTTAGGAGCTTTTGGCTTATAAAAGATAGCACAAGGGGAAGCCACTTCTCAGCCTCCTTTCCAGTTAAAGACTCTGGCAACAGCTCCTAATATATTATACATCTAACTCTCACGGCGCCTTGGTCATCTGCTACGGTCGTCCGATAGTTTGGCTGTGCAAGACATCTAATTGCAAATCAGCACTCACGGACAGAGCTGTCTTTTCACATCAGCACAGTCCCTTTCCAAAAAAAAGGCAAGCTTTCCAAGTGAGGGGATTCTCATATGATAGCTGACACGTCCATGCATCATGTGACTTGGCTCCCGGACACAGGATGTCTTTGGATTGCTTCCTACCCTTGTGTTGACCACAGGGTGAGCTATGGGCCAATCACAGCTGTCTGTTGAGCAAACCTCTCTGGTAACACATGTTTCCAAACGTGTTTTGTCACATTCACACATTACGTTTTCAGGTGCACCACTTCAGAAATCCGTGAGAATACATAAATGGAGGTGGCAGAATTCTGGACTGTACCACTTCCATTGTGGGATCCTGATTACAATTGCTCCATTAAAAAGATAATTATAATCTTGCACCTCCTAGGCTATGCGCACACAAAAAAGTGATATGACCACCACCTGCATATTAAAGTGGTTGTACAAGTAGAAAATTCTACCATTTCATTCTGTATAATGCATAAATCAGCTCTTGAAACACAATGCTGCTGATGTTACATTTCTTTATTTTCATTTTGTGATAAGTTGTAGGAAAATAGCCTGGAAACAGCTGAAGCTTTATTGTCATTCTTGAGGTTGGAAGAGTCAGGTGCAAGTATACAAAATTCAGTAGCTACAGAGAAGTCTGCAACGGCTTAACAGGGTGCCTATTGCATCTGATTGTGCTAATGTTAGAAAAATGCAGATCTTGGCTCTCTTCTTGAAGGAATCATAGCCTACTTTTTATGAGTAGTTCTGAGCAGTTTGTAAAGCAGGTTGAAGGCTATGCCCTTTGTTCTTAGGCCTAGCGGCAAGCAATCACCACAAAGATCTCTTGACTGCCATTGGATTCGCTGACCAATTTTACGGATACCTGGTGCTGAGAAACCCTTTAACCAGGCTACAGAAAGCTTTGTTTTTTCTGGGCTTCCAGGGCTAACAAGACAGACTGAGGGAAAACTCTCTCCAGCGCATGTGGCTTTTAAATTAGGTATCAACATCTACTAGTTGTGCCCCACTTCAAGCCTCTCTACTCACCTATGTCCTCGTCCTGCCAATTCCAAATATAGTTATCTGTATTCTGGCTCCTCTGCCCTCACATGGGTAGCTTTAGCCTAAGTCACATGGTGGATTTCATCACATGATCCCTTGGCTATGGCAAATGCCTCTTGGAGATTGGCTGTCAAGGACAGGAGATTAACTGTCAAGGACATCAATTTCTTATCGAGCAAATGTAACAATTGTTAGGGGACACAACCTTATCTAGCTTGATACCCTGATCACTGAAAGCTGCCATCTCTCATGATTGCATGGCTATGGTTCAGTCCACACAGATGCTCATAATGTAATAAAACTCTTTCTGGACTGTGTTACTTTAGAGTGTAGGTGGGAAATTGCAAGCCCAAATATTCCAATGCGCATTCCCTGCGCATTGAAAAGTAGCACCTCAGAAAGAAGAGTAGGATAGAACCCTCCCCCCCGACACACTGGTTTTCCATGTGCAAGGAATTTGGTGCTGAGAGCATTCAAGCACACAGTTCCCTCATTTGTAAGGTGAACTGCCCAGGAACAGTTTTGCAGTCTAACCTGCTATATATGTGAGAATTCAGAGCCATTTCAGAAGCTCACAGAGTTCCTATCCTGGCATCATTTTAAAAGGAATTTCCAGAGTCACCGAGTGCATGGCAATGGAATTTACGAGACCGCATCCATCCTTTGCCAGTTGTTAGTCAGCCTCTCTCTTAATTGCCAAAACAAGGGGAGATTTCACAAGTTTATTTAGTCATTCTCTTTCTTCCCCCAAGACCTTGTGCAATTCTGCCCTTATCTCACCACATAGCTTGTTTCCTCCACCAAGGATGCCAGGTTGGACTTCCCTTCTGCCAGCATTCTCCCACATACATCTCCATTATAGCTCTTGCATCAAATAGGTCTTTTAGCTGGTTTATCATTAAGCTATTGCTCTGGTTCATTTGGGAAGCACATAGCTTACCCTGCCTTCATTCTTCAAGCCTGCCCTTACCGGAGAATGGCTGTGCTTTAGTTCAGCCAGGAAAGCAAGGCTACAAAAGTCTTTGCTAGCCTGCTAGCCCACACCAACCAGTGCTGGTCATTAGTGGCACCTTGGTGGCCAAAAAGCTGCCTTCCAGTTTAGCAGAGCATTCAGTTTACCCACCCAGATATTTCCGGTTAATCTTTGCTGGGTCATTCGTTGACTATGCTTTTTGCCTTTCGGCATATCTCTTTAAAACACAGGCTGTGCACACCCGCTGCTTTTGTGGAAGGATCCAGCTGTTGTAAAGTTCAAGTGGTTTAGCGTGATGTAGCCGAACAAAAGGGGACCCAGGTGGCCCTGTGGGTTAAACCACTGAGCCTAGGGCTTCCTGATCAGAAGGTCGGCGTTTCGAATCCCTGCGACGGGTTGAGCTCCCGTTGCTTGGTCCCAGCTCCTGCCAACCTAGCAGTTCAAAAGCACGTCAAAATGCAAGTCGATAAATAGGAACCGCTACAGCGGCGCGGTAAACGGCATTTCCATGTGCTGCTCTGGTTTGCCAGAAGCGGCTTTGTCATGCTGGCCACATGACCTGGAAGCTATACGCCGGCTCCCTCGGCCAATAATGTGAGATAAGCGCGCAACCCCAGAGTCGGTCACGACTGGACCTAATGGTCAGGGGTCCCTTTACCTTTACCTAGCCGAACAAAAGTGTCCGTGACTTTTCATGTTGCTCCTTAAGATTGTAAACTTTGCCTGGCTGACTGCAGCAGACGAACCGGCTGGGTACTGGGACCACGAAAGCCAAGTGGAGTTGTTGCCAGAGTAGCAGGGGAGAGGAGCAATGGTCTCTGGAGATGGAAGCTTCACAGTTAAAGATCCCTCTGCGGCACATGCCTCCCAGCTGATAGGCTCTTTCTGCAAAGCAGAGAGGGACACAGCAATTGGAGTGGCAGGCCTGCAGGTTGGGGGCGCGGTGGCAATCTGCCGGGGACAAGTACTGGAACTGAATTTCTGTCATTACTAGAAATAAATAAATAAAAATACAACATGTGAAGAAGCACAGCAAAGTGTCTTTCACTTCTGCGATAAGGGTGCTGGGTCAGAATCTGCGGTGCAGGGAGTCAGGCTGCTGATTTTGGAAAGCTTCCAATCTCACGCTTTTCCCTCCTTGCGTAGTGAAAAAATGTCAAGCGGCAAAATCAAAGGGAATGTATGCGGGGTGCATACGGTGGTACCTTGGTTCTCAAATTTAATCCGTTCCGGAAGTCCGTTCCAAAACCAAAGCATTCCAAAACCAAGGCGTGCTTTCCCATGGAAAGTAATGCAAAATGGATTAATCCGTTCCAGACTTTTGAAAACAACCCCTAAAACAGCAATTTAACATGAATTTTACTATCTTAACGAGGCCATTGATCCATAAAATGAAAGCAATAAAAAAAAGTACTGCAGTCACACAATCAATCCATCAGTAGCTCAACTGGGTTCCACGCAGGCACAAAACCAGAACAAAAAAGAGCCACAAAAACGCAAAATAAAAAGCAAAAACAGACAGAACTCAGCACAACACTCAAAACGGAAGTGTGGCGCTCAAATCAGAAGCGTGACACTCAAAACGGAGCACGTTCAGCTTCTGAAAAAAGTTTGCAAACCGGAACACACTTCCAGGTTTTCAGTGTTTGGGTTCCAAGTTGTTTGAGTACCAAGGCGTTTGAGAACCATGGTACCACTGTATAGTAGTTTTTGTCTCTTTGTGCAGAGATGAAGAGGGCCTGAGAGGGAACTCGAGGGAGAGTCATTTCAATGCCTCTTGCACTGCATGCTGCAGGAGACACTGCTGGGATCGCTGGTGAAAACTGCATCTCTTATGTCGAGTTCTAATACCCTTTAGCATCTAATAACACTTCTGTGATGTGACATAGGGCATGCATTTCTCCACCCCCACTATAATATGGCAAGGAGATGCACACTGTGATGGCAACGAAAGAGACCCGAAGAAGGGTATGGGGCAGCTCGGTCTGGGAGTGTCATTTTCTGTGGCAGCCCCATGTCTCTGTAATGTTCTGCCCTTAGTAATCCCATCCTGCGCATTGAGTGTTGAGCAAACTTTCTCCTCAGGTCCTCCAGGCCCTTCAATGTCATTTTCATCCATACAATTGTTGTTGTTGTTTAGTTGTTTAGTCGTGTCCGACTCTTCGTGACCCCATGGACCATAGCACGCCAGGCACTCTTGTCTTCCACTGCCTCCTGCAGTTTGGTCAGACTCATGTTGGTAGCTTCGAGAACACTGTCCAACCATCTTGTCCTCTGTTGTCCCCTTCTCCTTGTGCCCTCCATCTTTCCCAACATCAGGGTCTTTTCCAGGGAGTCTTCTCTTCTCATGAGGTGGCCAAAGTATTGGAGCCTCAGCTTCACGATCTGTCCTTCCAGTGAGCACTCAGGGCTGATTTCCTTCAGAATGGATAGGTTTGATCTTCTTGCAGTCCATGGGACTCTCAAGAGTCTCCTCCAGCACCATAATTCAAAAGCATCAATTCTTCGGCGATCAGCCTCCTTTATGGTCCAGCTCTCCCTTCCATACATCACTACAGGGAAAACTATAGCTTTAACTATACGGACCTTTGTCGGCAAGGTGATGTCTCTGCTTTTTAAGATGCTGTCTAGGTTTGTCATTGCTTTTCTCCCAAGAAGCAGGCGTCTCTTAATTTCGTGACTGCTGTCACCATCTGCAGTGATCATGGAACCCAAGAAAGTAAAATCTCTCACTGCCTCCATTTCTTCCCCTTCTATTTGCCAGGAGGTGATGGGACCTCAGTGGCCATGATCTTGGGTTTTTTTTGATGTTGAGCTTCAGACCATATTTATCCATACAATAAGAAACAAAAATCACAACCTTTCCCCCCAGTGCAGCTTTGAGCCCTTGCAAGACATTAAACTTGCTTTTATAGAGGCTTATGTGAGGATTTCCAGTCGTTCCCACTCAAAAATCAGTCCTGCAAATAAATCCGCGACACTTACTAACCCTCATGCATCTTTACTGGTTGGCTAGCAATTTGCAGCATGTCTTTGATAGTCCCTCGAATCACAAACCAAACTCACACATCTTTTTTAGAGGCCCCTATGCAATCAGTAAAACTGCAGACTTGACAAGAAATCCCACCAGTAAATTCCGCTCTTGCATTAAGCCTGAAAAGGCATCTAAACAGACTGCCCTCCACTCTAGCCTTGAATTAATATGCACCTATTTCTGCAATCCCATTAATTTAGTGGCAGACTCTTAAACCATTTACTAGCAGAGGGGGGAAAACATAATGAACTGAAAGCACAGAACAATATATCTGCTCATAATAATGTATTTAGAGATGTCACCCTTGGCTTAAAGGAAATCGTTTAGAGAGCAATTATGTTTCAAAAGAGATTCATTCTTGTAAAGAATTGAAATTCAAATCAAGATTTTTTTAAGCTTGCCAGAGCTATAATTACAATGCCTGCAGTGATTTCTGCTCTACAGAGAAGGGTCATTTCATCACAAAATTGCCTGAATATCTGAATAATGTGAGCCTGAAATTTCCTTCAGCTTTTTCACAGGAAACATTCACTTAAAAAAAAAAATTCTTTGGCAATTTCAGAGGGGATAAAGGAACTATTCTCAACTTAAAATTGCATCTCCGCGTATTCTTCAGGTTCAGAATGGAATGTGCGCCCCACTGCTATATCTTTGCCCCCTGGACACAAAATGGGAAGATCTTTTTCAATTACGCACCCAGGGTTCCCATCAGATTTTTTTTATATTTCGGATTTTTGTGCTTTGAATGGGGTGGGAGCTGTCAAAAGCCCTCTTTAGGCATAATACTTTAAGCATGGTTTTCTGTTTAGGCAAGGCTATCCAGACACGTTGATGTGTTTTTACCTATTTGTAGTTTACAAATCATTTTAACTGTTCTTTAAATTTTGTCATTGACTTATTTTTAACCGATTTAATTGATAATTTTGCTGTTTCTCGTAAACCACGGAAAGGTTTTGTTACAGTCAAGCAGGCGCGTGGATTTTGTTAAGATTTCTCTAAAACTAGCTCAGAGAGAGAGAAAGAGAGAGAGAGAGAGAGAGAGAGAGAGAGAGAGAGAGAGAGAGATTTCACATGCTGAATCATTTTCTTGTTTTCTTTCTTTCCGCAGGAGCAACCAAGGGTTTATGCATATGAAGCTGGCGAAAACCAAAGAGAAATACATTTTGGGCCAGAACAGCCCTCCGTTTGACAGTGTTCCGGAAGTGATCCACTATTACACTGCAAAAAAACTCCCAATAAAAGGAGCCGAACATTTGTCGCTCCTTTACCCTGTTGCTGTCCGGACCTTATAATTTTGCGCTCTGGCCCGTGCTTCTCCTTCCTGTGGATTGGAGATGAGGGGTGCAGCAGCAAATTTGCTCCTGCACTGTCTACAGCGATGCTTCTTGGGACAGATGCCCAGTCCTGCCTTCCCAGTAGCAGGCTGTTGTATAGTAATCATTGCACTACTTTGCATGTCCTGTGTGGAAGTATTGGTTTCTATTTATACGAGAAAGAAATTGCATTCAGCCGCTTGGAAGAAATGCAGGAATACCGCCCCCCTCCCCCACGTCAATAGAAAAGTTGCCAAATCCAAAGAATGGCCTTCAAACTTTCCTGAGAGATCAGCAAGCTTGACATCTTCTCGCCCCTGCGCGCAGAATATTCCACGTACCGAAGCAGAACCTGCAAAATGGACGCAAACTCTTGCGGCGGGAAGGCTGAGCGAGAAAGGGCCCGTTGGCCTTCCTCGACCCTCAAGGCCTGAGAACTGTTGATTTATGCACCCAACCCCAAATTTGTGTCGTCGTTTTTCTGCACAGTTTAATTCAACATGTGAGAGCCTCACTTTTGTTTTGTTTTGTTACAATGATGATGTGATCTGAAAATCTCGATGAGTAATTTTGCGACAGAGCAAAAGGAAAACGGAAAAAAAAGTTCGGTTATTTATGAATAGGGTATGTACTAAAATAGTGGTTTAATATATATATATTTTTATCCCCCTTCCCCCCTTTTTGGTACAAGAATAAAGCTCTAAGGGTTTTCTGTGCTGATTTCTAGATTAAAGGCAGTGAGTTCTGTTTTCTGTTGTGTACGTACAATGTCAGCTGTGGTGGTTCATTCAGTGGTTTCCGGGGAGGGTGGGGTCATTACGGAGGGAGTTGATGTTTACACGACCAGATTTTGGACCCAAAAGGGCTTCCTTGAGCTGATGATGGAACCTAAGCCAATAGTAGCCTTCCATCTAGAGATCCAACAAGCTGGATTCTCTTCCATCTCAGGGGTGGTGTCCGGGGGAAACGCATGAAGAACATGTTTCTGCTTCTCCAGCTGGGATGTGCAAGTACATCCCGTAGCGTAATATAAATCATGGGCTGTTTTCCGACTCGCGATCGTACAACTGGGCCTGTCCTGTTATGGCACACACGCAAAATGTGGCTTCTTGTTACTGCTCCTCTTCTGCCTTCGTAACCAATTGGAATAGCTCCTGCGCTTCCCAGGGCAAGTGCGGTTGGCTTTCTACCTCATCTTTAAAGCCTAGGTCCCTTTCCCATCCCCATCCAGCATATTCTCTGTGCCTGTTGAACAGAAAGACTGGCAAGCTGTAACTCAAGAGCAGAAGTTAACAAGAAAAGGCCAGGGCCACAGCACAAACCAGCAGCCCCTGGTCCGATCCTTCCCTCTACCTTTCTGACATTAGTGTTGCTTACCCTGATATCCCAAGGGTGTGTGTTTCCACGGCAACAGCAGCCAGTGAAGCAGATCAGAGGGGGTGAATGTGCACCACACATTGGGGTTGGGTCATAGGGTAATTGAACTGAAACTCAACGCTGGGCTGGGCTGCCATCTTCAGCTGCAAGCCCCATGTTTCCCTGTGTCCTCCTTTGGACTTTGTAACAATCCTTGAGGCTGGTCCACTGCATTAACCCTTCCCATATCACCGTGCATTTCTCCATTGGGGATCCAAGTTGAGAGTCAGACTTGGCGTTTTCTCTTTTTTCAGACTTTCAACATGGATGCCAAATTGGCCTGTTTTTAAAAACAAAAACAAAAACGGGACTATCTTTCAAGCATACAGCTTCCCTTCATTTTTGCGCTGGTTTGAAAGTGTTAATGGAATACTCATTAATTCAACACTTATGTAAAATACTGCTTCGTTGTACTGTACAAATGTGAAAAGAGAAGTCTCCAGATAATATAAATGGTGTCTCTTGTTGGCTAGTTCATTTTAGCCCCGTATGGACCAGTTTCCAAACTGGTATTAATTCCAAGGTTCTGTTTTTACCTGTTTTGAGGACAAAAAAAATAAACCTCTGTAAAGGTGTGTGTGGAATCAGCTGCCGATAATCTAAATGGAAATGTGCATGCCAAGTGTCTATCTGTTGTCGTTTGGTTTTTTTTACAAATATTGTGGGGTTTTCTCCCTAAATGGAGTAAAATAATCCGTTTTTTGAAAGAAGCATAAAAACAACCAGTTTTCCCTTTTTTTATCTTCTTTACAGCCCCTCCTCCCTTCATAGCATGTGCCCTAGTCCTTTACAGTTGACTCAGAGATGCTCACTGTTGCATTAATCATCTGTAGCCAACTTGTGACCCGGATACTAGACGAGGATGTTGCGGTGTACCTTGCCAGGAGCAAGAGGACCGGTGGGCCTGGCTATGTCATAGAGTCCAGCCTATATTCCTCTCTGTGCCTCTAGTGTTGCCCCTGCTGCATGTTCCCCAGCCCACTTGGCCAGAAGGCACCACCAAGACTTCAAAGGTGGGATATGTTCTGTGGTACATTGCTAGACTACTGCTATCTGAGAAAATCAGGAAGTTGCCTTATACCAGGCATCCCCAAACTTCGGCCCTCCAGATGTTTTGGACTACAATTCCCATCTTCCCCGACCACTGGTCCTGTTAGCTAGGGATCATGGGAGTTGTAGGCCAAAACATCTGGAGGGCCGCAGTTTGGGGATGCCTGCCTTATACCGAGCCCAATCAGTTGATCCATCTAGCTCAGCGTGCACCAGTGGTCTGCAACCCTTGGGTCCCCAAATCATCCATGACCATTAGCTAAGCGGGCTGAGGATGATGGGAGTTTTATTCTAGCATCTTAGGATCCAAGATTGAAGAACACTGGGCTATGCTAACTTGCAGACACTGGTCTCTCCCAGCCATAGCTGCCAAGTCTCCCGTATTCCCTGGGAAACCCCCGTTTTTCCAGCTGTTCCCAGCTGAAAAAATGGATTTTTTTTTGTTTTTCCCCAGTTTATTCTGCTGTGGTGGCCATTTTGGAACTGGGCGGAGCATGCTCAGAAGCGACTTTTGGTGCTGCTCTGCCCAGTTCCAAAATGGCTGCAGTGCGACTTCTGGCGTGGCGGCCATTTTGGAACTGGGCAGAGCAGCATCAAAAGTCGCTTCTGAGCATGCTCCGCCCAGTTCCAAAATGGCGGCAGCGCTACTTCCGGTCTGCTACTTCCGGTCCAATCCCTCATTTCTTTGACAGGAACTTGGCAGCTATGCTCCCAGCCCTGCTTGAAGATTCTGGGGACCGAACCACAAAGAAAATGCCCTACCACTGAGCTACAATTTATGGTGCATTTGGCAATAAGGGTACCCACCACTGAGCTAAAAAATACTTGCTCCGTAGTCCTCTGTTGACATTTTTGACCGGTGTAGTGCTTGTTGTATTCAACCACCGACAGGATTATTTACACAGCCAAGCCCCAGCTCAGTTCTTTAGCTGTGAAGATTGGTTGTGGAGCATTTTCACAGTGAAAATTGCTTGCAGCCACTGGGTACAGCAGAACAATTACCACTTGTGTGCCTCTGATAGTCAGGAGAACATCGTTGCAACTATAGCTCTTGCACCTTCAAAGCCTCAGCAGAAAACAACATAATTTACCCAAAGCAACAAAAGGAGAACTCATTTGGGGGGTCACTTGGCCACGGATGGTTGTTGTTGTTGTTGTTTAGTCGTTTAGTCGTGTCCGACTCTTCGTGACCCCATGGACCATAGCACGCCAGGCACTCCTGTCTTGCACTGCCTCCCGCAGTTTGGTCAAACTCATGTTCGTAGCTTCGAGAACACTGTCCAACCATCTTGTCCTCTGTCGTCCCCTTCTCCTAGTGCCCTCCATCTTTCCCAACATCAGGGTCTTTTCCAAGGATTCTTCTCTTCTCATGAGGTGGCCAAAGTATTGGAGCCTCAGCTTCACGATCTGTCCTTCCAGGGAGCACTCAGGGCTGATTTCCTTAAGAATGGATAGGTTTGATCTTCTTGCAGTCCATGGGACTCTCAAGAGTCTCCTCCAGCACCATAATTCAAAAGCATCAATTCTTCGGCGATCAGCCTTCTTTATGGTCCAGCTCTCACTTCCATACATCACTACTGGGAAAACCATAGCTTTAACTATACGGACCTTTGTCGGCAAGGTGATGTCTCTGCTTTTTAAGATGCTGTCTAGGTTTGTCATTGCTTTTCTCCCAAGAAGCAGGCGTCTTTTAATTTCGTGACTGCTGTCACCATCTGCAGTGATCAAGGAGCCCAAGAAGATAAAATCTCTCACTGCCTCCATTTCTTCCCCTTCTATTTGCCAGGAGGTGATGGGACCAGTGGCCATGATCTTGGTTTTTTTGATGTTGAGCTTCAGACCATATTTTTCGCTCTCCTCTTTCACCCTCATTAAAAGGTTCTTTAATTCCTCCTCACTTTCTGCCATCAAGGTTGTGTCATCTGCATATCTGAGGTTGTTGATATTTCTTCCGGCAATCTTAATTCCGGCTTGGGATTCATCTAGTCCAGCCTTTCGCATGATGAATTCTGCATATAAGTTAAATAAGCAGGGAGACAATATACAACCTTGTCGTAATCCTTTCCCAATTTTGAACCACTCAGTTGTTCCATATCCAGTTCTAACTGTAGCTTCTTGTCCCACATAGAGATTTCTCAGGAGACAGATGAGGTGATCAGGCACTCCCATTTCTTTAAGAACTTGCCATAGTTTGCTGTGGTCGACACAGTCAAAGGCTTTTGCATAGTCAATGAAGCAGAAGTAGACGTTTTTCTGGAACTCTCTAGCTTTCTCCATAATCCAGCGCATGTTTGCTATTTGGTCTCTGGTTCCTCTGCCCCTTCGAAATCCAGCTTGCACTTCTGGGAGTTCTCGGTCCACATACTGCCTAAGCCTGCCTTGTAGAATTTTAAGCATAACCTTGCTAGCGTGTGAAATGAGCGCAATTGTGCGGTAGTTGGAGCATTCTTTGGCACTACCCTTCTTTGGAATTGGGATGTAGACTGATCTTCTCCAATCCTCTGGCCATTGCTGAGTTTTCCAAACTTGCTGGCATATTGGGTGTAGCACCTTAACAGCATCATCTTTTAAAATTTTAAATAGTTCAGCTGGAATATCATCACTTCCACTGGCCTTGTTATTAGCAGTGCTTTCTAAGGCCCATTTGACTTCACTCTCCAAGATGTCTGGCTCAAGGTCAGCAACCACACTACCTGGGGTGTACGAAACCTCCATGTCTTTCTGGTATAATTCCTCTGTGTATTCTTGCCACCTCTTCTTGATGTCTTCTGCTTCTGTTAGGTCCTTACCACTTTTGTCCTTGATTATGGTAATCTTTGTACGAAATGTTCACGAATGGTATTAAGTGTAAATATCCTGTGGCTTTTCATGAGTGATGTATGTGCATCTCTTAATACTTTGGAGTAGCAATTCACATGGAGATGTTTCCATTGCAGAACAGAGCTTAGGGTCCCACCTTCAGAGTTCTGTCACATAATTCTTGTTTCTTGATGGTTCATAATCTGCTCCTTCCACACCTTTTCTGATCTCAAGAAGACTTATTCCCGAGCAGCAACCACTAGCAGTTGAGCATCTCTTTGCAGCAATCATATTCATTCAGTCGTACGATATGAGAGATTCTCAAGTCCTGTTTGTGAGCGTCCCATAGGCATCTGGGTGGCCATTCTGAGAACAGGATGTTGGGACTAATCTTTTAAAACATTTTTTTTCTTGTAAAGAAGAGCGAGTTTGAACCCATGTACAGAAACCAGTTAAGCTCTCTGCACCAGCAGCAAAAGAGCTTCCCACAGCTGCCTCAGGGACCATTGAGATGGATGTAATTATGCCACCTCATACATTGGCATGAAAATTATGTCGCTTACCATCTCTCTCAGAAGATTTCTGACCTAGCTGTTTTTCTAAGATGGCTATTTTTAAAAAAAATACCAGGTGCTTCCAGATTCCTCGTGTTTCAAATCTGGACGGACTCTACCACCTCAAATGACTTAATGTTTAAACTGACCCAAGAAGAATAGACTCCATGAGACAGACACTCGATCCAGAGTAGTGGGTTCCGCAACCGTGACTAGATTAGATGCTGATGTGTGTTGCTTAGCCCTCCTCAACTGCCTACAGTTCATGTAAAAACACTGGGAAATCTAGGGAAGTACAAAGCGAGGAACAGCGTCCTGATCTGGAAGTATAATTTAAGTCTGGGAGGTCAGAATCGGGTCCCTTCGGATCAGAATTCACAAAAGATCAAAGTCCTCAAACATCCCTAGGCGCCACAACCACGCCGCTAGTTCAGAGTATTTAGTGCTTGTTGCAAGCTGCACAGAACATCACTCTTTTTTTACATTTGCTGTGGAGGAATCGGGAAGAACTCCGCATGTAGAATTTTGAATAAGCAACTTCCGCCTCCTTGGCTTCTGCCACAGGAGGCAACCCCAAGTCCCAGGTGCTCCATCTTTCCAAGTCAGCCAAAACAGACCACACTTCACAACATGGGAGCCTGTTGATCTGGTCAAGGGGTGTATGAATCGGTGCTTCCTGCCGTTTTCCCTTAAGCAGTTTCACTTTCGCACAAACTCAGTTGCCGAAATTCTCCATCATGTCCTTTGCTGTCATCCTGGCAGACAATTATTTTAGGACTTGTGAGCTGTCAACTGGTTCACTCTTCTGCATCCCCCCTCACACCACCCCATGCTAGCTCTGAATGTGGGGCTATTTTAGCCATAGATCTGATTTCCCCTTTCCATCTATTGCAGTGAAACTTCACAGGGTATTAACCGGGAGACTATTCTTAATACAGTATTGTGTGGCTTATGTCTGCCCCTCCTGCAGTTTCTCAATGTGTTTCGCACAGATGAAAAGTGTTAAGTGTTAACTTGCAGCCTCCTGTCCGAGGGCCTTGCAAGAGTCTTCCCGCGGATTTTAGCATGTGTCGGCCTTTTCCAAAGTAATGGCACATGCATGCGTATAAACTAAGGTGTGTGATTGTGTGTTTGTGAGTGTGCACAGCTGTATAAATCCCAATTAAAGGGAATGCCATGGGCTTTAGAAAGTGTTTTTAATTTATTTTCTAACAGGATTTCTCAGAGGTGCAGCGCGGCTGCAGCGTAAACAGAGCCTGTCTGTTCTTTTGCACTGTAATATTGTCTCTTGTTTTATTTAAGTGATTGTGTGATGCTTATTCCCCTCCCCTCTGGTTTTCAAAGTTTTCCTCTTTAGAAGAAAGGAAACCCACACAAAACAATGTTACAGTTATTTGTGCCATTGCTTCTGGTCGAGAGACTGAGCAGCAACCGTGCCTGTGTAGTCCATTAAAAAGTTTATTTTAAATAAAAATTATAAACCTCTCCCTTTTCTTCCTCTCATTGTAGCAGTTTCCTCTCTGTCAGAGTGTATTCATATTTTCTGGAGCAGCGAACAATTGAGACTATTATTCCGCTACAGAACAATCCATTGCGAGGTGCCCTGGCTTTTGTAAGGCTGGTGTGTCAGCCAATGGCAGTGGAAATGAGAATTAGGCTGTGGGTTTTGTTTAATGGAATCTGTGCCAGGCAGCTCAGCCCTATTCAATAGCCTGCCAGAGAGAGTTGCTTGTTTTCTCTCTGCAGCTCATCCCAATACAATAGCTTTCGACAAGCAAACTGCATCGACTAATTCTATCCAAATGCTTGGCAAGTCAATTAGCACCTTCTGGAGAGAAAATGGGATGGCATTAAGCTAGGAAAGTTCCCAGTATTAAAAGCTGGGAATAATAGATCGGCCAGAAAACCATCTCCTGCAACATTGTGTTGTTTGGGTTGAAGAAACTCAGGCTGTGGTTGAAATTCCTAAATATGCAGGTCATTTCTCCCTGCCTGGCTTGGGGATGAAGGAAGACTTTCAGTCCTTTACAATTATGCGCAACCAGGACTCTGCCGAAACTGCCACTTACTCTCTCTTTTTTGCAATAATTTTTGGCACTGCCAAAAGCTGCCTCTCCTTTTCAACGATTTTTGGCACACTCTTGAGAAAACGATTGCTTACTCACCGAAATTGCCCTCACGTTCTCTTTCCTTCCCTCTCTGAAACTATGCAATGACCTCGTCACACAGCCAATCCTGATTGGTCACGCCACATCGTGATGTCATCCTGTTCACTAGGTGAACCCTCATTGGGTGGTATCAAACATGTGAGTAATTTGGGAAGCAAGGAATAGTGATAGTAGCTTCCAGGGTGATACTAAAAAGGATAAAAAGAGTAAACTCAATTAGACTTCCTTCAATGTGTGTAGGATTCTGCTCTTAAGTGTACAAATTTCATGTCACTAAAATTGCTAGTTTTTACCTGAGAAGTAGAAGATATTGGGTTCAGAGAATGAAATAGGTGAATTTGGGTCTTTATTTGATCGATATTGCAATTGTTACAAGTCTTGGAACTTGCTGGTTCTACATAGGACATTTTCAGATAGAAGGGCCAGTTCAAGAGCCCTCTGTTTAAGGATAATTTCACGGAGTGACTGGGTTGACCAAATTCCAGAGAATAATAAAGAAAAAAGCTGTAAATATACTTAAGATGAAGAAAACATCAAAACGCACACACAGTGGGATGTGATTTGTTTCTTTGGCCTAACCATTGTGAGATTTAGACCCTTCAGACCTGTAAGTTTAAAGGGGGGGACCAAGTAAGAGAATCTATTTGAAGTTGCAGTAGAAATGGTCCCCAAAATGAACACAATTCACATTCAGTTAATTCAGCAATAATGAAAGCCGATTCCCCAAAGCCTGACACATCGTAGAAATGACCCTACCTTTAGGCATTGTAGAACACAAATTAGTTTGCTTTGTACCCTTTCACAACATCATAGTGTATGAAAATATGCCATCGGTTTTTGTAAAAGTAGAGCGCAATCTGCCATGTAGGTGAGCTGTTAGGATAGCGTCTATCCTTCAAATATAGTAATTTGTTGTTTAGTCATTTAGTCGTGTCCGACTCTTTGTGACCCCATGGACCAGAGCACGCCAGGCACTCCTGTCTTCCACTGCCTCCCGCAGTTTGGTCAAACTCATGTTCGTAGCATCGAGAACACTGTCCAACCATCTCATCCTCTGTCGTCCCCTTCTCCTAGTTATAGTCATGGGTAAATGAGTCACATTATAACTGCAAGTTTTCCCAGTAGTGATGTATGGCAGTGAGAGCTGGACCATAAAGAAGGCTGATCGCCGAAGAATTGATGCTTTTGAATTATGGTGCTGGAGGAGACTCTTGAGAGTCCCATGGACTGCAAGAAGATCAAACCTATCCATTCTTAAGGAAATCAGCCCTGAGTGCTCACTGGAAGGACAGATCGTGAAGCTGAGGCTCCAATACTTTGGCCACCTCATAGAAGAGAAGACTCCCTGGAAAAGACCCTGATGTTGGGAAAGATTGAGGGCACTAGGAGAAGGGGACGACAGAGGACGAGATGGGTGGACAGTGTTCTCGAAGCTACGAACATGAGTTTGACCAAACTGCGGGAGGCAGTGCAAGACAGGAGTGCCTGGCGTGGTCTGGTCCATGGGGTCACGAAGAGTCGGACACGACTAAACGACTAAACAACAACAACAATAACTGCAGCAATGTAACAGCTAGCACATTTGCAAAGCTAAGCAGGGTCCGGTCTGGTTTCAAATTGAATGAGAGACCACATGTTCAGATTCCTGCATTGCATGGGGGGTCAGACTAGATGACCCTCAGGGTCCCACCCAACTCTACATTTCTATGAATCATATATATGACTGGTTAACCCATTTGGGGCTGAGCAGCTTCATTCAAAGATGAAGCCAACCATTTCAGTAGGGTCTGGGTGAGCATCACCACTCAAGAGGTAGGGATCGAAAGCTGCATTGACTGCATGCACAAATAACTCCTTAGGTACAATGATATACCTTGCTGGATCGGAGCTCTTGGTTGTACTTCCAGTGAGGTAGCAAACACTAGGAGAAAGCCACTTGGCCACTTTTCTCAAGAATAGCACAGAATCCATAGCTGCCAAGTTCCGGCCGGAGAAATAAGGGACTGGACCGGAAGTAGCAGACCGGAAGTAGCGCTGCCACCATTTTGGAACTGGGCAGAGCATGCTCAGAAGCTACTTTTGATGCTGCTCTGCCCTGTTCCAAAATGGCCGCCACACCAGAAGTCGCGCTGCAGCCATTTTGGAACTGGGCAAAGCAGCATCAAAAGTCGCTTCTGAGCATGCTCCGCCCAGTTCCAAAATGGCCGCCACGCCAGAATAAACCGGGGGGAAACAAAAAAAATCCATTTTTTCGGCTGGGAACAGCTGGAAAAACGGGGGTTTCCCGGGGAATACGGGAGGCTGGAAAAACGGGGGTTTCCCGGGGAATACGGGAGACTTGGCAGCTATGACAGAATCTCAGAAAGAAAATAATGAAAATCTGAAGTAAATGAGGCCATTGGGTGAGCTGCTGTGATGTCATGGCAGAGGGAGAAGGCTGTTACCCTCAAATCCTGCTTCCGGTGTGGTGGTTGCATTCATAGTTGCTCAGGGTGTTGTGCCAAAAGGACACCACCACCCTATAGAAGAGTTTATTTTGCCATTTTCTCCCATTAGGTTTATGGAGCTCAAGTCAATAGTTACCTTATCCTCCCAACCATGCAATAATTCCAGTATTGGCCCCCTCTAAGTCTAGGGCCTGGGCCAGCCTCCCTCCCATAGCCTCCTTAGAAAGGGACCATCCCTGGGCCCACTTCATTTGTTTTGCCGCAGCTCCTCCCCACAGAAGGACCCCTGTTGCATTTTCATGAGAATTGCTTGATATGCATGGAGCGATTTCCCAAATTAACAGCTGGGAGTCCCAGACTAGGAATGCTACAGATATCACCATGAGCTATTAATTAATATTCATGATGGCAGTTGGTATTTTTCATATTTAATTGGCACTTGTTTTCACTGCCATTGAAGGAAGAGAGAGAGGCTAGGAAATTAGTCCTATTCCAATTATAATTTCATTTTGTTATGTGAACAGGGGAGTGAGGCACAGATGAATCCCGGCTCCAACATCAGGTCCCTTTGGAGAAACACTTTGGGAAACAGGTTAAGGAAGAACAGCAGGGATAAGAGCTTAAATATGGCTGTTTTCCAGCCGTTCTCTCCTGCGTGGTTGCGAGGACGCATTGATCGTAGGCCAGTTTACAGGAGTTGTTACAGCATTTAGGACCAACGTATTTTATTGCGCTATTGTCCTGTATTAAGAGTCACAAGCTGACTAGCAGCAGCTATTTGCTAATCTTTCAAGTATACAGAGAGAGCAGAGGAACACCCAAGGAGATTTTAGTTAGGCTAGCAAGAAGGCATTGAATATTTCCTTCCTTCCTTCCTTCCTTCCTTCCTTCCTTCCTTCCTTCCTTCCTTCCTTCCTTCCTTCCTTCCTTCCTTCCTTCCTTCCAGTGGTACCTTGGTTTTTGAATATCTCAGAAGTTGAACGTTGCGGTTTTCAAACGCCAAAATCCCAGAAGTAAATGCTTCAGTTTTTGAACGCTTTTTGGAAGTCAAGCATGCTACCATAGCTGCCAAGTTTTCGCTTTTCTCACGAGGAAGCCTATTCAGCATAAGGGAAAATCCCTGTAAAAAAGGGATAACTTGGCAGCTATGATGCTACACGGCTTCTGTATTGAGTTTTCCTTAAGTCAATGCTTTGGCTTTCAAATGTTTCGAAACTTGAACAGTCTTCCAGAACATTCAAAAACCGAGGTACCACTGTATTTACTTACTTACTTATCTCCACATTGATCACTCGCCTTTCCTCCCAAACGAAGAGCAGGATAACTCGCAATAACGCAATTACATGAAAATTAAACAGCCCTATAGAACATTGCAGACAGCAATGAAAACGGCAAAAAGGTCACAAAACTACCATCCGAAAGCCTACGCCCATGTTTCCCAAACTTGGGTCTCCTGCTGTTTTTGGACTACAATTCCCATCGTCCCTGACCACTGCTCCTGCTAGCTAGGGATGATGGGAGTTGTAGTCCAAAAACAGCAGGAGACCCAAGTTTGAGAAACACTGGCTTACGTGAAGAAGAAAGCCGTCGCACATACGCCAGTGAAGAAGGGGACTGCCTGATTTCTCTCTCCAGGGAGATCCAGAGCCAGGGTGCCACCACTGAGGAAGCCCTGCTTCAGACCCACACTCTTCATGCTGCTCCTATCTATGGGACCCCAAAAAGGACATCTTCCCCCACATTGAAGATTTTAGGTCAGATGGTACCGGTAGTTGTAAAGATGCTCTTCCAAGTATTTAGGTCCCAAGTCATGTAAGGTTTTGGGTTTAGCACCTTGAAATGGTAGGTCATTGTGCTGGGTTTCCACCAGCTCAAGGGAAGCACAAACTGAACTGAAGCTGGGGAGCGAAAAGAGAGTTCAGTTTTGCCTGTTTTTAAAAGACTCCAATGGCTCTCGAGTATCACAGATCCATGGAACCTAAGGAAAGGTAAAGGGACCCCTGACCATTGGGTCCAGTCATGGACGACTCTGGGGTTGTGGCGCTCATCTTGCTTTACTGGCCGAGGGAGCCGGTGTACAGCTTCCGGGTCATGTGGCCAGCATGACTAAGCCGCTTCTGGCGAACCAGAGTAGCGCACGGAAATACCGTTTACCTTCAATTCAATTCAATTCAACACCTTTATTGGCATATATATATAATATAAAAACAAGGACAAAGCATACAAAAAAATAGGTCATTAGTATAAATAGTAAGTCTACATCATACATTCTGGCCACAAGGGCATAATCTATTCCAGTAGGGGATGCCTTTGAGTCTTCCGGATAACACGGAGGACGGAAAAGCATTTAGGCGGGCCAACATAAATACTCTGCGATAAAAAGGAGATACCAGGTCATATATATATATACCAGGTCATATATATAATTAGGTATCAATCCTTGGTGCGGCGGCAGCCCCAAGAAGGCAGGCGAGCATACTAGAGGTTGGGCAGGATGAAGTTTCTGGAGTTCAGTTTACCTTACCTATTTATCTACTTGCACTTTGACGTGCTTTCAAACTGCTAGGTTGGCAGGAGGGAACCTTAAGTAGTAATCAACAAAACTGAGAGCATATCAGCCTGGTCTAGAGACTATACAAGGCGAGAGGACTTTTTTTTTTTTGGAAGATGGAGACAATGAATACAAAGTCTAGACAAAACTTAGAAAATAAAGAGAGCAAGCTTGCAAGAAGGAGCCTGAAGGTTAAATTGCTGGAGATGCATTTTGATTATCTTATTTTTACCATGAAATTCATGTGCCCTTAAATATGTATACCCCGATCAAGCTAAGGAGACAGGCCTAGGCAGGCTTGCAGGTATGGGTAACTTACTGGGAAAGACAGGCAGAAATCGGCTTTGGAATCAGATACACATCCAAATGCACATTCCTTCTTCCGCCCCCGTGGCTTTGAATGGGATGCATGTTCCAATGTGCTTTCAAAATGTGCTTCCCCACCTACGGTCTTGCACAACTAATTGCATACTAACACCTTGTTTACATGTAGCTGGACCTGGAGCGGGGCCACTAAGAGCAGGAAATGAGGCCCGAGAAGCAGCGTGATCATATTGTAAGGACGAAGTTGGAGAAATTGTGCAGAAGCTCGGTAGATTCCTCGCATCGGCCTCCTATGCTTCCCAGCTCTTTTTTTCTACATGGCACCACAATTGAAGAATTGCCTACAATGCAAGTTAAAAGTGAAGTATATTATAGAGCCAGTGGAGAAGCTGAAAACAGCACCATTGAAATCCATCTCCTTACTAGTCAACTGTCTGGAAGGTGGGCCTCTTACTATAAAGCTTTTTTTAAAAATAGACAAGGTCCACAACATGACAGATCTTTCGCCTTCACCTCTGCTCCCAACGTGAGCACTAGGGTTATAACTTTTTTACTAAAAAAAAAAAACCTGTATCATAAAGGGTTTCTTTTGCTTAGAAACCCTGAAAAGGGGAGTAATTCTTCTCAGTTGTGAAAAATGGTCACCCCAAAATGAAAATTTAGAATCATCATATACTGTATGTACTGTTAATACTCATAAAAGGTAAAGGTAAAGGGACCCCTGACCATTAGGTCCAGTCGTGACCGACTCTGGGGTTGCGCGCTCATCTCGCATTATTGGCCGAGGGAGCCGGTGTACAGCTTCCAGGTCATGTGGCCAGCATGACAAAGCCGCTTCTGGCAAACCAGAGCAGCACATGGAAACGCCGTTTACCTTCCCGCTATAGCGGTTCCTATTTATCTACTTGCATTTTGACGTGCTTTCGAACTGCTAGGTTGGCAGGAGCTGGGACCAAGCAACGGGAGCTCACCCCGTCACAGGGATTCAAACCGCCGACCTTCTGATCAGCAAGCCCTAGGCTCAGTGGTTTAACCACAGCGCCACCTGGGTCCCTAATACTCATAAGTATTAGCATTAAAAAAAACCAAAACTTTATGGAGCTCTTTAGAACTTTTACAGCTGTCTGGAACTTCCTAAAACTGTATTGGAGAATCACTGTAAGCAGAAGCCATCCATGCGCCAGAAATAATCAGTGCGCAGAACACGCAATCAAAGTGATGCGGGAACTTCATGGTGCTTGCAGTAAAAACAAAAAACAAACTGCAGCCTTGATTTATTCTAAACAATAGAAAATTTGCAAGCCCTATTTTTCCTGTACAGTGGAGCCTCGGTTTACGACTACCTCAGTTTACGAAAACCTCCGTTTACGAACACCGCAGACCCAGAAGTGTTTATATCCCGGCGTCGGATGCGCAGACATGATCTGCGCAGCTTGTGCATGCGCAGAAGCGCTCTATTGGTGCTTCGCGCACACGCAAAAGCGTGCCTTCGGCGAGTGAATGCCTCATTGAGCAAACGCCTCCGCGGAACGGATTGCGTTCGCAAACCGAGGTACCACTGTATGCTGTGCCTATTACATAATACATTTATACAGTTACATATACAAAAATCTATTTATTTATGTTGGGGTGACCTTTTTTCCCCAAAAGATTTGTTTTTAGGGGCAAATGTCCATCTAACTAAGCCTCAGGAACATAAGGTTGTAAAAAAAAAAGTTATAACCCTAGTGAGCACTTTGAGCAGCGCCAGACCCCTCAATTGCAGGGGCAAAGACATCACAGTTTAACCACCTATCAGGAAAGAAGCCAGAGAGGGCTCCAGGTGAGCCTTACAGATCCTTCAAACAGAAATCTAACCAGTCACATGGCAAGTATAATAACGCTCCCAGCAGGGCAGGCAATTGTTTGCTAACAAAGAAGGTTGCACAGGCAGCCAGGCGTCGTCTGAATGAGAGAGCTGCATTGAGATGCACAGATTTCCCTGCAGTCAACAACGAAGCAGCTATCAGGAAAGAGATTGCGCTCCTTGCTTCTTGGTCAAGGGCTGAGAAACCCAGGCAGCTAAAATACGAGCAGGTGATTCGGCTGCACATCCATCCTGCCGTCAGCGTCAAATGACGCTTTGTACCCAGATTCAAGGATTATGAAATGACCCTCAGACAAACAAGCAATCTTGAGCCTGGTGTTTTCTCCTTCCTGGCATTTATTGGTAGAAAATCCTCTTTGGGCAAGGTGGGGCGGGGGGGGGGGGTTCGTTTCATAACCCTGAATTGGCCCCATATCCATTTTGGGGGCATTGCTGCTGCTGCTACTGCTTTCCTGTATGTTAAAGAACCTTCCAACAGGCAAAGAGCCATTGCCTCGCAATTGCAGGAGGGAGATTTATTAACACGCAGTGCCACACCACGCCGTTTGACCCTAGTGACCCCTCTCCATTACTCTGACACCTCCTATCCACATAGTTTCTTAACCCTGCCATGCTCCTGAGTATATTTATCCCCCCCAAATCAGTTACGCTGTGGTGCCCTCTTGTGGCCGTTCAGCATTATTGCAACCAGAAGAAACTTCATATGAAAACCATTTTTATTAAAGATTTTCTTGGTTTACCAAATTACGTGCATTATCTTTTTTTTTTCAGGTTGCAACATCTTTTCTGCAGATCACTTACATTAGATATGAGACATTAGTGTAGTATTCAGTGTAAGGTCGGGAAAGAAGAAAGCAGGGAGGGGAGGGGTGGTGAAACTTATATTCTTTTATATAGTGTACACGTGGGGTTTTATGTTGGTGTCAACTGGGTAAGTTCTCTTTCTATTTGCTTACTACATTTCCTTGGTAGTGAGAGGGATTAGGGCTGCCAGGGTGTGGTTGGTTGTCTGTGGTTAGTTGCAGTGAGGTTTGTTTGCATGGGGGGGGAAGGTGGTTGGGTCAAGTAAGCCATGTTGATTCATATGGGACACGGGTGGCGCTGTGGTCTAATCCACTGAGCCTCTTGGGCTTGCCGATCAGAGGTTTGGTGGTTCAAATCTACACAATGGGGTGAGCTCCCATTGCTTTGTCCCAGCTCCTGCCAACCTAGCAGTTTGAAAGCACGCCAGTGCAAGTAGATAAATAGATACCACTGTGGCAGGAAGGTAAACGGTGTTTCTGTGTGCTCTGGTTTCCATCACGGTGCTCTGTTGTGCCAGAAGCAGTTTAGTCATGCTGGCCACATGACCCAGAAAGCTGTCTGTGGACAAACGCCGGCTCCCTCGGCCTGAAAGCGAGACGAGAGCCACAACCCCATAGTCGCCTTTGACTGGACTTGACCATCCACGGGTCCTTTACCTTTACCTTTTTTTACCTATTGATTCATATGCTGTCGGTGAGTTCTTGTTAAGTTTGTAGGGAAACTGCACTCAGCTCTCACCTGTGGCTCCTACTGTAGAAGCTGTCAACATTTGACAGCAGCCACACCCTGGGAATGGTTTCAACTGGCTGGCTAAACCAGGTGAGGGTAGCTGACGGGCTTCAGCCCCTCATTGAGTTAGGGTCTTTCCCTGCATGTGAAGACAGGCTCTGGCAGATTGAGCAGATGAGACTCCAGTATACCTGAAGGAGCGTCTCCACCCCCATCGTTCTGCCCGGACACTGAGGTCCAGTACCGAGGGCTTTCTGGCGGTTCCCTCGTTGCAAGAAGCCAAGTTGCAGGGAACCAGGCAGAGGGCCTTCTCGGTGGTGGCGCCCGCCCTGTGGAACGCCCTCCCAACAGATGTCAAAGAGAAAAACAGCTATCAGATTTTTAGAAGACATCTGAAGGCAGCCCTGTTTAGGGAGGCTTTTAATGTTTAATAGATTATTTTATTTTATTTTTCTGTTGGAAGCCGCCCAGAATGGCTGGGGAAACCCAGCCAGATGGGCGGGGTATAAATAATAAATTGTTGTTGTTGTTGTTGTTGTTGTTGTTGTGGGTCCAGTGGTCAAGAAGGCAGTTTCTGCACATGCTGTAGAAGGAAGAGAGGGGCAGATGGGGCTTGTCAACCTGGGAAGGTCGCTCATCTAGGAGAAGGAAAACTCTGGTCCTAAATCTCCGCTGCCTTGTGGGATAAACCCTACACAGTTCCAAAGTAGAGCCCCTAAGACCATTGGATGGTGCCTTGTATGCCTCCTTTTGGCAACTCCTGCAGCCCAGCTGGTGCCAAATGTATTGCTCAGCTTTCCTTTGGACCACATCAGAGAGGCCAAGACAGAGGTCTTGTAATCTAGGCAGCCCAGGACCTCCAGACATGCTGCCCAGGCTTTCGCCCCAGGAAGGTCACTTTGGTGCTGCTATCGGAGTGGTTTGACTTCACCCCCGGAGGCTCACTCCATTGTCTCTCGAGACAGACAGATGCCAACAACCAGGAAGAAAGGGAGAATCATCTGAACCCTCTCAGCACAAGGGCACTGGAGCAAATAACTGATACCAAAAATTTGCATGTTTTCCGTATGAGCCTTCATTTTGCAAGCTTAGAGGGACATGCCAGAACATTTTGGACTGTGTTTGTTTTGGAACAAGGGATCTAGGTAATCCATTGGGTCAGGACACCAGATGATGCAACAGGTCGACTGGATCATAGCTTACTACTTCTTTTTTTACTCTGCTGAACAAAGGCCTGACCACTTTTTATCAGTACTGTTTCATATTGGAAATGAGAAATTAAAGCAAGCTTCCTCCGGTATAAGGAAAAGCTTCATGGGTTAAACTTCAGCAGCAGGCTGCTGTCAGGATATAGAACCAGCTGAAAAACAAGTTAGCAACCTCAATTGTACAGAGCTATAAAGCACAGAAAAATCAAGAGAATCACCCCACCTTTTTTTGGCACTGTAAACTAATATGGCAGCTATTCTGAATTAATGCACAACAAAAGTATTGACTTGGACAGGTTAACCGCAGTCAAAAATAAAACTGATAATTCTATGAACCATTCCTTAGCTTGCAATTCCTTGCTTTTGTCCATTGGAATTTTGGGGTGAAACATTGATAGAGGTTTTACTTAACATGGAGAATGCTGAGAGATGTACCAACTGTTAAATGACTGAGCTTGCATCACAGGAGGGGAAAGGGCCTTACTGCCCCCTGGTGTTTTTTATGGTAAATACAAAGATGGGAAGAAGCTCATGCTGCGTATGACTGGATCTTTTCTAGATTTATTAGAAAGTGCATCTACAAAGAAAATCCATGTCCAAGAATAAAATAGAGCCTCCAGCTCTGTACGAGGACATCATCATTTTCACAAGTCACTTCTCTGGTGCTGGGAAAGACAAAACAGATATGGGAAGCGCCACGTTCTTAATTAGGCTTTCAGAGAAAACAGATATTTGTTGGCAGCTGAGGTTAAGGGCTGTTTATGGATCACATTCTACTTAAATTACATATTTATCATGCCAAACGTAAGCAAAAGTTGCTACTTTTGTTTCCCAATGGAAACCATTTTTAAAATTTTAAATTTTAAATTTAAATTGTTTAAATTCCCTATTTAAACAATGTGCCAAAGTCTGTCTCATTGTATGCTGCTTTTTACATAGAAGTGGAGAGACATTCTATTTGCATGCATATTTCATGTCTACAGTATTATCTTTATATTCTAGTAAAGGTAAAGGACCCCTGGACAGTTAAGTCCAGTCAAAGGCGACTACAAGTGGTACCTCGGTTTGCGAACGCAATCTGTTCCACGGAGGCGTTCGCTCGCCGAGGCGTTCGCTGACCAAAGGTACATTTCTGCGCATGCGCAAAGTGCCGATAGAGCGCTTCTGCGCACGCACTGCGCAGATTGCTTCTGCGCATGCGCTAGCTGTGCAGATCACGTCTGCGCATCCGACGCCACGGAACCCAGATGTAAACACTTCCGGGTCCGTGGAGATCGTAAATGGAAGTTTTCGTAAACGGAGGTAGTCGTAAACCAAGGTTCCACTGTATGAGGTTGCAGCGCTCATCTCGCTTTCAGGCTGAGGGAGCCGGCGATTGTCTACAGACAGCTTTCCAGGTCATGTGGCCAGCAAGACTAAACCACTTCTGGTGCAATGAGACACCACGACGGAAACCAGAGCGCATGGAAATGCCGTTTACCTTCCTGCCTCAGCAGTACCTATTTATCTACTTGCACTGGTGTGCTTTCGAACTGCTAGGTTGGCAGTTGTTGGGACAGAGCAACAGGAGCTCACCCTGTTGCAGGGATTCGAACTGCCAACCTTCTGATCAGCAAGCCCAAGAGGCTCAGTGGTTCAGACCACAGTGCCACCCGCGTCCCTTATATTCTAGTACCAAAAGCCAGATCTTAAGCAGCAGTGCCAAGGCACTTCTGACAGGGAAGAAAAAATCCAGAGCCACAGTTTGAGATGCAAATTGGTTTACTTTATCTTTGACATAAAGCCTTTACTCTTGCTCAGTGGTCAAGAAGCTTGAAAGACAACAGATCACCATAAATTCTATGAGACATAGGTAAGTACTAGTCAACACCAACTTCTCCTAAAGAAGTCCTGGGCTGAAACTAAATGCTAACCCGCTGTTTGTTGTTAACATCTAGATCAGTGTTCCCCAAACTTGGGTCTCCAGCTGTTTTTGGACTACAACTCGCATCATCCCTAGCTAGCAGGATCAGTGGCCAGGGGTGATGGGAATTGTTGTCCAAAAACAGCTGGAAACCCAAGTTTGGGAAACATTGGTCTAGACCAGGCATCCCCAAACTGCGGCCCTCCAGATGTTTTGGCCTACAACTCCCATGATCCCTAGCTAACAAGACCAGTGGTCGGGGAAGATGGGAATTGTAGTCCAAAACATCTGGAGGGCCGAAGTCTGGGGATGCCTGGTCTAGATGCATCCTTTTGTAGATATTAAGTAGATATTTTGTAGGCCCTGAACCAGTCCTTAGTCAAGTAGCATCCATCCATTTGTGCCCTGTTGAGATTGGTTTGGTGCTTTGCTGGGAAACTGCATTGAGCAGCCTCTTTAGAGGTCAGCTTGGCACCGCCATAGGAGACGGGCCAAACTGTTTTGGAGGTACAGTTTTTGTCACCTACAAGCTGCTAAGAGAAGCGCACTGCTCCGCATTTTAGTTAGCAAGTTCTGCAACGAAGAGGCCTCAATGACACTGAGCACCACTGAGCTCTGTGTACAGTACTGGGAAGAACTGAAGCAACTTGGCCACAGATTACAAGTTAGGCTTGATCGTTCAAAGCACTGGATCCAGGCACTTCCATCCTTTGGACACCGACCTCCGACTCCTTCACAGGTGGAGGTACTTCTGCTGCTTGGGATTTGGCCAAAGGTTCAGGAGGAGAGACCTCTTCTGGGGAGAAGGGCCCCACAATCCAGTTCAGGGGAGTGGACTGCATCACGTACTCCACCACCTCGTCCCCAGCCTGCCAGATTTTGCCCATTGTTTCCTGGCGGTGAGTCAAAAGGCCACTAGGAAGCTCCTGGAATGACTTGGCACTGGAAAGAGCAGCCTGTAGCTCCTCCATGTAGCTGTAAGCTTGCTGCACCTTTTCTTGGAGGGCCGCAGGGAGACCCTGCATGTTGGCCAGGAGGCTCTGGCAGGCAGCCTGCATCTGCTGGGCAATGTTGCGGGACATGCCTAGAGCCTGGGATTCCATCTGCTGGAGAGAAAGAGAGAGGTGTAAGTAATAATAGTAGTAGTAGTAACAACAACAACAACAACAACAACAACAACAACAACAACGAATTATTTATACCCAACCCATCAGGCTAAGTTTCCTCAGCCACTCTGGGCGGCGCCCAACAGAATATTAAAAGCACAATAAAACATCAAACTTTAAAAGCTTCCCTAAACAGGGCTGCGTTCAGATGTCTTCTAAAAGACAGAGAGTTGTTTATTTCCTTAACATCTGATGGGAGGGCGTTCCACAGTGCAGGCGCCACTACCGAGAAGGCCCTCTGCCTGGTTCCCTGTAGCTTTGCTTCCCCCCAATAGGGGAAGGTCACCTTCATCCCTCACCACTGCCATACCCTCCAACATTTCTCCAATGAACATAGGGACATCTTATTCCACCATAATACTAATAGTAATGACTATAGGTTTACTATTTATACCCCACCCATCTGACTGGGTTGTGCCACCCACTCTGGGCAGCTTCCAACTTATATAAAAGCATAATAAAACATGAAACATTGAAAAACTTTCCTACACAGGGCTGTCTTCAGATGGCTCGGGGGCCGCATAACTCAATACCCTCTAACATTTCTCCAATGAAAATAGGGACGTTGTAAGAAAAAGCGGGGCATTCCAGGATCAAATGAGAAACTGAGGCGCCTTCTGTAAACCTGGGACTGTCTCTGGAAAATAGGAACACTTGGAGGGTCTGCAGCTGCCCTTGCTCCCAGAGAGAAGATGGGGGCACCTCTGCTCTGTTCAGCACAGAAGGAAGGGGGGGTTCCAATCCTGGCATCCAATGAAATGTGGGCAAGTTTAAGAGGTGCATGTCCAATGTAGGAAAGGGTGTGTCAGCGGAAACAGGAAGAGCAAGCGATCTCTTGGGCTTTGTGGGGGTTTCTGAGGGAATATTTACTGACCCCTTTTGCAGGTGCCATAGGAGACAAGAGCAGGCAGCCCATTGGTGTTCGCATGTCACAGATTCAGAACTTGCACTGAGACCTTTTCCCCATCTATGCAAGTTAAAAGATAATCCACACCAAGGGGAGCTGCCATCTAAAGTAACGACACATCTCAGGTGACATTGGGGCTCTTGTAAAGAGGTTGGTCAGGTGAAAGCACTGCAATGGAAGCATTCAGTTCTTGTCTTTTTCTGAACTTCACTTACATTTGCCCATCCACACAAATCATAAAGCAAGCAAAATCTTTAACTTCCATTTAAAACTGGTGCTGAAAGTTTGATTATCCTCCGTTCAGACCATATTGTAGTTTTGTGTTTTATTTTTGCGGCTCTTGCCCTACCTGTGATTCAGAAACTCTGTTCAAAACCTGTCGAGGTTGTTGTGACTACTCTTGAGTAACGACCTTCCACATGCTTGTCTTTCAGATGTTTCTATTAGTGCCCATTATTTACAGTGTAACGAACTGCTGGTTTCATGTCTACTCGCTCGAGTCAGATTCCTGCACTGCCCCCCTTCGCGTTCTTGACCAACATAAAAGCCTCGGAACTGAGAAGCGCCTCCCTTTCCTCCTCCTCAATTCCAGCATTGGGGGGACGGGTCTTTGGTCTGACCGATTCCTGTCCTCTCTTTTCGCCTCCCTCTCTCCCTGCCTATGGAGCAGGGGCTCTTGGATGTTGCCAGAGCCCTGGCACTCCCTTTCCGTTTCCTGACTCCATCAGACCCTTCTCTCTCATGACTGCTGGGAGACGGGCTGCTTCGGATGAGGGAGGGGTTCTCTATAAACCCTCCCCCTTACAAAACCCAAATAATATGATAATTTTGTTATTCATCATGATCTCCCTTTAGCTACCATGCTGTACTTAGCAAGGAGGCTATGGTCTGCTGAGCTTTGTCACGAGAGCAAGCCATCCTGTCTTCCGTTGGGCCCTTCTCCGGGAAGTGCATCAAGGAAGCCAAGAACACAACACACCTCTGCTGGGCTCCCCCCAGTGGAATCACTCTGTCCCAACTGGTTCTTGCTCCACTCCAACCACTTCTGCCACAGTTCCTCCTGCCTGTCTCGATCTTTCTGGTCCGCATGTCTGGCAAATGCAATCTAGGAAATTAGCAGTGATAACATTAAGAACGTTTAGAAAAAGAGTTACTTCCAAGTGAAACAGTAAAAAGCAGAAAGTCTCTCAAACGAAGCTCAATGGGACTGACTCCCTAGGACAATCACATCTCACATTGTGCGGGGTTCTCTTGCCACACAAATAAAATAAACCAATCTGCTTGGGCAACAGAACATGGCATGCCTTGCTGATCAGGCAACCAACACCCAGGGTGGATTTACACATATGGTTTTTAGCATTAAGTAGGGGTTAGGGAAGGATTGTGATAATGGACATCGGATGTACCACATTTAATGTTCTTAATGCTTTATTAAAATGTGACACCAGAGGGTGCTACTGATCTACCAGCAGTGTTTTGAGGGGGGGGGGACAAGGTAAGAAAACCGCTTTAATTTACAAGTATGCCCTGTGACGTTTTAGAATGATATCTCTAATATTGTTCTAATAATGTTAAATAGGTCACTGTAGATCCAGAGCAGGGGTCGGCAAACTTTTTCAGCAGGGGGCCGGTCCACTGTCCCTCAGACCTTGTGGGGGGCCAGACTATATTTTGAAAAAAAATATGAACGAATTCCTATGCCCCACAAATAACCCAGAGATGCATTTTAAATAAAAGGACACATTCTACTCATATAAAAGCACCAGGCAGGCCCCACAAATAACCCAGAGATGCATTTTAAATAAAAGGACACATTCTACTCATGTAAAAACATGCTGATTCCCGGACCGTCCGCGGGCCGGATTTAGAAGGCGATTGGGCCGCATCCGGCCCCTGGGCCTTAGTTTGGCGGCCCTGATCCAGAGCCTCTGGAAAGCTCAAGAGCAGGACCTGAAAGTTGCCACCCTTCACTCATTTTGTCCTACAAAACAACATTGGTGTTCAGGGGCACCGCATCTGAACAGACAGACCCACCCCCTTCAGCTTCAATGGTCAGTAAGTGATTTAAGTACAGGTGAAACTCGGAAAATTAGAATATCGTCAAAAAGTGCATTTATTTCAATAATGCAACTTAAAAGGTGAAACCAATATATGAAATAGATGCATGACATGCAAAGCAAGGTATGCCAAGCTTTTATTTGTTGTAATTGTAATTATTTGTCGTTGGGCAGGTCAATTATAAATGGAATGTAATTAATGAAATGTAATAGTGATGTTTATTTTTGTAAAATAAAAAAATTCCTTCAGTAGCACCTCAAAGACCAAGTAAGTTTTTATTTTGGTATGAGCTTTTGGTATGAGCTTTTCGAGATTTTTGTATTATTGTAACTATTTGTTTTATTACTGTGGAATTTCCAAAAGAAAGCATTTGTAAAAATTTAAAGAAAAAGAAAAAACAATAAGTTGCATTCGTGAAATAAATGCACTTTTCGACGATATTCCAATTTTCCGAGTTTCACCTGTATATTCCCCATAAGTATATCCTCTTTTAAGTTATCAAATCTGGTGGACATCACATCTGGAATTCACAACCCTGAGCTAAAGTTATGTGCATTGTGCAACTGTACCCACATTTAAAACAAAAAAACAAAACCTAGAGCCAGAGTTGGGCTGTTTTGGACTACAACTCCCATCAGCCAGCGCAACCAGCAGGCTCTGCATCATGCAGCCATGCCAGGTGGCTCTGGTGGGAGTGGCGGCCTGCACCAGCAGAGGTTAGAGAAGGTCGACCCAGAATGAGCAAGCACTACCAGAGAATAAAAAAGTGCTTCTACCAAGTCCATTGCTTGCTGGAGCTGGGACAGAGTCTCCTGCATCTTCTGCTTGGTTTGGCGCAGCTTGCCCAGGGTGTGCTGGTAGGCTCTCTGGCGCACCCTGTTGGAGAGGGAACCCAGGCGCACGTAGTAACTCCGCTGCTGCCTTTGCTTCTCAATGGAAGAGGCCTCTGGCTCCTCCAGAGCAGCTGCAAGAGTAGCTGAAAGGAAGGCATGACACACTTTAGAACTTAGCAAGCCCTGGAAATATGCAAAACGCCCTAAATATTGTTGGTGCAAATATACATACGCATCGTGGAATTCCTGGATACCAGGATCCAAGTTGGGGGCAAGTACTACTTTTTGGCGGGAGAACCCCAGCAGAGATTTAAAGTCACAAAATATGCAGCAAGGCAAAGAAAAATCTAGACTGTTAAAGCTTTAAAATATGTCCTTCAAAGCGAGTTCCAATAGGTCCCATTAAAAGCTTCTTTCCAAAGTTTCCCTCTTCCCCCAGCATAGGGACAGACCACACATTTGGCAAGTTAAAAATGGTTTACTTACAAACTCTCGAAAGGTCAGATTCAGGTGCTTTAGAATAGTTGCACAGGCAGTAAAACTTAGTTTACTTACAAAGTAGTAAAAGTCCTAGATTCTTGGTATAAGAACTCTAGAGTGGCTGGTGAAAGCAACCAGCTCAAACCTCTTCACACACTGAACTTTTCAGATAGACTGAGATTAGAAGAATGAGCTCGATTACCCATTTCCTCCCTACTGACATTTGCTGCCATGCCTCCCTCTGGCTTCTGAAGAGCCCTCCCGCCCACGAATTAAGCAAAGCTGGAGAACAGCAGGAAAGTCCCAGAACAATGCACACATCTGCTCAATTCATTTTAGTACAGAATATGGATTGCATGGATGGAGAATTTTAGTTTTCAGATTGTGGGTGGCCTTGCAATAGGAATCTGCACTGCAGTGGACATTGTATGGCTAGTTCAGCCTAGTTCCTCTTCAACTGTGCTTAAAGGTAAAGGTAAAGGGACCCCTGACCATTAGGTCCAGTCGCGGACAACTCATCTCGCTTTACTGGCCGAGGGAGTTGGCGCACAGCTTCCAGGTCATGTGGCCAGCATGACAAAGCCGCTTCTGGCGAACCAGAGCAGCACACGGAAACGCCGTTTACCTTCCCACCGGAGTGGTACCTATTTATCTACTTGCACTTTGACGTGCTTTCAAACTGCTAGGTTGGCAGGAGCAGGGACCGAGCAATGGGAGCTCATCCCGCTGCGGGGATTCGAACCGCCGACCTTCTGATCGGCAAGCCCTAGGCTCTGTGGTTTAACCCACAGCGCCACCCGCGTCTCAACTGTGCTTAGAAGAGACTAAATAACACTGATGTACATGCATGAGCGTGGCGCAGACCACCGGGCACTCGTGCGCAGGTAGAGGCGGCTAACAGACAAGCGTCGACTGACCTAGCTCCTCATCAGACATTGGGAGGTAGTGGTCCACCATCTCCTCAGACTTCCCCATCACAGCCTCAACGGCACTGGAGGCCATCTGGCCTAAGCTGGAACCCATCACAGTGTTTACGCCGCTGGTTAGTGCAGATGTGGTCATCTCAACACTCCCTCGGACAGCTTCTTTAACCAGGTCCAGCATGCCGGGCGCCACGCCCTTTGTTTCGGCAGCTGCTTGGCAAACAGCTGCCGCTGCAACTGTCTCTGTTGATGACGCCGTCTCCTTTTTAGTTGGGCTCCCCTAGGGAGGGAGAAAAGCAGTCTGGCATCGGGGCAACCTAGCAAAACTTGTTAATAATAATAATAATAATAATAATAATAATAATAATAATAATAATAATTATTATATACCCCGCCCATTTGGCTGGGTTTCCCCAGCTACTCTGGGCTGCTTCCAACAGAAAAATGAAATACAATAATTTATTAAACATTAAAAGCCTCCCTAAACAGGGCTGCCTTCAGATGTCTTCTAAAAATCTGGTAGCTGTTTTTCTCTTTGACATCTGATGGGAGGGCGTTCCACAGGGCGGGTGCCACCACCGAGAAGGCCCTCTGCCTGGTTCCCTGCAACTTGGCTTCTCGCAACGAGGGAACCGCCAGAAGGCCCTCGGTGCTGGACCTCAGTGTCCGGGCAGAACGATGGGGGTGGAGACGCTCCTTCAGGTATACTGGACTGAGGCCGTTTAGGGCTTTAAAGGTCAGCACCAACACTTTGAACTGTGCTCGGAAACGTTACTTAATGAAAGTAACTTTCCATGTTCATCTGCTGCTCACAGATAAGCCTTCAAAGATGGACCACGTTGCATGTGTCCTACATCCGAGCAGAAAGGTATTCGGGGAAAGTGTTACAGGATTCAGTTTTTTTGGCAGAGAATACAGGGGAGGCTTCGAGTGCACACCTGTAAATAAACATCAGGCACCCAGAGCCTAGAAACATCAGATTCCTGGAAGCAAGGTGAAGCCTAAAGCCCTCCACCGAGTCCTGCTTAACTTACAGCTCTTGTCCTCCAGCTTGAGGTTGCTTAACAACAACTCCTATTGACTCAGGGATGGGGAACCTAAGGCACTGCCAGGCACTGCTGAATTCCAGCACACACCAAGCCCAGCCAACATGGCCAATGGACCGGGATTATGGGATCTGTAGCCCAGCTGACCTCTGGAGAGCCACAGGTTCCTATGCTAGCTGAAGGGCATCACCTAGTGAGAGTCTTCCAGCCTCCAAAGACCGTTCATGTCCTTTTGTTAACCCCCTAGCCACCAGTTGGCTGGGCCACAGCAGGACCACTCTGTAATCAGATGGCCAAACTCATAATAAGGACCAGTTAAAGTCTGGAGAGTGGTTACCTGATCATCTGGTCCTTGAGCTATTGATTCCTTTTCTTCCACTTTGTCCAGATCTCGGCTGCCCTGCACATCTGCTGCTGAATTTTTAATAAATAGATATTAAATAGTTGTTATTGGCGCAGTTGCACCTACAACAATAGATGTCCTTATTACATCTTATACATTACGTTCAGTTCTTGTATTACTGCATTTAGACATACAGGTAGATCTTTCCGTGAACTGTTTTGAGCATGAATTTCCCTGTGAAAAATGTGGTATATATATATTGGCAATGACAAAATTTATTTTGTGACGTTTCACTGACCATTTAATATTGTTCTGTAACAGAAGGTAAAATTTCATGTGGTCATTAGATTTTTGCCAGCTAATTTCCACTCCATTTCTATCTGTGGAACTTACTACCACCGCCATGAACATATGGGAACACTGGAAAACGCTCCACAGAGGGTAGGGATAGGTGAATATATTCATTTTGGTTTTTTGCAGTTTCAATTCCCTACATTTCCACATCAGTTTTTTATCTTATTTTTTAAAAGTTCTCATCAAAAATTCATCGGCACCACTGGGCAAATTCTTCCTACTACTTTTGCCTAACGCACACATGGTTGCAAAGCAATTTATATTTTGGTATGTCGCTCACACTAATATATGCATTTATATGCATGCTTTACCACAGAATATTCACTTTTGAACACACATCTGGGGAGCTGCACTGCAAAATTCGGATACGGCACAATTTTGAAAGGCAGCTGCGTTTCAGTTCACGTATTGTTTTGGAAAATGCCTTTAAACAGGAACAGAATTGAATTTCTCTCCACATCCCAAAGAACCGGCCATTTACTCACTCCGGGGCTTGCCGAAAAGAGGCTGCACCCCACTGACTGCGGCCGAAGCAATTGTCCTCATCCCCGTCTCGGCCGCATCACAGAAAGATTTGAAGCCCGGAATGTTCTCTTTCATTGAAGAGTATGTGGTGGAGACCATTTCACAAGCAGCACTCAGGGAAACCGAGGCCACTCTGCTCACCAGGTTCTGGAAGTAAAAGAACGTGAAGCAGACAAGACAACCTGTGTCAGCAACCCAAGGCCAGGGGACAGTCAACAAAGACTCCATTGGAACCAACCCCTCTTCTTGATATGTGACTGACCAGCGGAATTTGGAGTACATGGGTTTAAGGGAACAAAACTCTGTAGATTAGAAATGAGGAACCTTTTGGTCCTCTGGATGTTGTTGCTAGAGAAACAACAGGCCTGGCCAAGGCAGAATCTAGCCAAGGCAGACTCGAGCCAGTTCTTGTCTGACTCATTTGAGCCTAGGGCTTGCTGATCAGAAGGTCGGCGGTTCGAATCCCTGTGACGGGGTGAGCTCCCGTTGCTCGGTCCCAGCTCCTGCCAACCTAGCAGTTCGAAAACACATCAAAATGCAAATAGATAAATAGGAACCGCTACAGCGGGAAGGTAAATGGCGTTTCCATGTGCTGCTCTGGTTTGCCAGAAGCGGCTTTGTCATGCTGGCCACATGACCTGGAAGCTATACGCCGGCTCCCTCGGCCAATAATGCGAGATGAGCACGCAACCCCAGAGTCGGTCACGACTGGACCTAATGGTCAGGGATCCCTTTACCTTTACCTTTTTATAATTGCTTAATGAGGGTATAAAATGGAAAATGGCTAACATTGGGGTTTTTCCACAGTTGTTTTCTAAAGGGTGGTGGTTGATATATGAACCCAACAGAGAATGGAAGATGTAAATGTAGCTCTCAATGAAAACAGCACCAGGGAACTGGAGGCTGTTAAAGAGAGACCTTGGTTTATAGGTCTGTTTGGATTACAGTGGCACCTTGGTTCCCAAACTTATTCCGTTCCGGGAGTCCGTTCGATTTCCGAAACGGTTCAAAAACCAAGCATAGCTGCCAAGTCCTGGTTAGAAAAATACGGGACCAGCAGCACCGGCACCAGAAGTCGCTTCTACGCACATGTGTAGAAGGGACTTCCGGTCCCGGTGCTGCCCAATTTCCGGTACCCAGAAATGGGCAGAGCGGCACCAGAAGAAATCTGGGGGAATTACGGGATATTTTGGCCATTTGGGATGACAGCGGGAAATGGCTTTAAAAATGGGTGTATTCCCGGGGGAAACGGGAGACTTGGCAGCTATGAAACCAAGGCGTGGCTTCCAATTGGCTGCAGGAACTTCCTGCACTCAAGGGAAGCCACATCTGACATTCGGCTTCCGAAAAACGTTCACAAACCAGGACACTTACTTCCGGGTTTGCGGCGTTTGAGAGACAAAACGTACAAGTACCAAGGCGTTCAAGAACCAAGGTATGACTACATTCCCTATTTTCTAAGATGCTGGGCCTGCGTTGGAAAGCACAATATATTGTATGGATATTTGGGGGGGTATATCTTTAATGCTTATGCCCTGTTTTTTAAAGAGTTTGGATAATATTTTTATAGGCCTGGACAACGACTTCTTCCAAAAGGAGTCAGTTTTTATGTTTCCAGCTGCTTCAAACTGCACAATATTAAGATCTGCAACAACTTGTGCTGTGTTGCTGTTGCTGTTGCTACTCCACTCAGCGGACTGGAGGCCGTCTGGAGCAGTGTCTTATGTACTGTAGAATGCCATGTCTCCTTTGGAGCTCAACTCGGGGCATCAATGGTTTCTCCCATCAAATGACCATCACCAAGATCTACTCACCTGCTGGTCTTCATTGTTCTTGGAGTCAGAAGCAGCTGCTGCCATGTCTTTGTTTTCTGATGCCATGGCATTAACTTGGCCGCTCTAGAAAGAACAGGCAAGAAGACCAACATTACCTATCATCTCTTAGACTGGGTGTGTCCATACCAGGCATCCCCAAACTTCGGCCCTCCAGATGTTTTGGACTACAATTCCCATCTTCCCCGACCACTGGTCCTGTTAGCTAGGGATCATGGGAGTTGTAGGCCAAAACATCTGGAGGGCCGCAGTTTGGGGATGCCTGGTCCATACCATATATTCAAAGCACATCATTTCCTCCAAATCTTTCCTGAAAACCAGTGCTTTTTTTTCTTTTAAAAAAGTGTTTGGGTACCTTCATTTTGATTCAAGAAAATCACCATTTTATAGCTCAAATCGGGGGAAATAAATACAGTGAATGAACAAAAGTACAAAGATTCACAAAATGTTTAGGGTATGCCTACCCAGTGGCATAGGAAGCTGCTCGGGCACACGGAGCGGCAAACATGACGTGCACCTGGGGGCGGGGCGTCGCTACATAGCATGCATGTGCGGCGTTGCTACGTTTGACGCATGCAGCGTACGTAGCGATGCCGCACAAGTGCGCTATGTAGTGGTTTGCCGGCAGCGCAGTGCCGGGATCCTCTGCTCGCAGCTGCAGGCGTGAATGAAGGATCCTCCACATGCAGCTGCGGTGGCGTGATGGCTGCTCGTGCCGCCGCAGTGGGGTGCCGCCTTGTCACCCCCGGAGACGCACAACCCCCACCGCTCCCTGTTGCAATGCCACTGTGCCTACCCCCCAGAAAACTATGCTGCTGAAAACTATGGTTTCTTAAAGGTGCTGGGACTTGTTGCTCTCTGAAGGGTAAACTACAGCTCCCAAGAGTTAAATGCAGCTTTAAGTGTATTGTGCATAAGCTGTATTGGGTGGGACTCCCGAAGCAATTACGGTAAAAGATATACGCCATGCAAAATAATTTCCCACAAAGCAGTACCTATAAAGCATACAAGAAATCTAAAAAAAGAACTACAAAAGAACTACAACAGCCTCTTTTGTTTTATTCCCAGAAGAGTGAAATGCCCTTAACTCTCTTTCTCCAAATCATCTGTAGGAGAAAATAATGGTTTGGGCTTTGCTGGTCGAAGGACCCCACAACTGGAGCACTGTTACTGAGAAGGAAGTCTTCATAGCTCAGTCAGGAGAGCAGGAGACTCTGAATCTCAGCGTCCTGGGTTCAAGCCCCGCATTGGGCAAAAGATTCCTGCATTGCAAGGGGTTGGACTAGATGCCCCTCGTGGTCCTCTCCAACTCTATGATTCTATGATCCCTTACTTTCACGGTTGTAACGGAGAACCCACAATTTAAACTCACCTTTGCTGCTTTTCATAGACAAGGCCTGTGTGGTGCCATTCAAGACAAAAGGCACTGGTGGTCTTCCCACAACTTTGTTACTTACCGGTAGTCTAAGTGTGGGGTGTTTGGAACTCATGGGGGAAACACAGTCACCTGTTAACCACTGCAGAGCGCATGAATGGAAAGTGGAGAGGCACAGCCTCAAGGCTAAGCCAAGTAAATGCATGCAGTGTTTAATATTGTACTCATAAAGGTTGCCACACCCTAGTAATATATTGCTGCCCTAGCCATCCAGCCCCAGGGTGTGGCATTCTAACTTTTATAGAATTAGTGCCATTTTAGCAGCCAGCCTTAAACATGTATTCAATTAAAACAACAACCTGGCTTTCCCTGCTGCAGAAACACCAAAGCACACAGAGAACTAGTTAAGGACTCCAAAAGTCAACATACAAACATGTTAACTTACCACAAAATACCCAAGACCCACCTTCCAAACCTTCTCTTGCAGAGCTCTTCTTTATATACCTGTGATGATGTCATCAAAAGGCAGACCACGCTTGAGTGACAGCTCAAGAAAGCAATCAGAAATGCCCCCACCACAGCAGGTAAGGGGTTGCGTAGGATCGGTGGCTCTTCTTGAGAAAGAGGGTGGGTTGACTCTGTGACGGTCATTTCCTGTCTGGCACTAATGACTCTGCCTCCATTGTGTATCAGTGAAGGGAAAGCTCAGTCCTATGCACTGTTTACTCAGAAGTAAGGCTGAGTTCAGTGGAACTTACTGTCAAGTAAATGTGCAGTCATACAGCCCAAGCCTATGGATTGTTTACTCAGAAGTAAATCCATTGGTGCTTACTCCCAAGTAAATATCTCCCATCAAACAAGGATTTCAACCTTAATAGTTTATGTATTCTTTATACTGCGGAAAGATTTAAAGATTACAATTATACACACACGCAAATTTATACAAATGCCCACACACATATGTGTGTGTACACAGAGTAAAATAAGACATGAAAAGGGGAGGGGAAGAAAAGAAATAACTACAATAATAATTTTGTAATGTTTTTAAGTTCTGGTTTTCGTTTTCGTTTCATTTTGTATTGTGTATGAATGTTATGAGCATGCAACAGATATCACCCTTTAGCCTAAGGCCCCAATCCTAAATGAACTAACAACCTTATTCCTATGCATATTGACTCAGAAGTGCCATTGAATTCAATGGAACCTACTCCTAGGTATGGGTGCCTAAGGTTGCAGCCCTAAATTCAGGCAAAGCTCCTCTGAGTTCTTAGCAGCTCAAGAAGAACTGCAGTCTGGAATCTTGTGCCCCTTGAAATTAAATATGTGGTCCAAAATGCACTTTATGGTTCTCATTCTCAACGTGATTCCGACTAGCACCATTTTTTAATAAGACACCCCATCATAGCTGCCAAGTTCTCCCTTTTTTAAAGGGAAATTCCCTTATGCTGAATAGGCTTCCTCGTGAGAAATGGGAAAACTTGGCAGCTATGCACTCCATTTCATCCTCGCAACAGCCCTGTGAGGTAGGTTAAGCTATGAGATGGTGACTGGCTGAAGGTCACCCAGTGAGCTTCATGGCTGACTTGGGATTCACTGCCACTGGTCTCCCAAGTTCATAGTCCAGCACTCTAACTGTTATGCCGCACTGGCTCTCAGTGTGAAGATAGATATTCTCGATCTGCCCTTGGTGAAGAGATCTCAAAATGCACAGGGCAAAAGTCGAAGAATCACAGAACTGTAGACTTGGAAGGGACCCTAAGGGTCATCTGTTCCAACCCCCTACAAAGCAGTCAGTAACCTTCTCAGATTCCAGACCCACCTTTAATCCCAAATTGCAATATGGACACTCTCTCCCTCTGTGGCCTTCCCGCAGGAAAGACACAAAACCTGTCCTTTTTCCCCCACAGAGAAGCAGCAGATAAAGGGGCGACTATTGAGAGTTGAAACTGGCAGCAAGAAAAGGGTTAACCACCCCTCCCCACCTGCTTTCTCTATGCCTGATTGCAGCATCATTAGCTACCCCCCCACACACACACACACTCTTAAAGGGAGATGGGAAGTTATACAGAACTCCATATAACTTGTAGTTCAGTCCCATACCCTCCAAGTGATCAGTTTTCCAAGGACAGTCCCAGAATTACAGAAGCCAACCCAGTTTCTGATTTGCTCCCAGAATGTCCCAGTTATTCTTTTTCCTCACCTCCACACCTGGGAAAAATTAAAAGTGGTGTGTGTACAGGTTCAAAAACAGAGTCCTGTTTATACTGAAAATAAAATTCCCGCACCAAATGAAGGAAATGGTGCAGCTGGCATATGAAGCCCTTTCTAGGAAGGCTAAAGACTTGCCTTTGTAAATAATAAAAAGTAATAAAAATAAAGCTGAGTGTTTGCGGTACCTGCCGAGGAGCACCAGCAAAAACATACCCCATACTAGGACAACTACTGCTCATGAAATAACATCTTTCTCGTTTTCGTCACATTTAAACAAGCCGTATTGATTTGCGCGAAAGTATTTTACTAGTTTTTGCAATGTTCAAATTGTCAATATTTCTGTATACTCATTTTGAATTACAAAGTGTTACCAGCAGTAAAAATTAAAACCGGATGATTTCCAAACATATATGGGCATCAGGGTTACTGAGCTGTGGCCTTTCTGATGTCTGGATACAGTAACTATGACCTCATTGGTGTGTGTGTTATGACATCACCAGTGTGACCACAGTGCTATCATGTGAATTTTGAAGATGCAGCTGTGGTACATTTTCCCACTGGGGAAGGATGGACATATCAGAGGCCTTTTGTCTACATTTCCAGCAGTTAGATTCATCTCTGCCCAAAATCACCCAGAGATGGGCTTCACTGGAGACCTACCAATGAAATAGCAGAAAAATGCCGGAAGCATGATGAAAGCCAGCAAATGAGGTACTATTCAGGTATCTTTTTTTTGATGGTGTTTCCTGCTTGGCAGGGGGTTGGACTGGATGGCCCTTGTGGTCTCTTCCAACTCTATGATTCTATGATTCTATGATCTTCCACATCATGCAGACACAGAGACATCTGGGCTACCGGTAGCAGTTCTCCAGACCATCTCAAATAGCAAGCTCAAGTTCACGGTTAGAGCTCAATAGCAGAGTTTTTCCTTGGCAAGCAGAAGGTCCCAGATTCAATCGCTAGAGTCTCTTCTGTTAAGAGGGTCCCAGGTGGCAGAACTGGAGTAGACCGGCAGCCAATCGTAGTACATAGGCTCAGCTTGATGGGCCAATGGTCTGATACAATACAGTATTAGGAAGTTGCATATGAGGAATGTGGCAATGCAGTCTCAGTGAGGTTCATTTCAGTCCCGTTGCATCTGTAGTGGGGGAAATTAGCAACGCATTTGTAGGAGTTGTTGTTGTTGTTTAGTCGTTTAGTCGTGTCCGACTCTTCGTGACCCCATGGACCATAGCACGCCAGGCACTCCTGTCTTGCACTGCCTCCCGCAGTTTGGTCAAACTCATGTTCGTAGCTTCGAGAACACTGTCCAACCATCTTGTCCTCTGACGTCCCCTTCTCATTTGTAGGAGAGGACCCTCATTTTGACTTCCTGAATGCCGAGAGGCTGGGGTTATTTAGAAGAGTGTACGAGAGCAGCCATCTGGTCCTGGCTTTGTTGGAAACCCTGAAATCTAAAAGGAAATAAGGCATCAGTGCCTAATTTCTAATATGCTCCTTGACCACATGGCCCAAATCCCTTCTCCTTCAAGGCACAGACACCAGGTGGAAGAAGCTTCATTAACGTGGTTGCCACTTCAAAAAAAACCCCCAAAAAACGAGTATACTGGTTTCACCTGTGGGACGAGCCAGGCATCCACACACACAAACACACACACTGCCATCTGCACACTTGTGAGAATAATAATAATAATAATAATAATAATAATAATAATAATAATAATAATAATTTATTATTTATACCCCGCCCATCTGGCCGGGTCTCCCCAGCCACTCTGGGCGGCTTTCAACAGAAGAATAAAACACAATAATCTATTAAACATTAAAAGCCTCCCTGAACAGGGCTGCCTTCAGATGTCTTCTAAAAGTCTGGTAGTTGTTTTCCCTTTTGACATCTGTTGGGAGGGCATTCCACAGGGCAGGCGCCACCACCGAGAAGGCCCTCTGCCTAGTTCCCTGCAACTTGGCTTCTTGCAACGAGGGAACCGCCAGAAGGCCCTCGGTGCTGGACCTCAGTGTCCGGGCAGAATGATGGAGGTGGAGACGCTCTTTCAGGTATACTGGACCGAGGCCATTTAGGGCTTTAAAGGTCAGCACCAACACTTTGAATTGTGCTCGGAAACGTACTGGGAGCCAATGTAGATCTTTCAAGACCGGTGTTATGTGGTCTCGGCGGCCGCTCCCAGTCACCAGTCTAGCTGCCGCATTCTGGATTAGTTGTAGTTTCCGAGTCACCTTCAAAGGTAGCCCCGCGTAGAGCGCATTGCAGTAGTCCAAGCGGGAGATAACAAGAGGATGCACCACTCTGGCTAGACAGTCTGCAGGCAGGTAGGGTCTCAGCCTGCGTACCAGATGGAGCTGGTAGACAGCTGCCCTGGACACAGAATTGACCTGCGCCTCCATGGACAGCTGTGAGTCCAAAATGACTCCCAGGCTGCGCACCTGGTCTTTCAGGGGCACAGTTACCCCATTCAGAACCAGGGAATCTTCCACACCTGCCCGCCTCCTCTCCCCCACGAACAGTACTTCTGTCTTGTCAGGATTCAACCTCAATCTGTTAGCCGCCATCCATCCTCCAACCGCTCCAGGCACTCACATAGGACCTTCACCGCCTTCACTGGTTCTGATTTGAAAGAGAGGTAGAGCTGGGTGTCAGCAATATTTCCTAACCTGAACATTTCATAGATGGGCCATATCACTGCAGTGCCCACATCTGCCAGCAGAGAGCAGGACAGATGGTGAGATTTGATCCTAAGGCACTTATGGGGTTTTGAGATTTGCTAGTAAATGTCAGAATTTGCTTACACGACTTACTGGCATCCTAAAACAATACAGCGCTACCTCGGTTTTGAACGTCTCCGTTGACGAATGTTTCGGAACTCAAATGCCGTGAACCCAGAAGTGTAAATGCTTCTGATTTTGAACACACTTCCGAAGTCAAACGGCTTCTGCTGAGTGTATATGTTATTTTTTCCCCCAATTTTCTCTATTAAATTTGCAGGCCGCCCTTTGCACCTCCGTTTTTGAACGTTTCAGAACTCGGAACAGTCTTCCGGAATGGATTACATTAGAAAACCAAGGTACCATATAATTTGAAAAATGGCAGGAAAAGAGATTAAAGATGGGAAAAAAGGATCGGCAACACCATCAGAGAGAAGAGGATCAAAGCAAGAAGAAGTCAAGGATCTGGACGTTTTATGGCAGAAAATTAAAGATGAATTAAGACAAAATGAGAAACGCATGGAAAAGAAGTTAGGGGAAGTACAGGATAATCTAGATAAAAAATTTGAAAAGGTGGAAGGGGCAGTGGGGGACCTCACAACAAAAATAAAGGATTTAACAGTGAGATCCAAAGTAACTGATGAAGCGGTGAAGAAAAATCAGAAAGAAATTAGAGATGTCAAGAAACAATCGGATAAGGTGAAAGAAAAAGTTGATAAATTAGATAAGGCCCATGAACAGATGTTGGATAATTTGGCAATGATGGAAATGAAACAAAAACAATTAAATCTGAAATTAAGAGGTATACCAGAGGAACAAGATGAGGACATTAAAGCAAAAATCACCGCAGAACTAGCGAAATGGATGGAGAAAACAGATGAAGAAGTGAGTAACTCCATTGTCACTGCATTTAGGATCAGAGTAAAATCGGCCAAAGCCAGAGCAAGAAAAGCACCAGGAGATTGTTTGGTGATCTTCAATTCAATGGAAATGAAGAATGAGATTCTGAGATTAAGTTTTACTAACAAGTTAATTATCGGAGGAAGACCCATAATCGTCTTTAAAGAAATACCGGGAAGGTTCCTTCGCAAACGGGACGCGTATAAATCAATGGTGTCTCTACTGAGGAAGAACGGAGTACAACATAAGTGGGAATATCCCGAAGGAATAATGTTCTACTACAAAGAGAAGAAACACATATTGACGAGTATGTCAGACATCGGGAAATTTCTAAGGAAATATGAGAAGTTCCTGGGGCCGTTGGAACCAAGTTTAGCAATTTTGGCTGCAGAGACGGAGGAAGAAGAAGAAGACGTTAGACCAAGGAAGAAAAAAGAGAAAAAGAGAGAAGAAGAGGAAGAAGATAAAGAAGAAGGAGAATCGGGGGAAGAATCTAAACCAGAGGAGGAGGAGGAAGAGGATAAAGATAGTAATAAAATACCCATCCAAGACTAAACCAGATCTTGTAACAGAATTTGAACATGGCACTCAAGGTGTTGTCATGGAATGTAAATGGACTAAATGATAAGAAGAAAAGAAACAAGATCGAACATATTTTGAAGAAAAGGAGTCTGGATGTGATTTGTTTGCAAGAAACTCATGTAGTGAAGAAGCATAGTCATATTTTAATCAATAAAGGATTAGGAAAAGAGTTTATAAATTCAATTGCTAATAAAAAGAGAGGAGTAGTTTTTTATGTGAAAGAGAAATTGGATCCGAAATTGATCTCGAGAGACGAAGAGGGAAGAGTGATCGTTGTGCAGATAACATTTTATGGAGAAAAAATGTTTTTGGTTGGAATTTACGCACCGAATGAAAACAAGGCAGAATTCTTTAAGAAGTTGGAGGAAGATCTAATGGAATACATGGATCAAAAGATTATCTTGTTAGGTGATTTTAATGGAGTGGCGATACCTGAATTGGACAGAACAAAAAAGAGGAAGCATGATGGAAAATTACCTAAATCGTTCTTTGAACTTATGGAAAACCTGGGGCTAGTAGATGTATGGAGAGTGAAACACCCGACGACGAAACAATTTACCTTTTTTTCAGAACCAAATCAAAGTTCGGGAAGAATTGATCATATGTGGATTTCTAAAGAATTAGTACCCAGGACAACAAAAAGTGAAATAACGCCACGAACATTGTCGGACCACAATCCAGTATTTTTGGAAATGAGAGGGAAAGAACAGAATTCCTTTAGATGGAGAATGAATGAAGAAGTGTTGGAAAATAAAGAAACTGTGGAAAAAGCAAAAGAAATCTTGAAGGATTATTTCCATTGGAATTTGCATAAAGAAACTGGAATAGATATAGTATGGGACGCAAGCAAAGCAGTAATGAGAGGCTATCTAATACAAAAAAATAGTTATTTAAAGAGAAATAAAGAAAAGAAGAAAGAAGAAATTCTGAGACACCTCATGGAGAATGAGAAGAGGCTGATCGACAAACCGTACGATCAGCAAATTAAGAATAATATAAAGATGTTGCAAACACAATTCTCCATGTTGGTGAATCAGGAAATAGAGTGGAAGATAAAGCAGATGAAACAAAAGAATTTTGAATCGGCAAATAAAACAGGGAAATGGTTGGCCTGGCAATTGAGGAAAAGACAAAATCAAAATATAATAAATAAAATTAAAGTTCGGGAAGAAATAATTGAAGATCCAAAAGAAATTAGAAGGGCCTTTCAAAATTATTATAAAAGCCTGTATAGTAAAGGAAAAGAAGATGCTAGAAAGATAAATGAATATCTGGAGAAATATAAGTTAAAGCAAATTATGGAAAAAGAGAAGAATAAATTAAATGCCTCAATAACTGCACAAGAAATCCAGAATGCGATAAAGAAGATGAAGCAAGGAAAAGCGCCAGGACCGGATGGACTATCGGCAAAATATTATAAAGTATTGAATGGACAGTTGACCCCTGTATTAGTGGAAGTAATGAATAATATACTTCAAGGAGGAAAGACCCCAAACACATGGAAAGAAGCTTATATAACTTTGATACCGAAGCAAGGTTCAGATGGTTTAGATGTAAAAAATTATAGACCAATTTCATTATTGAATAATGATTATAAGCTTTTTGCAGATATAATGGCAACAAGATTGAAAGAGATCTTGAAGGACTTGATTCATAAAGACCAAGCAGGTTTTCTACCTAACCGACAATTAAAAGATAATGTAAGACATATTATAGATGTGATAGAATTTTTGGAGGTTAGAATAGATAAACCTGCGGCGCTGATGTTCATTGATGCAGAGAAAGCTTTTGATAATTTATCTTGGCATTTTATGAAAAAGAACCTGGAAAAGATGAAGGTAGGGGGATGTTTCCTGAATGGGATTGAAGCAATATATTCGGAACAAAGAGCAAAATTGATAGTAAATAATGTTTTGACAGATGAATTTGAAATCACAAAGGGGACCAGACAGGGCTGCCCATTGTCTCCGTTATTGTTCATTACGGTCTTGGAAGTGCTACTAAACAGAATTAGAGAAAAACAATCCATCAAAGGAATTAAATTAGGTGCGAAAGAATTCAAACTGAAAGCATTTGCAGATGATGTAGTTGTAACATTAGAGAACCCCAAAGAAAGTGTTGCTGAAGTGATAGAAGTGATTGAAGAATTTGGACAATTGGCAGGATTTAAAATGAATAAACAAAAGACGAAAATGATGATAAAAATTTTTGGTAAAGAAGAGAAGGAAGATTTGCAGCAAAGACATGGTATTGCGATTGTAAAAAAGGTACAATACCTTGGAATATGGATGACAACCAAAAATATAAATCTGTTTAATGACAATTATGAATTGGTATGGAAAGAAATAAAGAAAGATTTAGAGATATGGAATAGGAGGAAGTTGTCATTCCTTGGTAGAATTGCAGCTGTAAAGATGAACGTATTGCCCAAAATGTTATTCTTGTTTCAAACAATACCTATTATAAAGGGGACAAGACAATTCAAAGAATGGCAAAAAGATTTACAAAGATTTGTCTGGCAGGGGAAGAAACCAAGAATAAAATATAAAATATTGGTAGACAAGACAGAAAGAGGCGGATTCTCCATGCCGGACTTGAAATTATACTTTGAAGCGTCATGTCTCTGCTGGATAAAAGAATGGATAACATTGGAAAATACGGACTTGTTGGACTTGGAGGGATTTGACAACAGAGCAGGTTGGCATTCATATCTATGGTATGATAAGAAAAAAACCCATAAAGGATTTACGAACCATGTTATAAGAAGATCGTTATTTGAAGTATGGGAAAGAAATAAAGCCTTGTTAGAGACCAAGACGCCATGGTGGATCTCACCAATGGAAGTGATCATAGTGAAAAAAGTGAATATGGAAGGCGAGAGACCAACATATGAAAATTTTCTAAGACAATCGGAACAAGGTTGGAAACTGAAACCGTATGAAGAGGTGAAAGTATATTTGACGAGTTGGTTGCAATATCATCAAATTAATGATGTATTTGTGAAAGATAAAAAAATTGGTTTTGAGGAGAGAAGGTCCAAATTTCAAACAGAGTTGCTAGGGGGCAGAATAAAATTGTTGTCCAAAATGTATAACTTGCTGGTAGAGTGGTATACTAAAGATGAGTTGACGAAAGAGGTAATGATAAAATGGGCTAAGGATTTTGGGCATAATATTGAATATGATGCGTGGTTGAAATTATGGAACCAAACAATAAAATTTACAGCATGTACTGCTTTGAAAGAGAATGTTTGGAAGATGATGTATAGATGGCACTTAACTCCAGTGAAATTAGCAAAAATGTATAGAATGAGTAACAGAATGTGCTGGAAATGTAATGAAAAGGAAGGGGACTTTTATCATATGTGGTGGAAATGTGAAAAGGTTAAAGGATATTGGGAAATGATATATAACGAACTGAAAAAGATATTTAAGTATACCTTTCCCAAAAGACCAGAGGCCTTTCTGTTAGGACTGATAGGCCAAGAGATAACTAGGGAGGACAGTACCCTTTTTTGTATGCGACAACCGCGGCGAGGACATTATTAGCCCAAAAATGGAAGACCCAGGACTTACCGACAATTGGAGACTGGCAGACAAAGATGATTGAATATGCAGAATTAGCGAGACTGACTAGCAGGATTCGAAACCAGAGGGAGACAAGGTTTCTAAGGGATTGGAGTAAATTTGTGGACTATATGGAAATGAACTGTAAAGGTTTAAAGACACTTGCAGGCGTGAAATAAATCCTACGAATTGACCTTAAAGACTAGATACAAAGGAACTGCGAGATAAGAACTGATTAGAAAACCTTTTGAGGGGAGGGAGGGAAGTCAAGCTCGGCGGAGCATGTTTTTTGGGATGTATGTATTTTTGAATGTTTGTTTGTGTGTTTGTTTGTTTTGTATAATGTTTTAAATGTGTTTATTCTGGAAAATTTAATAAATAATTATAAAAAAAAGGTACCAGTGTAGCAAGTATTGGTAAATGGCAACGTTGACTATATTCCTAATATTTACTGATAACGTGTATACATTTGTAACAGCCCGACTAGAGCGTACCTGTTACTGTTGCATTGGTGAAATGATGGTAGTTGGGGGTTCTCTGCTGTTGTCTCTCTCTCGTTTGGACCACGAGAAGGTGGCAAAAACAGACGAGGGTGGGATTCATGTGGTAGTGGTCCATAAAGAGCATCCCAATCCATGTTCTGAATCCTGAAGTCAAATCATAGTGAGGGAGAAATTCAGTGCATGTCAAAATTCAGTGCATGTCAAAAAAAGGTTATTTATGTATGCCACTTTATGTATGCCATAAAGAAGGCTGATCGCCGAAGAATTGATGCTTTTGAATTATGGTGCTGGAGGAGACTCTTGAGAGTCCCATGGACTGCAAGAAGATCAAACCTATCCATTCTGAAGGAAATCAGCCCTGAGTGCTCACTGGAAGGACAGATCATGAAGCTGAGGCTCCAATACTTTGGCCACCTCATGAGAAGAGAAGACTCCCTGGAAAAGACCCTGAGGTTGGGAAAGATTGAGGGCACTAGGAGAAGGGGACAGCAGAGGACGAGATGGTTGGACAGTGTTCTCGAAGCTACGAACATGGGTTTGACCAAACTGCGGGAGGCAGTGGAAGACAGGAGTGCCTGGCGTGCTCTGGTCCATGGGGTCACGAAGGGTCGGACACGACTAAACGACTAAACAACAATAACAACAATGTATGCCACTACTGCAGCCCATGTTCTGTTAGCCCCAAAATGGAAAAGGAGCGAGATCCCAACTAAAGAAGAATGGCAACTTAAACCAATGGAATATGTGCAGTTTGCAGACCTCACATATAGAATAAGACAACAAGGAGAACATACATTTAAAGAAGATTGGGAAATGTTTATTGAATATATGGGGGTGGGAATTGTGTACACTTGAAAACGTTGGCAGTGTAAACAAGTTTTGATGGATGTAATAATGGAATACTGAACAGTATAGTTTACGTAAAATATGGAGGGATTCATGGTAGGCAAAATGAACCATGGAAAGAGAAGAAAGGAAGTCATTGACATTTTAAGGTTGTTTAATGAATATTTTAAATTATAAAAGAGGAAAATTAATAAAAAGTATACACACACAAAAAAATGAACTTAAGAAGGGAAAACTGAAAATAAAAACTAAAATCGAGAGATTTGGACACCCCTACTGAGCACATGGGAATTTGTAAACCCTTTATCCATAGTTCACAACATAAATAAATACAAAAACAAGCCACCTCCCACAAGCACATTTAAAAGGATGTAGGATGTTAGTCCACCAAAGGGTTGAAAAGTTAAAGATGCATGGGAAGGTATAGGTAAAGGTAAAGGGACCCCTGACCATTAGGTCCAGTCGTGACCGACTCTGGGGTTGCACGCTCATCTCGCATTATTGGCCGAAGGAGCCGGCACACAGCTTCCAGGTCATGTGGCCAGCATGACAAAGCCGCTTCTGGCAAACCAGAGCAGCACATGGAAACGCCGTTTACCTTCCTGCTGTAGCGGTTCCTATTTATCTACTTGTATTTTGACGTGCTTTTGAACTGCTAGGTTGGCAGGAGCTGGGACCAAGCAACGGGAGCTCACCCCGTCACAGGGATTCGAACCGCCGACCTTCTGATCAGCAAGCCCTAGGCTCAGTGGTTTAACCACAGCGCCACCTGGGTCCTTGTCCTAAATACAATATTGATCTCACCAGATACCCTGTTTGCACAAGAATGCATCTTGCCCCCTCCCCACCCGCTACAGACTGAGGGAGGGGCTGATCCTTAAAGGAGGACAACTCTAGCAACTTTCATGGCCAACGTTTTGTCCCATTTGAATAATAATAATAATAATAATAATAATAATAATAATAATAATAATAATAATTTATTATTTATACCCCGCCCATCTGGCTGGGTTTCCCCAGCCACTCTGGGCGACTTCCAACATAAATATTGGAATACACTAATTTCTTAAAGATTAAAAGCTTCCCTAAACAGGGCTGCCTTCAGATGTCCTCTAAAAGTCTGGTAGTTATTTTTCTTTTTGACCTCTGGTGGGAGGGCGTTCCACAGGGCGGGTGCCACTTCCGAGAAGGCCCTCTGTCTGGTTCCCTGTAACTTGGCTTCTCGCAGCGAGGGAATATATGTGTATTCTCATTTAATCTGTGTGCTGAATTGTTTTTATATATGCAAATGTTTTGATCTATGCCATTTCTCTCTATATTTTTATCATGCTGCGAATTACTTTGGGATCCTTCATGGGAAGCAATCGCAAAGGAAATAAATAATAACGTTTTAATAAGATGAGAAGAAAGACAAAAATAAGAGGCACCTTTTTGTTGCATCCGATGTGTGTACAATCTGTGCACACAACCCCTGACCTGCATGCTTGCACCGTTATTCACATGTAATATTCAACAAGTGAGGAACTGCCCATCTGTTATTATAATGCATACCTTTGCAAATATGCATACCTGTTATATTATGTATTATATAATAATTATTCTTAGTAGTAGTAGTAGTATTTAGAAGACATCTGAGGACAACCCTGTATCAGGAAGTTTTCCATCTTTGACATTTTATTATGTTTTTATATGGGCTGGAAGCTGCCCAGAGTGGCTGGGGAAACCCACCCAGATGGGTGGGGTATAAATAATAAAATTATTATTACTATTACACAGCAGTTGGGCTAAACAAAGCAGCATGCGTGCACTCTTTCACAAAAACACTTCCACATGTGTAGAGACAGCTGTTCGTATTTGCATTGCATTTGCCTGGTAAATGTATTTATAGAATTATAGAATTGTAGAGTTGGAAGGGACCCTGAGGATCATCTAGTCCAACCCCCTGCAGGAATATGCAGCTGTCCCATATGAAGATCGAACCTGTGACCTTGGGTATTATCAGCACCATGCTCTAACCAACTGAGCTACCCCCAAGAGCACTTTTCTTTATAAAAACAGCAACATATATTTAAAGTTAAAATGCTTGTGTAGCTGGGTGTGGTTTTTTCTTTCTTTCTTTACTAGCAAACCAATTAGAAGCTTTTGGGGGGCAGCATTCAGCAGTATATAAATGAATAAATAATAATAATAATTTATTTATTTTTATATTATTATTATTATTATTATTATTATTATTATTATTATTATTTATACTCCGCCCATCTGGTTGGATTTCCCTATATCATGTCACTTGCATGCAAACTGGTTTTACTTATTAGTACAGTGGTACCTTGGTGTACTAATTTAATCCGTTTTGGAAGTCCGTTCTTAAACCAAAGCATTCTTATTTCACAAAGAATAAATGGTATTGGGGAAAGGAGGTGGCAGTTTGGAGTTGGTTGGTTATTCTGTTAGCTGTTTCTTTGACTGAGAACCTGGGTGAGTGGTGACTTCAAGGAGATGCTATTTGGAGCAGTTTGTGAGGACAGGCAAGCTATGGATTAATAACTTATGCTATGATGGATGGAGTTTTGAAAACAAAAAGGGCTAAACCCTCTCTTGGGCTCAAGGGAGAGAAATGCATTGTATTTATTAACATATATATGAATAATACTTATCAACTGTTGTCAAACTGACAGGTGAGAAGATTCTTCAAGTCCTGTGTAAGGTGTCTATTTAACACAAAATAAAAAAAAATTCCTTCCAGTAGCACCTTAGAGACCAACTAAGTTTGTCATTGGTATGAGCCAGGGATCAGCAACCTATTTCAGCTGTGGGCCAGTCCACCGTCCCTCAGACCATGTGGTGGGCCGGACTATATTTTGAAAAAAATAATGAACAAATTCCTATGCCCTACAAATAACCCAGAGATGCGTTTTAAATAAAATGACACATTCTACTCATGTAAAAACATGCTGATTCCCGGACCATCTGCGGGCCGGATTTAGAAGGCGATTGGGCCGCATCCGGCCCCCGGGCCTTAGTTTGGGGACCCCTGGTATGAGCTTTCGTGTGCATGCACACTTCTTCAGATACTTCAGATCACAAACAGTTAACAACAGCTTGCGCCCATGTTCAGCAGAACGTGTGAACAAGCTAAAGGGCAATTATCACGGGACAGTTGCAGAAAACAACTGGTACTGTCCATCAATAGGTAACCTGGATGGCTGACTGCTTAAACCTAGTCATCACTTGTTAATCAACTGAAGTTTGAGTTGATTAATTTAGCTATTAAGCTGATAAAATCATGCAGTCTTCATTGTGGGCTTCCCTGTGGGCTTTGAATTTGTTCACTTGCTTCTTTTTTGAAAGTCAGCTACTGTATGTTTGAGAACTTTCCAGCCTTATGGCCCGAGAGAGGCAGGGGGAGGGAGGGAGAGAGAGATAGTCCAGGCCTTACCCAGGTCAGCAGCTTCATAGCCTTTCGGCATGATTGTCCTGTCTATCCGAGCAATCAGCCAGGCTCCCACGGTGACACTGCACAGCAGACGGAACAGGCAGGCCCCCAGGCCCAGCACCACGTTGTAGAAGAACAAGAAGTAGTTGAAATTGTGGAAAGCTTTCCTGGAAAAAAGGACAAATCGCCGTAGGAGAGTCACAGTACTATACGCACTCAAGGAGGCAGCATCAAGTGTAAATTGAATCAAACTGCTTCTAGCTTTCAGGCTTCCAGCTACAGGTACGCGTGGGAATCAAAAGCAAGTCACAGGTACTGTACGGATGGGCTCCGGGTCTAGTCATACTCAGAGTAAGCCCATTGGAATTAATGGACATGACTACCTTTAGTCCATTCCTTTCAGTTGGTCTGCTCTGTGTGGTGTGGTGTAGTGGTTAAGAGCGGTGGACTCGTAATCTGGGGAACCGGGTTCACTTCCCCGCTCCTCCACATGCAGCTGCTGGGTGACCTTGGGCTAGTCACACTTCTCTGAAGTCTCTCAGCCCCACTCACCTCACAGAGTGTTTGTCGTGGGGGAGGAAGGGAAAGGAGAATGTTAGCCGCTTTGAGACTCCTTCAGGTAGTGATAAAGCGGGATATCAAATCCAAACTCCTCCACCTCCTCCTCCTCCTCCTCCTTCTCCTCCTCCTCCTCCTCCTCCTCCTCCTCTCTTCTTCTTCTTCTTCTTCTTCTTCTTCTTCTTCTTCTTCTTCTTCTTCTTCTTCTTCTTCTTCTTCTTCTTCTTCTCTGAGGGGAGGTTAGCTGGATACAGGGGCAGACTTTGGCCTTTCAAATTTCAGCAGCACCCTGTGCGAAGCCAAAATTGACACCCCCTCGCATCTCGCCTTCGGTTCTTCCCAATTCACTATGTCATAGTTGTGGCACCATGTGTGTTTTCTAGACCTTCTCTTGTGCAAATTCCCTTGTGAGGATGGCACTTTTATAAAGTTATAATACGCGGGTGGCGCTGTGGTCTAAACCACTGAGCCTCTTGGTCGGCAGTTTGAATCCCCGCAGCAGGGTGAGCTCCGGTTGCTCTGTCTCACCTCCTGCCAACCTCGCAGTTTGAAAACACGCCAGTGCAAGTAGATAAATAGGTACCGCTGTGGCAGGAATGTAAACGGCATATTCTGTGCACTCTGGTTTCTGTCACGATATACCATTGAGCCAGAAGCAGCTTAGTCATGCTGGCCACATGACCCGGAAAGCTGTCTGTGGACAAACACCGGCTCCCTCGGCCTGAAAGCGAGATGAGCGCCGCAACCCCATAGTCTCCTTTGACTGGACTTAACCGTCCAGGGGTCCTTTACCCTTCTTTACCTATTATAAAGTTTTAACCACTAGGTAGCACCAGACAATGTTTCTGGGTGGCCACAGGACTTTCCTGTTGCTGTTGTGTTCTTGTTCAAGACAGACAACAATGTCCTTACGAGAACCCTGACTAGTATTTTCTCCCAGCAAACACTTTGGTTACACTTTTCCTCCATCAAATAGAGGCAGCAAACATTTCTTGCCTTGCACAGCTTCGACTGGAACAGATTTTTCTATCATGAACTTGAACAATGGGAAGTATATTTTTCCCAAGTAGAAACGCCAGCTTTTTTCTAGCACGGCTCCAGCGCCTTTAACAATGGCATGATAAGCAGAAACTCATCATCAGTACCAGCATAGGTGTCGGTTGTGCAAGTTGGATCAAATGTTAAGAGCCCTCCCCTGGTCAAAAAAACAAACCCCATTGGCCACCCAACTTCATTGCACTGACCTGTTATCAAGAGCCAAAGGCTTTTGCTTGTCGGTCAGCAAAATCTTCGGCTGAAGAAAGAAGGCAGTAGCTGTTGCAATCTGCAGTTGCATGAGCCCTATGACAACGGCAAGTGTGAGGCTGAGGCAGAAAAGGCAGAGAGAAGTGACAGTTTTAGGAGATTATAACACAAATAAAAGGAGCTGAAGGCCAAGGTCAGGGTATGCATTGGTACATTTCTTTCCCAGCTATCACCGACAACAGACTGCTAGTAATAATTGAAAGACGGATTTAAAAACCAGCAGAGTCAAGAAACGCAGTGGATCTACAAGGGGATCTGTGCTGAGCTGCAAATGGCCTCTCGCACATCTGCTATGCCACACCCACTGGGGTGGCTGGAAAATACCAGGATGTACACATAGAAACTGGGCAATATTCCCAATAAGAGGAAGAGTCAATTACAATTCCACTTTTTGCAGCTTGCAATCTTTGGACATGTGCACAGCTAGGGTCCATTGCACCCTTGTCAAGGAGCTGTCTTGGAGCCCATCCACCCCCTGGAAAAAAAAAATCAACTTTGTGCCATGGTGCGAGAAGGACAGGAAGTATCTCCCATGTTTGATCTCGCCATGATAGCAGCAGCACATCATCGCGCACATAAGCACATAACACTTCATAGTCTGGCAGCTGATATTTACGCCCTTCTTGGGCCTGTGCCCTCTGAGGGAGCCAGTTTCAGCAACCCCCAGGCATGCCTCTGTGTTTGGGTAGCAGTAGGAGTCACCCACCTAGAAGCAGCTCAGCCAGATGGGGAAATGGTAAATGTTTGGATTGCGAGGATCAGAAGGTTGGAAACCAAATGTTTGACCCCCAAAATCAGCTATCAGGTTCACAAGCACAGCTTGCAAAGGGCACTTCTATTTATGTTTTCTGTGCCTTTGATAAAGCACAATGAATACCTGAGAACGAAATAAATGTTTTGTGGATGTAGGAAGCGGTGGGCAAAACTGAGAGATGATCACTCGCCCAAGACCACCCAGTGAATGCCTGTCTGACCAATGTCCTGGCTCACAACCTCCTCCTCAGTCAGTACAAAAACGCAGGGCACTTACATCCCAGTTCCCAGACTTTTGAGCATTTCGATCCCCTGGCCATGCTTGATGGGCAAAACGAAGCCATACATGAACATCACTCCAAAGAGGCACTGAACCATGTGGATGATCAGGTACCCTAGAGGAAAAAAAGCACAAATGAACAATTAACAAGGGAAGAAAGGGGCAACCGCAATCATCATTTCACAACAAAGACAGCCACGTACCCCATAGTATGTATGCAATTTGCCAACCAGAGTATCTTGCTATTGCGGCCTGTTAATGTTAAAATAAAATAAAAAATGGAGAGACGTTTATATACAATAAGCTCCCACATGTATAATTGAAAATAAGAATATACACATAGCCTGGTATATAAATCTCCACTGGAACTTCTACTATGGACCATCTTCCTTGCTGAAGCCATTGATACCAAAGCTAAGCAGTGATAAAAGACTAACATTTGGGACTAGTCATAAACATTCTGTCTCATTCTCCCAATGTTCCATCACATGTCAATGTGACCAAGAAACTGACCCCAGCATGCCATTATTGTATGTATGTATGTATGTATGTATGTATGTATGTATGTATGTATGTGTTTGTTTCTTTGTTTGGTTAGTTATGGGATCTATATTCCAGCCTTCATCATAGAATGGTAACAAATCATTCTACAGTGGAACCTCGGTTTATGAACACCTCGGTTTACGAATTTTCGGTTTATGAACGCCGCGGACCCATCTGGAACGGATTAATTCACTTTCCATTACTTTCAATGGGAAAGTTCGCTTCAGTTTATGAACGCTTCAGTTTATGAACAGACTTCCGGAACCAATTACACTCATACTTCGGGTTAAGTACGCTTCAGGTTGAGTACTCCGCGGACCCATCTGGAACAGATTAATCCACTTTCCATTACTTTCAATGGGAAAGTTCGCTTCAGTTTATGAACGCTTCAGTTTATGAACAGACTTCCGGAACCAATTGTGTTCATAAACCGAGGTACCACTGTACAGAAAATCAACACATCAAAACTGAATTAAAAACCTGTCTGCATATTCCTTCATTTGCCACAACAGCCAACTTAAAACAGACAATACTTCAAAAGACTTGGCAAAAACATCTTTTTTCATGGCGCCAAATGTTCCTCGGTGTCAGCACCTGCCTAATCTCTACAGGATGAGTGTTTTACAATTAGGGTGCCGCCACCGAGAAGACCCTGTTCTGAATTCTGACCATCCAGCTTTCACTAGGCAATGGTACGGCCGAAAGGGACTCACCAGCAGATCTCAATTCATAGGCAGCACAGGACAAGGAGAGGTACTCCTTTATATAACTGGGACCCAGACTATTCAGGGCTGTATAGACACTAGCATCTTGAATTGGGCTGAAGATGGAATGAACAGCCTGGGCAGGCCTTTCCAGACAACGTCTGGGTGACGTAGGAGAGATTCGGGTATTTGCAAGATAGGTTACTGCTGTGGGTAGACTTGAAGGGGAAGAGAAGTGAGAACTCACCACATTTTGAGAAGATGACAACCTGACAAACACCAACGGAAGGAATTGCTTCTGCCCAGCCCACAGCCGTTTCATGTGCTTCCTAGGAAAATAGTGTAGTCAAGTTTATTTATATGCTGCCAGAGTCAGCTGTGCCCCAAAATACAAATACAATTTGGACTAGACTTGACTTTGCCAGGACTTAAATTGACTGCCTAGATCTGCTTGGACAAGCTGCTCTTTCTTTCCCCCCACTTCCCCTAGGGTCCCGAAATCCTCGCAGAATAAGACACAGGGCACAAAGCATCTCCGTACCTGTAGCAGGCCAAGATGTGGAACAGGTAGCTGACACTGGTGAGGCAGGCCGTGAAGGTGGTGACAAGCCAAACACCTGTGGGACAAAGAAACCATCACCTGTGTGACCTCATCCTCTCTGTGAGGTCGTATCCTCAGTCAACACAACCTCAAAAGTGTTCTGCTTTCGCAGGCATGGAAGGTACCGACATGCTTGCAAGCTTCAGAACCATTTCTCTCCACCCTCCCTATTTTTATTTGTGAGGCAATGTATGGGAAAGTGAGGCATTGGGAGGGGTTGGCTGATGGATTATCTGCACATGGCCAGTCTGGCAAGATACATAGGTTATCTATAAAATCAGACGGTTTGGGCAGCGTTTCTTTGAAGCTCATGCGCAGACTGATCGGCCGCAGGGCTGTGCAAACTGAGGCTACCTGGAGGAGTCGCTTTGCCACTTCTTGAGGGCTTCCAAGTGGCAGATTGAAGTGCTTGCTTGGTATGTATACCCTGTTCGCCGTTTAAGAATAAAATATTTAATCTTGTTGCAGGAATTTATGTAAAGGTTGGGGGAGGGGGTTGCCCCTCCAGCAGATACCACACACACACACACACACACACACACACACACACACACACACACTGTCTACCAAAATCAACACAATCACTTCGGCAAATATCCCCACAAAACACTTCATCACAGTTTTTTCTATATCCAAAAGGCCTCTGCTACACATCACCAAATGTAACAATTCACTGATAAATGTATCCGAATATTGGCTCACTGGGATAACTTTAGAAAGTCATATAAAATCGCTCCAGTATGGATTTGCACCATTCCAACTTTGTTCTGTTCAGGAAAGGAATGGCTTACGAAGGGGGGAGTCTGGGATGTGGGCAGCCATAATCCCTGAAACCTGGGATCACGTACACAGCAGCCTCTTGGACAAGAGGTAATCACTGGCATCCTGGCAAATGGGTGTCAGACAGGCAGCCATCAGTCTGCGCCCATACCTTCTGTGACGTCAATAAATTCTTTCAAATGCTTGACCCGGGCAACTACTTCTGTTGTATTGCTGGAAACAATAACCACATCAAAGGTGGACTTCAGAGCTTCCAGCGCTTGTGAAACCAGCTTGTAGACATAAAACTCATTCACAACAAACTGGAGGAGAGAAATGGATAAAAAGCAACAGTTAACAGTTAATTCCCAGTTAATTCCCAGACAATATTTCATGCTGCAAATCCTCACTAGTGAACTCCTTTAAAGATCTACAGCCCAAATATGAACAATTAAAGAATCAATGCTCATTAATGTGAGTCATTGTGGACTCACGGCTGTCCATGGAGGCGCAGGTCAGTTCTGTATCCAGGGCAGCTGTCTACCAGCTCCATCTGGTACACAGGCTGAGACCCTACCTGCCCGTGGACTGTCTTGCCAGAGTGGTGCATGCCCTGGTTATCTCCCGCTTGAACTACTGCAATGCGCTCTATGTGGGGCTACCTTTGAAGGTGACCCAGAAACTACACTTATTCCAGAATGTGGCAGCTAGACTGGTGACTTGGAGTGGCCACCGAAACCATAAAACACTGGTCCTGAAAGACCTACATTGGCTCCCAGTACATTTCCGAGCACAATTCAAAGTGTTGGTGCTGACCTTTAAAGCCCTAAACAGCCTCGGCCCAGCATACCTGAAGGAGCGTCTCCACCCCCATCGTTCTACCCGGACACTGAGGTCCAGCTCCGAGGGCCTTCTGGCGATTATCTCACTACGAGAAGTAAAGCTACAGGGAACCAAGCGGAGAGCCTTCTCGGTAGTGGCACCCGCCCTGTGGAACGCCCTCCCATCAGATGTCAAGGAAATAAACAACTATCTGAAGGCAGCCCTGTTTAGGGAAGTTGTTAATGTTTGACGTTTTTAATATTCTGTTGGGAGCCACCCAGAGTGGCTGGGGAAACCCAGCCAGATGGGCGGGGTATAAATAATTTGTTGTTGTTGTTGTTGTTGTTGTTGTTGTTGTTGTTGTTGTTGTTCTTATCATGGCAGATATCCCCATGAACAAAGGGCCATTCCTCTGAGAAGAGGAAGCTGGATCTTACACATACACACACACACACACACACACACACACACACACACACGGATTAACGCATCTGCCCCATTGGAAATCATTAAATTGAGCTGGAAATCATTAAATCTTACCCACTCTGGAAAGCCTTGTTGTTACTCCAAAACATCTCTCCACCCACCCAGAAAGAAACAGGGAATATTTTATTCACCATGTAGAGGCAGATGAGGGCAAGCACAGCCATGGTGATCATCCTGCTGGGGAACTGAAAATAAGGGTCCCATTCATACACCTTCTGCCGGATCCAGGATTTCTGAGGCTGCCTGTTGGTGGGGAAAAACATGTAAAGAGCACTGAAGTGGCAAAGGAAGGTGGGCTGCATGTGGAAACTGCTCTCAGAAAGTGGTCTACCCTCCTTCGAATTGCACCCCTGCCACAAAATGTGGGCTCACAAAGCAGAGCCATAGCTGTGGGGGGTTGTGCCAAACTGGGTCTTTGACCCGGGTGAAACAAAGCCTAGAGGAAAATTTTAAAAATTCAGCAGTTGCGTGTTCACCACTGTAATCTAGCATCTCTGAGTACCATTCTAATCTCATGGGGCCTCCTTACTATGTTAACTCTCAGGTCGCCTCCAAACTGTAGGTGGGAATTCAATTGCATAGTGGAAATTTAGGTTTGTACAATTAAGGTGAGTTAAAACAAGAGAAGAAGCAACAAATCCGCTTTTTTAAAATTAAAAAAAATACTGGTAGTGAAAGTGACGGGGATGGAAAACGAGCGAGGTCCCAACTGAAGAGGAACGGCATCTTTAGCTGATGGAATATGCGCGGCTTGCGGACTTAGCATATAGAACAAGAGAACACATTTAGAGAAGATTGGAAAAGGTTTATTGAAAATATGGGGGGAATTGTGTACACTTGAAAACGTTGGCTGCGTTAAGATAAATTCAACAGTGTAAATAAGTGTTGATGTATGTAAGAATGGAATACTGGATGGATTCGTTTATGTAAAATATGCAGGGATTTAGGACATGCAAAATGAAACATGGAAAGAGAAGAAGAGAAGTCTTTGATATTTAAGGATGTTTAAATGAGTGTTCTAAATTGTAAAACAGAAAATTTAATAAAAAAAATTGTGTGTGTGTGTGTGTGTGTGTGTGTGAGAGAGAGAGAGAGAGAGAGAGAGAGAGAGAGGAGAGAGTGATGGTGAGAGGCACTACAAGGGTGCATGGGCGTAGGCAGGGGGGCAGGAGGGGGCAGTTGCCCCCCTAGAAGCAGGGCCGCTGGCCAGCCTGCCCCGCTGCCCGCCGCCACCCGGTGCTGTCTCCCTTCTCCCTGGCTGGCTGTGAGGCAGGTGGAGGGAAAGCCCCAGAGCCGCGCAATGCGTTTGGCTGGCTTTCCCTCCGCCCGCCACACAGCTAGCCAGGGAGAAGGGAGACGTCCCTTCTAGCTGGCTGGCTGTGGGGTGGGTGGAGGGAAAGCCAGCCAAACGCTTTGCGCGGCTCTGGGGCTTTCCCTCCACCCACCCCACAGCCAGCCAGCTAGAAGGGACGTCTCCGTTCTCCCTTGCTGGCTGTGGGGCGGGTGGAGGGAAAGCCAGCTTTCCCTCCACCTGCCCCAGCGATCGCGGAGTGGGAGGATTTCGGGCTGATCGTGGTGCCCCCTCGCCCCTGCCGGTTGTGGAGAGGGAGGAGGGGGTCGGAGCAGCCCGATTTCGGGCTGATCCTGGCGCCCCCTCACCCCTGAACAACCATGGCTTTCCTTGCCCCACTGTGGCCCCTCCCCCATGCCTTGGCCCTTCCCCCCTAATTTTGATCCTGGCTACGCCCCTGCAAGGGTGAGAAAATGATCCCTTGACAGAAAGACATATAAACCCCATGCAAACAAATCAGGAAACAGACCTCGGTCAACAGATACCATTTTCTCCTGCCCAAGGATGGTTGGTAAGACATTAGCTAGCCTAGGAAAGGCACGGGGGAAGAAGGAAAACAGGGACGGTCCCTAGCAGGGGCAGCTGGAGCTTATAAAACCCTCGATGCAGATTCCACTTTTATTATTTTTTCTAGACTTAAAAGGCGAATGCCCCTGGGACAGAATGACCCTCCTCACATCAGTGGAGGCTTCCTCATGAGCTGCTGGACATATTGGCCCTGGTGTGCTTCCAAGAAGGAGGCCTTCGCTTCCTGCAGGGAGAAGGAAAGAGATGCTTCATTATTCCAGGGGGCACTGAAAGAGTCTAAAGGAGAGCACACCTTGAAATTAAGAACGCGCTAAAGTGTCTGGGGACTACTCACATCTTGATGAAATTATAGTTTCTTTTTTATTAAATTTGTATACCACCCTATACGCATATAGGGTCTGGGGGTGAGTCGCAATGTCAGAGTTACAATATATAAAACACAAAATAGGTAATTAAAATAATCAAAACAAAATGCATGATAAAATACATAGTAAAAATAACAAAGTAAAATAATAAATAATAATTAAAATAATCAACAATCTTAACACACTAATAAACAATACACTCCCAAAAAAGCCCCTAAACAATACTCCAGCTCACAAATACATGCAAAAATCCAAATTAGTATATATCATTTAAAAACAACTGGTTTTGCTATTTATTTTGCGTTTTTGCAGCTGTGTGTGTGTGTGTGTGTGTGTGTGTGTGTGTGTGTGTGTGTGACTCCGTGGAACCCTGTTCTGCTACTGATTGGTTCATTGTGTGACAGCAGTACATTGGTTATTACTTTCATTTTATGGATCAATGGTCTCGTTAGGCAATAAAATTCATGTTAAAGTTCTATTTTAGGGGTTGTTTTTAAAAGTCTGGAACAGATTAATCCATTTTGCATTGCTTTCTATGGGAAAGCATGCCTTGGTTTTGGAACGCTTTGGTTTTGGAACGGACTTCCGGAACTGATTAAGTTTGAGAACCAGGGCACCACTGTACTAAAAGGCTAAAACTAGCCTATCCAAGCTCCCTCCCTCTTAAGCTGCAAAGGGATGGCACCCTGCTGAGATCACTATGAGGAAGGATAATATCTAATAAAGATGCCCCCTCCTAGAATCTAATCAAATCCCAACTTTTATATCAGAAATGTTCCAAGTTAACTTTTTGTCCCGCTGCTTTTTCACTGTAGGAAGCAGCAATACTGAGGTAACAGCGAGGCAACACCACAGAACGACCAACAAAGGAAAGGTCGTACAAATCCACTCCTAATGCATTGTTGTTGTTGTTGTTGTTGTTGTTGTTGTTGTTGTTGTTGATGTTGATGTTGATGTTGTTATGTCAGTGACTGGCAGCAGATTACACTCCAAAAAAAAAAATGGTAAAAAAACCAGTGGTACATGTGTAAGAGAAACCTGCTGGCACAGTTAAGAATGCTATGCTAGTCTTCTTCCAGAGTTCATTATCCTATATAATAAAGTCCCTGCGTCTCTGCGTCCAGATTCCCTGTGTCCCTGTGTCCGCGCCACTGCGCATGTGCCCCACGGACACAGGGACTGGACGAAGAGACTGGACGCGCGCGCGCGCACACACACACACACACACACGCTCTCCCCACCCCACCCCTCTGCCTCCTCCAACTGCCGCTCTCGGCCGGACAGCGCCTCACTGCACTTGCGCTAAAGCGCGAGGAGGAGGAGGCTGCTTTTTTCCCCCTACGCTCCCCCCCCCGGTGCTGCTTCCAGCCAAGCCAGGCCAGGCCGGGGAAGGAGCCTCTCCTCCCCGGCGTAGCGCCTTGGCGCCGGCTGAGAGAGGCAGGGTGCGTAGGGGAAGCGAGGGTGGAGGCCGGCGGAGGTGAATGGGGGGAGGTTTGTGCGTGTGTGTGAGAGGGAGAGAGGGAGGGGGGACGTGGAGGGAGGCGCTCACGCCCCTTTATCTCTCCTGCCTTTCCCCTGGGCTGAGGGCTCGGGCGGCCGTTGTTGCCGCCGCTGCACCTCTTTGTGGGGGCAGAGTCCCACTGGGCGCCTCTCTGGGCTCCCTTGCTGTGTGACGGAGAAGCTGCGCCGCTGCCGCCAGTGGCATGGGATTAATGCCTGTGCGTGTGTGTGAGGGGGAGACTGGATGAGGAGGCGGCACCCCGGCCCCAGCTTCTCTGCCCCTGCCGCTGCCGAGACACATGCTCTAGCACCCGTTATTTTAATGGGCTTCAAGATACTAGTATAAGTATAAAGAATAAAAAGGGTTCCCTTTGATGTTTAAATACTCACACTTAGAGGAGCCAGCTGGAGTCGGCCCCAGGACGCTTTCACAAACATATAGACAAATCTGCCTAGCAGGAAAAGCTGGCAGAGCAAGGAGGGCCAGTAAAAAATAATATTTTCATATTCCCCGATGATCTGGGCAGAAAAAAAATGTGGATTAAAAGGGTTATCTGTTGGTGCTGCAAATATTCAGTTGTATGCCCCAAGTAGTGTCCCAAATATTCCCCTCTCAGACCTTAAAACCACAATGTTATCCCGTCAGCCCATGGTGGTCTGTTTTCAACAGTGTTCAACAAAGTGTTCAACAAAGTACCGCATGTGCTTTAATGTGTTAGGCCACTGGCTCACAGAGCCAATGAGAAGCTACCAGAGTGTCACTATGCCTGGCATTCTGCCCACACTAAGCCTCCCAGGTGACCAGCAGCGTTGGTTTGTTTGTTAAAAAAACACTATGATTGTGCGACCTGAATTGGCCAGTATATAACTGAATCCCACCGGGGGGGAAGGTAACAATCAGTACTCTGGAAGCGCCCTCATTTGTAGTATATGACTAAACTCCTGAAAAAGGCTAAAAACAATGTCCTTGATAAGTATTTGTGATGTCAAACATCTTAGTATTATTGCCTAGCCTGACACTCACTTGTCCATGTGGGCACTGCACAATGTTCATGGCTATGATGGCAAACCTGTAAAATAAAATTAAAAAGGAGATACGATGGCATGTGTCGGTCTCTCCTGACATTGTGCTTTGTGAATCTTAAATAAGGTAAAGGGACCCCTGACCATTAGGTCCAGTTGTGAACAACTCTGGGGCTGCGGCGCTCATCTCACTTTACTGGCCGAGGGAGCCGGCGTACAGCTTCCAGGTCATGTGGCCAGCATGGCTAAACTGCTTCTGGCGAACCAGAGCAGCGTACGGAAACGCCGTTCACCTTCCCGCCAGAGTGGTACCTATTTATCTACTTGCAGTTTGACATGCTTTCAAACTGCTAGGTTGGCAGGAGCAGGGACCGAGGCTCACCCCGTTGCGGGGATTCGAACCGCCAACTTTCTGATCAGCAAGCCCTAGGCTCTGTGCCACCCACATGGATCTTAGAGGAGATATAAACTGAGACATTTCACAGGTGCCATAGGAGACACTAAGGTGTCTGTGGGCACTGCATTGGCAACCCTGGCAATGCAATAACCCCCTGGATGCAGGCAGAACCTTATATGATGCTTCTCTCATTACCGCCAACTTCCCCACATGCCCATCACACCCACAAGTGGCCATTCTGGCCAATTATCTGAAGTCGCTCACCAACTTCCTGTGTAAAGGAACCCAAGCATGGCCCCCACGATCGAGAAATGTGTGGACAGGCAAGCGAAGAAAGGATAGGAGGAAAGGCCCACTTCCATGGCACCAGTGAGAAGGACAAAGGCTGTAAGAAGATGAAAACAGATAATTCAATCATATTAGGATAGTGCAGTGGGTGTAAACAAATTATTATTATTTTATCATTTATTAAATATGTATACCGCCCTATACCCACAGGTCTCTGGGTTATTTCTTAGTGTTTTTAAGTGTCAGGTGTAACTTCAGCCTGAACACAGCAGAGTTTGCGCAGGTTTTTCCGGAAGCTTCTGGCGGTAACTTAAATGACTAGATGTCTGGACGCAGAGTAAACTATATACAGGATTTATTAAAATAAAAGAAATCCAGAGTTTCTATGTACAACTTTAGAACTCAAAAACAAAGTAAAATAAATCCTTTCCTCTCTGTCTCTGTCTCTCTCACACACAACTGATACAGCACCTCTCCTCCTACACTGACCACACTCACCACACCACGTACTGTGCTAGCTTTCACTGATAACAGGTCTCTGTGCTGATCATCAACCAATGAGAGCGCAGTTACTATGGCAGAAGTAGACCTTGGCTTTCTGCCCAGTGTTAATTGCTTGTCCTAGAGTTGAATGTGTGAAGAAGCAATCTGATGGTTTCTCATGCTACTAATTTAGCAAAAACCTGAACATTATTCACAACATAAAATCACAATCTAAAAACATAAAATACATAATAAAAATAAGAACAAGAACAACCTAATAATCCCCCCACCCTTCTACAATACATTTTTTTTAAAAGCATTAGATGTCAATCAGCCAAAGGCCTGGTTAAAGAGGAACGTTTTTGCCTGCTGCCTAAATGTAATATAATATAAACACCGACAACTGGGAAACACTGGCCTGCGAGTGCTCCAATTGGAGAACAGCCTTTATCAAAGGTGTCATGGGCTTTGAAGATGCTTGAACTCAGGACAAAAGGGATAAACATGCTAAGAGGAAGGCACGCTTGGCAAATCCACACCGTGATCAACTCCCGCCTGGAAACCAATGTCCCCACTGCGGAAGGATGTGTGGATCCAGAATTGGCCTCCACAGTCACTTACGGACCCATTGTTAAAACCGTGTTCATGGAAAACAATCTTACTCGGCTAGGAGTGATCGCCAAAGAAGAAGAAAGGTGCATAATGAAGGCACCAGCCAAAGCTCCTTGGGGACAGCATTCCACAAACAGGGAGCTACTGCAGAAAAGGCCTGTCCTTGTGTTGTCACCCTCTGGAGGAGTTTCATATTAGGGAGTTTCATAGCTTGGTGGTCCAGGGGTCAGCAACCTAAGGCCCATGGGCTGGAAACGGCTGGCGGAGGTCGTTTGATCGGCCCACAAGACACCCCTGAACCAAGTGGCCTGCTCGCACTCTGTGCTAAACCGGCGAAGCGCAGTGCGAGGACTCACTTCTGCGGCACTGGAAATCGCGTTTGCACATGCGCAGACGCCGAAAATCATGGGTGGGCGCACTCATGCGCATGCACGATCCGGCCCATGGGGACCGATCCAACCCAGGCTCTGCTGTAGTCTAACATATCTGAAGGGCAGCAGCTTGGGAACACACAGCTTCCTCAACCAGGGGCTTGATGAAGACCCCAACTGATTTATGCACCAGGCTGGCATTTCTCAGCAGGGGCCTCTTACCTTGTGCCCATCTGAACTTGCTGGGCAGTGGGAGGTAGCCTTCCGAAAACAGAATCATGACTTTGTTGGCTGTAGCTCCAAAGGCAAAGCCCAGAGACCACCGATTGTTGAATGCCCCGGTAAACTCCAAGGGTCTGTGGACAAAAATACATTCAAGCTCCATGGGAACATAACAGCAACCCACTAGCATGTGGGCGATGGCCTCTTCAGGATGGTTAAAATAACAAAGAACTATTATCATGGTTATCTTTACTTCAGCTACAATGCATTTCCATTTACAGTCGTGCCTTGGTTCTCCAACGCCTTGGTACTTGCACGTTGTGGCTCCCGAACGCCACAAACCCGGAAGTAAGTGTTCCGGTTTGCAGAGGGCCTTCTCGGTAGTGGCGCCCGCCCTGTGGAATGCCCTCGCATCAGATGTTAAAGAAATACAGTAAACAACTATCTGACTTTTAGAAGACATCTGAAGGCAGCCCTGTTTAGGGAAGTTTTTAATGTTTTATGTTTTATCACATTATTATTATTATTATTATTATTATTATTATTACAGTGGTACCTCTACTTACGAATGACTCGACTTACGAATGTTTCTACTTACGAATGGAGCTCCGTCCGCCATCTTGGATGCTGTTTAGATAGGCTTTTTTCTACTTACAAATTTTTAGATAGGGTTGCTTCGACTTACAATTTTTTTCGACTTACGAATGTGCGTTCGGAACGCATTAAATTCGTAAGTAGAGGTACAGTGGTGCCTCGCTAGACGAAATTAATTCGTTCCACGGGTCTTTTCTTATAGTGAAAAATTCGTCTAGCGAATCCAATAGGAATGCATTGAATTTTTTTTGAATTTTTTTTTGGCCCATAGGAACGCCTTAATTGAATTTCAATGCATTCCTATGGGAAACCGCGATTCGCTAGACGAATTTTTCGTAAAATGCATTCGTCTAGCGAGGCAACCTCCGCTCGAAAAATCCTTTCGTTAAGCGGAAATTTCGTTAAGCAGGGCATTCATTAAGCGAGGCACCACTGTACCACTGTATTCTGTTGGGAGCCACCCAGAGTGGCTGGGGAAACCCAGGCAGAGGGGTGGGGTATAAATATATTATTATTATTATTATTATTATTATTATTATTATTATTATTAGCAATACAACTACCATAGTGTTGGTAAGGAAGACTCACATGACCATGCCGCATCTCCTGTTGAGAAGAGGCCATTTTTCATCTAGCCAGCTTCTCCTAGCTCTTCTTTCAAGACAGGACAGAACCACAATGATGGCGATCTGCAAAAAGGGGGGAAATGAATGTCGAAATGTCAAGGGATAGACTGCCAGGCAATTGCGAGTTGGCAGTCAGATTACTCAACTTACCGATGGAAGAAGTGAATAATGCAGAAAGAGTTCCATGTCCACTGAACTTGTGCAGGTTTCATTTTTCAATTGCCTGCTCAGGAAACACAAATGAAGATTTAAAAATTATCTGAAAGCTAGATGAAGATTCCATTTGCCTTGAGGTTGTTTCATAAGCTCTGGAGCCGGAGAAAATCTCAACAGCGGCTAAGCTACACCTGCCATGAACAATGAGCCTTTGCCGAGACCACATAACACTGGTCTTGAAAGACCTACATTGGCTCCCAGTACGTTTCTGAGCACAATTCAAAGTGTTGGTGCTGACCTTTAAAGCCCTAAACGGAAACGGCCTCAGTCCAGTATACCTGAAGGAGTGTCTCCACCCCCATCGTTCTGCCTGGACACTAAGGTCCAGTGCCGGGGGCCTTCTGGCGGTTCCCTCACTGCGTGAAGCCAAGTTGCAGGGAACCAAGCAGAGGGCCTTCTCGGTAGTGGCACCCTCCTCATGGAACGCCCTCCCACCAGATGTCAAAGAGAAAAACAACTACCAGACTTTTAGAAGACATCTGAAGGCAGCCCTGTTTAGGGAAGCTTTTAATGTTTAATAGATTGCTGTATTTTAATATTCTGTTGGAAGCCGCCCAGAGTGGCTGCTTCCAACAGAATATTAAAATACAATAAGCCAGATGGGCAGGATATAAATATATTATTATTATTATTATTATTATTATTATTATTATTATTATTTGGAAAGAAATTGCTTGAGAAGCCATTTTCAGGGGCAACAAATAGGCAATAGATCTAGATTGTGTGTGGACTACATAGAAAAAAATGAGAATAGCAGATGAAGCTACTTGGCTGTCAAAAGATAGGTAATGCACAGATGTCTCCAATCTGCATGTGCGTGTTTGAATAATGCAGGGACTCTCCATTTAACAAGGAGAAATAGCAGAGATGGCTACAACACAGAAGCTAACACCAAAATGCTGACATAACAGGGCCTTTCCCAACTCCCGTCTCACTGTATTCAAACTTCCACTCCCCCCTCAGTGTCTTCCATCCCTGCTTTACTCAAACTTCTGCTGTTGTTGAAAACCGTGGCTTTTCTCTCAGCTTCTCTCCCTCCTCACTGCTGTTGTGCAACCTGCCTTCTGTTTTCCTCCCCTCCCCATATATGCTTTGCATTTTTATGCATATATGAAGAAACAGACTATTTTGATCTTTCCCCTTTCTGCTATAAACAGCCATTCCTGATTCTCTTTCTGCTTCTACCCACAGGAGAAAACACTCCTTGAAGTTAAACATCTGCAAAGTGCCACCGAGAGACAGGCAAAGGTCATGATAATGAAACACTAATCTTATTGACAGTGTTCGGAGGAACCTGGTACTTTTTTTTCTTTTTCTCCAGTCAGAAGTTAGAACCCTCTTCAAAGCTCTGAAAACCAACCAGAGCCATTTCAACTTGATATTATTACGAGCAGCATCGCAGGGCTGGCAAAGGTGGAAGAAATAACATGGTTTTGTCATGAATGAGGCTATATATGAAGAATAACTCATAGAAGACCATGCAGCTCCACAGGTTAAAGGGAAGAAATTGTGTGTCGCCAGCAAACAAGCAAACCACGACCAAAAGCACACAGTACTTTTCCCAACAAACCACACAATTAGGTGCTGTGTCGCTGCCGCCCCCAACAAACCAGGAGACAGATTCAGAAGAGCGTACATAAGAGGACAGGAGGGGCGGAGAGCATTGCTTTGAAAAGCAGGGACTCCCAAACCTGCCTCCAGCTGTGGCAGGTAACTGTTTAAGCTCATCCATCAATTTGTCCTAACAAATGCCCCCAACTCATCCATTTCACCCCCAGTCTGGCTAATCCCCAGAGAGCATTTGCAGGGGGGAAATAGCTGGCACATTCCTCGGATGAAAATAGGGACATTTTTCACACACATATGCAATAAGCAAAAACCTGCTCTTATTCCCCTATTGGGTTCTCCATCGGTCGGAGAATATAACAGAGGCCAACCAGAGAATTTTGAGAAGCAAAGCCTTTATTTTTGCTGTTGCAACAGGGTCCTTCCCCTCACGCAGGAGAGCAAGGAAGGAACCCAGAACAAAAGAGAACCTCCACTTTTATCAGTTTTCCCATCACCACCCCCAAAATACATCATTCCTACATCACAGCTACGTAATCAATACCTCACAAAAAGGGAGGGTTCAAGGTAGAAATCTGAGCACCTTTGACACCTCTCCTAGTCCTCCTCTCACCCCTCACACAAAGAGAAATTAACAGTTTCCTAAAAGTTGGTCACTATCTTTTGTTTGGAGGAGTCTTCCATTGTGAATGAGATGGCTAGTAGTCTGGCACCATTGATGGGGAAATGTCCAGTTGGCAGAGCCCCCGGCTTACAGGATTATGGCTCCCAAATTGATAGTCATGTGGAAATGTGTGTGTGATTCTGGTCAGAGAGAGTCAAAATGGTGTCAGTCAGGCCTGTCTATTTTTTGTCATCCCCACAGAGCATTTCCTATCAGAGAAAGGGCCACCACCACTTCACCAACAGAATGCAGCACACATGCCCTGCACCATCCTGAGAAACCCCACAATTTTATTTTATTTTAGTCTTTGGTAGATTTTTTAAAAAGAACAATGCAAATGAATTTTAGAAAGGGGCAAGATTAGACGCAGACGCACAAAGCATTTTAAAATATATATATTCAAAACTCCTTCTGCTCCTCTCCTCTCCACCCTTTTCCCGCCCAGGGCGGCCCTGCCCTCTCCCTGTGTCTCAGAGGTGGCACGTTAGGCGAGGGCGGGCCATGGCAGTGGCAGCTTCTCTTCCTCCTTGCCTCCTCTCCAGTAGCCCCTACCAGCTGCCCAAAGGAGGAGGCCAGCGGCGGCGGCCATGGAGAGGCAACAGGGTGCTCCCTCACAGCTGCCGCTGTCACCGTTTAGGACAAGTGCCGGCTCACCCTCCTCCCTGAGCTCAATGGCGGTGGCACTGGTGGGGGAAATAGGGACATTCTGCGATCAAATTGGAAGCTGGGATGGCTTCTGTAATTCCAGGGCTGACCCTGGAAAACAGGGATGCTCAGAGGGTAGGAGACGCTAGTTATGCCCCTTTCTCCCATTGACTGATGATACTCTGTAACTGACCTCAATTTCCCCACATTAGCATTAACAGGCAACCATGAGGCAGAGGGTCCTATTCTTATTTGGGAATGCATAGCTCTGTCCTCTCATGGGTTGCAGTTGATTCAATATTGGAGTCATCTACCGGTAGAACCCAGAATTACTAAGGGCAGTACAATGCAACCCAAGGAAATACTTCCTTGCTCAAACTTACCATGCCTCAGCGGCCATGCTGAGCAATTCTGCACTCAATTCTAGAGGTGCATCTAAGCACAACTATTCACGTGCCAGGGATCTGGGCGTCTTTCTCTCTGCCGTCCTTCTCTCCCAGTAGGAATTCTGCAGTGCAGTCTGTGATTTTCCCTGGGATTCCGAAGGGAAGATCGCAACACCCACTGAGCTCACCACAGACAGAAAGCAAACATTGGGTTAAATATTTACCTCATACGAGCATTAAGGAAATGTTGTGTATCCCGCAGCCTGCCCGTTGAGAAGTTTCCTGGTGAATTACTGACACCGTTGCAGCAATTAAGAGAGGTGATCACGCAGCTCACTTGAACAGTGTCAACAAAATGGCAATGCACAACAATGAAGGTCATGTCATGACATACAAGGCATGTCATTACATGTCCATCATGTCATGATATACAAGGCATGTCATGACATGACATACATGGTGTGCCTTATGTCGTGACCTGCGTTGTCCGTCATGACATGCTTTGTGTGTCTAGATATGCTTTGTGTCAAGACAAGACAGTTAGGGGGCAGTGCAGAAAGCAGGATATGCCACACAAAATCACCAAACAGCACTCCACATTGGCAATCGGACAAGGTTGGGTTTGAGGGTATCCCTATGGCCCCCAGTTTGAGTTTCAAAAGCTCAGTTTGGGGGACTGTAGAGAAAGTGGGGTTTGCAGCACAAAATGGCACAAAACCAGCACACTTCTTTGGCATTGGTCAATAGGACGAGGTTGGGTTTGGGTCCCTTTAGTTGTGACCCCGGTTTGAGTATCAATTTCTCAATTTGTGGGGCAGCACAAAACATGGAGTCTGTGGCACAAAAGTACCACAAAACTTTGGGACAAGTTTGGAATTTGGGGCATTAACTTGTGACCCTGATTTTCTTTGACAATACAGTGGTACCTTGCTTTTATAGCAGCTTAGTTTATGAACAACTTGGAAATAGAACACTGCAAACCTGGAAGTAGGTGTTCTGATTTGTGATCTTTGGCTTGGAATAAGAACATGTTCCACTTCCTGTTGAGTGTATCCGGTTTGTAAATTGAGCCCCTGCTGCTAATCAGAGGCTTCCTATTGAGTCTGTCAGCTGTTGAGTCCCCAGCGCCCACGCAACCCAGAGGTGATATTTGGAGCTTTTGGTTTTCCTTTTTTTGTGTGTGTGTTGTTTGTTTGGCTTTTTCAATTTTTTTGTCTGCAACTTGTTCGTTTTATGGGACTGACATGTGACTGTGGCTTGTGACTTGGTTTTTGTGACTGTGTGGAACCCAGTTCAGCTACTGATTGATGTGTGACTGCAGAAATGGACAAAAGCCCCCATTAAAACAATGGCTATCATCAGTGCACCGGAAAAAATAATAATTTTAATTTTTATCACTTACAATACTTTTTTATTTATTTTATACGGTAGTACAGTACATTGTTTATTGGGGACCCAGGTGGCACTGTGGGTTAAACCACAGAGATTAGGGCTTGCTGATCAGAAGGTCGGCGGTTCGAATCCCTGCAACGGGGTGAGCTCCCGTTGCTCGGTCCCAGCTCCTGCCCACCTAGCAGTTCGAAAGCACATCAAAGTGCAAGTAGATAAATAGGCGGGAAGGTAAACGGCGTTTCCTTGCGCTGCTCTGGTTCGCCAGAAGCAGCTTTGTCATGCTGGCCACATGACCCGGAAGCTGTCTGTGGACAAACGCCGGCTCCCTTGGCCTACAGAGCGCGATGAGCGCCGCAACCCCAGAGTCGGACACGACTGGACCTGATGGTCAGGGGCCCATTTACCTTTACCTTACATTGTTTATTGTTTTCATTTTATGGATCAATGGCCTCATTAGATAGTAAAACTCATGTTAAATTTGTGTTTTAGGAGTTGCTTTTAAAAGTCTGGAAGAGATTAATCCATTTTGCATTACTTTCTATAGGAAAGTGCGCCTTGGTTTTGGAACGCTTTGGTTTTGGAACAGACTTCCGAAACAAATTAAGTTTGAGAACCAAGGTACCACTGTACTCGGTTTGGGGAAACGGCACAAAATGTGGGCTTAGCAGAAAAAGATGACACAAAAATAGCACAAAACTTTTGCAAAATAAAAAAAAATCCTTCAGTAGCACCTTAAAGACCAACTAAGTTTTTATTTTGGTATGAGCTTTTGTGTGCATGTATGGGACCCAGGTGGCGCTGTGGTTAAACCACTGAACCTAGGGCTTGCTGATCAGAAGGTCGGCGGTTCGAATCCCTGTGACGGGGTGAGCTCCTGTTGCTTGGTCCCAGCTCCTGCCAACCTAGCAGTTTGAAAGCACGTCAAAATGCAAGTAGATAAATAGGAACCGCTACAGCGGGAAGGTAAACGGCGTTTCCATGTGCTGCTCTGGTTCGCCAGAAGCGGCTTTGTCATGCTGGCCACATGACCTGGAAGCTATACGCCGGCTCCCTCGGCCAATAATGCGAGATGAGCGCGCAACCCCAGAGTCGGTCACGACTGGACCTAATGGTCAGGGGTCCCTTTACCTTTATGTGTGCATGCACACTTCGTCAGATACACTGAAACAGAATCAACCAGACCCTTATGTATATTCAGAGGGTGGGGGGTTGGGAATGGGTGATGGGCTGATAGGAGTGGTGAACCTGTTGATGGCTGTTAACGACTGCTGATGACAGCAATTGGTCCTGCGGGGGGGGGGGAAGCAAGGGCTGAGGCACAAAATCTGAAATTTCGTAGTCGCACGTTAATGAAGCCTGATCATCACACATGCAAAGGGCCCTGGCTAGAGATCCATAATAGGGAAAAGTTCAGGCAAAAGAGAAAACGTGCTACAGACATGTGTTTTGGGGTGTTGCCTTCTCTGGATTGGAACAGAGAAATAAATGCTTTTATAGAGATCGCAAAGCAGCATTATCCATTGCCAAAATCCAGGTTGGTCCCCATACTGTCCTCTTCACCTGCATGAGAAGATCCATTATGTAGGCTCAGAGTTAAGTAGCAAAGTCCAAACGGCTTGCATCACAGTTCCAGCATGATCGTCACACCTCGCTCCTACCCTGCTTCTTTGTTCTTAGCTTGTGTAGGAAGAAAGGTCTAATCAAACGTATCCTTTCTGATATGCAGTCGCTAAGCAGTCACAAAGGACATTTTGGCTGGGTATCAAGGTTACTGATAGCGTAAATGAAGCTTTGAAGTTGCTTTAAGTTTTCAGACTATCTGGGATTTTAATCCATGATAGTTTATGCCATAATAGCTTCCTTAAGTGCTTTAAGGTGCAACAATACTTTTTCGTTGTCCCTCTCCACAAACCCCGAAACAAATTGGAGGCACACTTCCCTTTTACACCTAAAATGTCCAGCCCAAGTTGCCAGGACAGGTATGCACTGGTGTGGCATCTGCATCCATATATCATACAGTATATCATAGGATCAGGGTGGCGCTGTGGTTTAAACCACTGAGCCTCTTGGGCTTGGCGATCAGAAGGTTGGCTGTTTGAATCTCCACGATGAGGTGAGCTCCAGTTCCTCTGTCCCAGCTCCTGCCAACCTAGCAGTTCGAATGCACACCAGTGCAAGTAGATAAATAGGTACTACTGTGGCGGGTAAACGGCGTTTCCATGCGCTCTGGTAAACGGCGTTTCCATGCGCTCTGGTTTTCATCACGGTGTTCCATTGCGCCAGAAGCGGTTTAGTCATGCTGGCCACACGACCCAGAAAGCTGTCTGTGGACAAGCGCTGGCTCCCTCAGCCTGAAAGCGAGATGAGCGACGCAACCCAATAGTCGCCTTTGACTGAACTTAACCATCCAAGGGTCCTTTGCCTTTACGTTTACCATATATCATGGCCATCAATAACATGTGTGCTGCAAGAAACATGTGTAACACTCCTGTTTCCCCTTCTTCCTTAACAACCACAACATATTGTAAATTCTTCTTGATGTTATTGTTTTATCATTTTGTAAACCTCTTACAGAGGTTTTTTTTTTAAAAAAACCAATCAAGCGATGTATACATTTTACAAAACAAACATTAATTAAAAATACATTGCTGAATTTATTGAAAGTGGTTTTCAGGAAAACACACAAAAAGCGGAGATGAGAAATTATCTTGAGGTATTAAAACTTGGAGCTTTTTCTTCAGGGCCTAGAGGTGAGGAAACATGAGTGGCCATTATATTTAAGAACTTCCCATTATTAATTAACAGTTAGTGAGTGGGTAAGAAGATCAAAATGAACCTTATCTTTTTTGGAATTGGCACGCAGTGTGATAAGCCAATTATAACTGGCTACATCTATGCCACAAACTCAGATCAAAAAGGGAAGATGGTTGCAGAAGATTATAGTGGAATGATTTCATCAACATTGGATAGGACTAATGGTATGTCTGAAAGCATTCCAAAAATATTGATGAAGAACTTTATGCTGGGTGTTTTAACAGACCCCTGACCCTAGCTGCCAAGTCCTGGTTAGAAAAATACGGGATCAGCCGCGCCGGCACCAGAAGTCGCTTCTACACATGTCCAGACATGCATAGAAGCAACTTCCAGTGCCGGCGCTGCCCGATTTCCGGTGCCCAGACATGGGCAGAGCGGCACCGGAAGAAATCCGGGGGAATTACGGGATATTTCGCCATTCGGGATGACAGCGGGAAACGACTTTAAAAACGGGGGTTTCCCGGGGGAAACGGGAGACTTGGCAGCTATGCCCCTGACACTGATACCATCACTCCCCAGTGAAAATTGTATTTTCCATTACTGGAAAATATTCACTGAGAAAAGGAATTGATGCTGGATAATTTGCTTCTACAAAATGAGGAATTTATACAGTTTATCAATCTGGAAGACACAGCAAGAAAAGGCAAGGTTTTCATTATGTAGGGTCAGCTACACCAGTAAGTGTACAGTACAACCAGCTTTGGAAGCAGTTGCTTAATAATAATAATAATAATAATAATAATAATAATAATAATAATTTATTGTTATTATTATTATATTCATACCCAGCCTATCTGGCTGGGTTTCCCCAGTCACTCTGGGCAGCTTACAACACATATAAAAACATAGTAAAACGTCAAACATTTTTTAAAGAAAACTCTCAGCGAGTAGAACTAATGAAGGCACCTTGAGAACAAATCATCTAACAGCAGTTTTAGAATTATGCACACACCAGCTCCAGTTAATGGTTTGGAAACTCAGGATTCCAATTTGGCAACTTGGAAAAAAACAAAAACTCATTGTTATTAAACCAGTGTCACTGACTCTGGACCAGTGTGGTGTAGTGGTTAAGAGTGGTAGACTTGTAATCTGGTGAACCGGGTTCGTGTCTCTGCTCCTCCACATGCAGCTGCTGGGTGACCTTGGGCTAGTCACACTTCTTTGAAGTCTCTCAGCCCCACCCACCTCACAGAGTGTTTGTCGTGGGGGAGGAAGGGAAAGGAGAATGTTAGCCGTTTTGAGACTCCTTCAGGTAGTGATAAAGCGGGATATCAAATCCAAACTCCTCCTCCTCTTCTTCTTCTTCTTCTTCTTCTTCTTCTTCTTCTTCTTCTTCTTCTTCTTCTTCTTCTTCTTCTTCTTCTTCTTCTTCTTCTTCTTCTTCTTCTTCTTCTTTTGATTTCCCACCTCAGGTGTGCTTTCATTCTAGATCCCTGTGGTCTGGGCAGGCCAGAACAGAGCGAGGAGCTGGGACGCGGGGGTAATTGGCACAGGTCTATGATTTTGAGGAGGCCGAGCCAGGGGGGAAAGTGTCAAATAATTGTAGGGACAGCAGGAAAAAAAGTGCATGCTTGTGTGGTCTTCAAAGAGATTACCTAAATCTTCCTAGGGACAATGGCTTGTGTATAGTTTATTAATGATTGCAGCAGGCAGGCAGTTCATGTGGAGGGAAGACATGACACATAATGTGGGGGAAATAGGACAGATTATCTTTTTAGGAAGCACTATGGAACAAGCTGTCAATTCGTGCAACTCTCAGCAAGTATAACTTGTGCCGCTTTTGTCTTGCATCACCAGGACCAGCATCTCCACAGTCCATGTCCCATATTAAACACGTTTATCCCAATGCACCAATTGCTCTGTAGCATGATCGCCTGAAGGGACAGCACAGGGCTGTGGAAAATCCATAGGATAGGATCCTAGTCTTCGCTTCTGGAATTGCAGGAGACTGGGGTTGTTTAATAGCGTGTAAAGCAACAGCCATCTTTTCCTGGCTCTGCCCGATACCCTAGGAGCTAAAAACAAGACACCAGCGATTAAAATTTCAAACATCAGCAACATGCATACACCACAACCTCTATACCATATTTATAAGGCTTCCATTTTGTTTCCAGGTACAATTCTAGGTGCTCACCTTAGTGTTTAAAGCTCAAAGTAACTTAGGCCCCAAATATCTGCAAGACCACCTCCTTCCCTCCAGACCATCGTGGGGGTCAAAATCAGCAGAGGGGACCCTCTTGGTAGTTTCATCACTCTCAGCTGTTTATGGGATGGCAGCCCTGGAGAAGGCATTCACTGTAGCAGCCCCAAAGTTGTAGAATTCCCTTCCCACAGATGTGTGTCTGGCACTTTCATTAGGCCACTCTCATCAGAGGCTGAAAATGCACCTCTTTACTGGGGTTGCCAGACTCAATAGAGGACAGGACTTTTGTGCCTTTAATTGCCCTGCTCTCTTTTGAGTCTGGAAACCTTAAAGAAAAACCAGCAGACCCTTTGTTTAATTTCCAAGCCAAACGGTCTGTTGGTTTCTCTTTAAGGATTCCAGACTCAAAAGAGAGCAGGGCAATTAAAGGCACAAAAGTCCTGTCCTCTATTGAGTCTGGCAACCCTACTCTTTACCCTGGCCTTTGAAGAAGAAGAAGAAGAGTTTGGATTTGATACCCCTAAGGAGTCTGAAAGCGGCTAACATTCTCCTTTCCCTTCCTCTCCCACAACAAACACTCTGTGAGGTGAGTGAGGCTGAGAGACTTCAAAGAAGTGTGACTAGCCCAAAGTCACCCAACAGCTGCTTGTGGAGGAGCGGAGACGCGAACCCGGTTCACCAGATTACGAGACTACCGCTCTTAACCACTACACCACACTGGTTCCCTCCCTTTGATACCTGAAATACATATCTTAGGACCAGCCCTATTCTCTTGAATGTTAATCCTTTTTTAAAATTAGGCTTTTAATTGCCGTAACCCACCCTGGGGCAGACTAATGACGGTACAACCACAAAATACATTTGAAATTGGTGTCAGATAGGTTGGACCTAGGGCCGGCTCCTGAAGGAAATCACAAAATGGCGCCTCCCTCCCCGTCAGGGAAGAAGGGGTGAGTGGAGATCTAAATCAGGAACAAGGGAAGAATATTTGGGACCTGCTGCCTCACCTGGCCTCATGGATGGGCTGACCCTGGTTGGACCCATAGCTGCCAAGTTTTCCCATTTCTCGCGAGGAAGCCTATTCAGCATAAGGGAAAATCCCTTTAAAAAAGGGATAACTTGGCAGCTATGGTTGGACCAACTCACCAACCTGTCAAACTCAATCACATACAGTACTTATAACATTCAGTGTCTGGACAGTGAATTGTACAGCTGGGATAGCAGACTTTAAAAACAAAAGAAAACCCTAGAATGGAATTTGACCAGTGCTGCTGTGAGTGAATGGGTTTTTCAAAGAATATGTAGTGTTGTCAACTGGCCGGGGGGTGGGGGTGGGGGTGGGACGGGCCTGCTCTTATGCATGTAAAAGCAGCTTGCTCAGCAGAAATCAGCAGCGGAAGCTTTTCATGGCATAGAAGCTGATAATGTCCTCACATCCAACTGCTGTTACAAGGCCCAGGAGCAGTGGGCTGATGAAAAAGTCGGCAATCCTAAGAATAAGTGTCACATGTCTTTTTTGTTTGTCCCTTGCTAGCCCAGAGCAAATTTTGAGTTTTTGAACTTCCTATTCTTGGGAAGAAGGGCTTGGGTTTTTAAGAATTAGGAAACATCTAGGACAAACAGTTTTTAATGTGTACGTTTTTTCAGTTCCTTGGCGGTAGCGGTATTTGGAGCCATCCTCACAACTGCAGAGTTACGATTTGTGAAACATAACTTTAGGTGCCAGGCAAAAGCCTTTCTCTTCTCCCAGGCCTTTGGCTAATTAATCTATGGCCTTTTAAACTATGGAGTGTGTGTGTGTGTGTGTGTGTGTGTGTGTGTGTGTGTGTGTTATTGTTTTGCTTGTTACTATGTTACATATTTTTAATACAGTCAAACCTCAGTTGTCAAATGTAATCTGTTCTGGAAGGCCGTTCAACTTCCAAAATGTTCGACAACCAAAAACTGAAAGCAGGAGCCTCAGTACAATACGGAAACTCAAAATAGAAGCTGCGTAGCACATTCGGCTTCCGAAAATCGTTGAGAAACCGGAGCATTTACTTCCGGGTTTTCGGCATTCGGGAGCCAAAACGTACAACAACAGAGGTGTTCAGGAACCGAGGTTTGACTGTACTGTAAACCGCCTGTCATCCTTGGGTGAAGGGGAGTATAACAAAAACAAACAAACAAACATACAAGCTTTGTTAAATTGACTCCCAGCGTTTACCTATTTCCCGCATGTCCGTGTTTTCAGTGGGTCCATTGACTTTTTGCCATTGCCTCTGTCTGATTTTGGAATCCAGGATGTGGCAGAAGCAGACAAGGATGGGGTTCGAGTGGTAGTGGTCCATCAATAGCATTGCAACCCAAGACTTGAATGCTGCAGTGAAATAAACACCATTCACCTGTCGATGCCAAACGCCCCCTTCCGTCCCCACAAGAATGAAGCCACGATGCATTGAAAATGTAGGTCCCTCGAGGTGCTTACCTTTATCACCGCCTTCAAAGCCCCTCGGCATCACTGGCCTGTCCAGTCGTCCAACCAGGAAGGCTCCCAGGGCGGTGCTGCGTAACACTCTCATGAGGCAGGAAAACAAACCCACCACCACCGAGTGGAAGAATAAAAAGTAGCTGAAGTTTGCGAAGGCTTTCCTGGAAAGGAAGAGATGTCTCAGCTGACCAGTTCCAGGGTCACCCCCACAGGAAAAAAAACTGGAGGCAGGACCAGGTGTATTTGCTTTTGAACTACAGCAAACATAGCTCAGAGCAAAGCATCGATATTCTCCGAGTCTGAATTTGAAGACAGTGCTGTTGCTACAATATTCAGAAAGGCTTAGTAATTGTTCCTGCATGTGAGCTTAAGGAAATAAAGGTCGTATAGTACTACAGGTGAAACTTGGGAAATTAGAATATCGTGTGCATTTATTTCTGTAAAGTGCATTTATTTCTGTAATGCAACTTAAAAGGTGAAACCAATATATGAGATAGAGGAAAGCAAGATATGTCAAGCCTTTATTTGTTGCAATTGTAAGTATTTGTCATTAGGCGGATCAATTATAAATGGAATGTAATTAATGAAATGTAATAGCGACATTTATTTTTGTTTGTCAGAGGTTGTTGTTGCGACTACTCTAGAGTAACGACGCTCCACATTCTTGCCTTTATACAGCTTTATTTGGTGCAGTCTATTTACAGTGAATTGGGGTGTGCAGAAACATGTCTGCTTAGTCCGAGACAGAACCCAGGAATGGCGGGCTCCTCGTCTTCTTCCAGTATAAGAGTCTCGGAACGGCAAACCTCCTTCCACGCCTTCTTCTGCGTAATTCCGGAACCGGAGGGAAAAAGGGTCTCCGCTCCATGTTTTCCTTCTCCCCCCTTTCCCCCTCTCTTTCTTCCTCCCTCATGCGTAGCAGGGGCTCTTCTGTGTGGCCGGAGCCCTGCATCCCTCTTCCTCCTTCCTCACTGGACTCCTCCCCCTCCCCGCTGACATTGCTGCTGTTTGAGGAGCTGCTCTTGATGATGGGAAGGGGATCTCCTTACAGTTTATTTTTGTATTATTGTAACTATTTGTTTTATTACTGTGGAATTTCCAAAAGAAAGCATTTGTAAAAATTAAAGGAAAAAATAATAAGTTGCATTACTGAAATAAATGCACTTTTTGACGATACTCTAATTTCCCGAGTTTCACCTGTATATAATTAAAGTTGTTGAATTTGCGCTAACTGTACTTGTTGAACAGTTTAAAAAGCTTTGCTGTATTAACCCTGGACTGCATGAAGGTGTTAGAAAGAGCTTGTTGCTTCCAAGAAAATACAGATATACAAATGCATGTAAATAAGGGGAAATAGACAGAAGTGATTACATCCCATTAATCATCTCTCTTGGAATACAAGAGGGTAGCACTTTGACTTGAATTACAAAAGCAGTACCATTGCCATTCCCTTTGTTTGCAGCAGGGGGAGCCAAAGTAGACATTATTGGACTAGCAACTCCCATCAGCCTCAGTCAGCATGGTCAATGGTCAGAGATGATGGGAATTGTAGTACAACAGTATCTGAAGAGCACTAAGTTCATTACGCCTGGTTTATTGGTTCTTAATAAGGAATATAGGCAGACCAGAATATGAAAAGACAAGCAGAGGCAGGAAATCTGAAGACAGGGAGGAGACAAGAGTGTCATATATGATTTTAAAAAAAGGTGGGTGTCATTTTGCAACATGGGTTTAAAGGTAAATTCTGGTTCTGATAAAGACTATGGACTGCTGGTGCCATAGAAGGTTTGTTTAGAGACCTGAAGGATTTCCAACTTGGAGCTGATTAACATGTTCAGAAGAATCATGTGGCATCTCAGATTGCGGGAAGGGAGAAAGCAAGAGTCTCATCACCATTAAAAAAATGAATGAAGAAGCAGATAATCAGTGGTGGCCTTTTTATAAATATAACATGCTGCAGAGCTAGCTCATAGAATCATAGAATTGTAGAGTTGGAAGGGACCCAGGGGTCATCTAGTCCAACCCCCTGCAATGCAGGAATCTCAAAAAAGGGAGGGAGGAAGCATCCATGATGACCATCCAACCTCTGATTAAAACCCTCCAAGGAAGGAAAATCCACAACCTCCTGAGGGAGACTTCCCATCTTCCCATCCTAGATGACCTAATGGAATATCTTTATTCAAGGAATCACTCCCTGATACCAACCTGTTGTCAAGTGCCAGAGGTCTCTGATCGTCTTTTGGTGAAATCTTCGGCTGAAGAAAGACTCGAGAACCAGCAAACAGCTCCAGCCTCCTCAAAATCATGATGAGGACAAATGAAAGACTGTGAGGCAGAAAAGGAAGGTAAAACTATTTTAAGAAAATTATAACCACTACAAGGAAGTGGAGATAAAGAGTTGCTTTTGGATAAGTTCTACTCAGACCAACTGAAATGATTGTAAAAGGACACCCTGGACAGTTAAGTCCAGTCAAAGGTGACTATGGGGTTGCGGCGCTCATCTCGCTTTCAGGCCGAGGGAGCCGGCGTTTGTACACAGACAGCTTTCCGGGTCATGTGGCCAGCAGGACTAAACCGCTTCTGACGCAACGGAACACTGTGATGGAAACCAGAGCGCACAGAAACACCGTTTACCTTCCGGCCGCAGCGATACCTATTTATCTACCTTACTTATGCTGGTATGCATTAGAGCTGCTAGGTTGGCAGGAGCTGGGACAGAGCAACGGGAGCTCACTCCGTCGCAGATTCGAACTGCCGACCTTCTGATTGGCAAGGCCAAGAGGCTCAGTGGTTTAGACCACAGCTCCACCCGCTCCCTACTTGAAATGAATGAACCTAAATTAACCATGCCCATTAACTTCAATGGGTCTGCTCCATGCCCCCCCCCACTAACTGATCACAAGACGCAACAGGTGCCCATCAACTTTAGGGGGGAGCGACTCCCTCAAATATTTTATGGGGGGGGGAGCAAAGGGACCTCAGGCCCTCGGAGCTGGCTCCTATGCCACAGAACAATCACTCCAATCCTCAATCCCTGTCAGGAGTATGGGCAGGAGTCAGGCTCTGGGGCCTGTAGTGCCTTGCAGGACTGGGGCCTGCCTCAGCTTGTGCTGGAGAGGCAAGGAGTGACCACTCAGGTGAGACCACTTGATATCTCACTGCACCTGGTGGCAGGAGCTGGGAGGGATAAAAGCTCAGCATTTCCCTTCAGCTCTTTGCCACAGCGATGCTATCCCTGCCTGGTTGCCTCTGGCCTCTCGCTCCTTGGACCCTTGCCTTGCCGATGCCTTGATCCTTGACCCTTGGACCTTTGCCTTGCCGACGCCTTGCTCCTTGACTCCCAGACCTTCGCCTCTGCCTTGCTCCTTGACCCTGTGACTGCCTGCTGCTGGACCCTCAGCCCTGCACCTGTTCCTGCTTCTACACCTCCATCTTGCCTCTGGTCCTGACGTCCTCAGCCAGGGCTTCAACCGCCCGCCGACCGGACCGTGACAATCCCCCATCAGTGAATTAAAAAAACAAACCCATATTTATTTGTTTAGTGGAATCTATACAGTGCTTAGCTGTTAAAACTTTCAAGAGCTTTATATAAAATACAGCTGTACCTCGGAAGTCGAACGGAATCTGTTCCAGAAGTCCGTCCTACTTCCAAAATGTTCCAAAACCAAATTGCGGCATCTGATTGGCTGCAGGAAGCAACAGAACCCGCGTCAGACATTTGGGTTCCAAAGAATGTTCACAAACCAAAACACTCACTTCTGGGTTTGCGGCATTCAGGAGCCAAAACATTCGACTCGCAAGGCGTTCGTCTTCCGAGGTATGACTGTAATATATACTATAAAGCAGGCATAGGCAAACTCGGCCCTCCAGATGTTTTGGGACTACAATTCCCATCATCCCTGACCACTGGTCCTCTTAGCTAGGGATGATGGGAGTTGTAGTCCCAAAACATCTGGTGGGCTGAGTTTGCCTATGCCTGCTATAAAGTTATCATTAAAAAAACAAGGTAGCCTTTTTCTTTTTTCCTTTACAAATTATAAAAAGCCGTTATTATTTTTAAGAAAAGAGAGTTATTCTTCTGACAGTTGACACTTACATCACAGTTCCCCACTTGTCCAGAAGCTTGGCCCATTCACCATGTACCATGGGCAAAACAATCAGATACATGACAATCATCCAAGCTACAAACTGCAGCAGATGCATGATCACGTAACCTGGATGGAAGAGAAAAGTCAACATGGGATCGGGGGAGAGGGATGGCAACACCAGCCCCCTATGAACTTATGCCAAAGGCCCTAGAGACAAATTATCACATACCCCATAATAAGTATGCGATTTGGTAAGCGGTGGATCTTCCCACTGCTAGCTGTTGATGTAAAGACAAAGGGGGGGGGAGAGACAGTTCGTTTATGCAGGCATGCCACAAACACAATTTGGAAGCAAAATATATGAATACAAATATATATAAATTGTGTTTCCAAGCACAATTCCAAGTGTTGGTGCTGACCTTTAAAGCCCTATACCTGAAGGAGCATCTCTACCCCCATCATTCAGCCTACACACTGAGGTCCAGCTCCGAGGGCCTTTTGGTGATTCCCTCACTGCGGGAAGTAAAGCTACAGGGAACCAGGCAGAGGGCCTTCTCGGTAGTGGCACCCGCCCTGTGGAACGCCCTCCCATCAGATGTCAAGGAAATAAACAACTACAGTGGTACCTCAGGTTAAGTACTTAATTGGTTCCAGAAGTCTGTACTTAACCTGAAGCGTACTTAACCTGAAGCGAACTTTCCCATTGAAAGTAATGGAAAGTGGATTAATCCGTTCCAGACAATGAAAAACACCCCCTAAAACAGCAATGTAACACGAATTTTACTGTCTAACGAGACCATTGATCCATAAAATGAAGGCAATAATCAATGTACAGTGGTACCTCAGGTTAAGTACTTAATTGGTTCCGGAAGTCCATACTTAACCTGAAGCGTACTTAACCTGAAGCGAACTTTCCCATTGAAAGTAATAGAAAGTGGATTAATCCGTTTACTTCCAGGTCCGCGGAGTACTTAACCTGAAAGTACTCAACCTAAAGCATACTTAACCCAAGGTATGACTGTATCTGAATTTTAGAAGACATCTGCAGTTAGCCCTGTTTAGGGAAGTTTTTAATGACTAATGTTTTAATGTATTTTTAATCTCTGGTTGGAATCCGCCCAGAGTGGCTGGGGAAACCCAGCCAGATGGGTGGGGTGTAAGTAATATGTTGTTGTTGTTGTTGTAAATCTAAGAGGGTAACCCCAACCTGACAGTAGCATGTAACCTTATGTTAGAATCAGGTTCTTTAAAGAACAGTGTGAACAAGTTGAAAGTGGGGTCTTGATCTTGTTATCACACAAACCTGATTTTCACCAGACATTTTTCTCAAGGTAAGGTTCTGAGACTAGAAGTAAGCCCTGCTGAGGGGGAGATGGCTGGGCAGAAGCCATAATGTATAGGAAAATTGGCACAGATCACAAATTCATCAGCAGGGTGCAGTCGTTAGTGTCAGACTAAGGCCAGGAAAATCCAGGTTCAAATCTCTACTCAGCCATGAAGTTTTATTTAAAAAAACCAAAAAACACTTGTACACTACTTTGATATGTTTTTATGGTATATGGGTAAATAAATATTTCAACAAACAAATTAAGCTTGCTAGGTAACCTTGAACCAGATCAGTGCCAGAATACCAAATAGGCAGAGCAGGATCCGGCCTATGGGCCCCGTGCTTTTAGGGACCCTGTGGCAATGGATCAAAATAGGCAACAGCCCCCTTCTGCTCAAGTGATCTGCAAAAACCATGTGCCTGTGTGTGTTGTGTGTGTGTGTGTGTGTGTGTGAAATGGGTGGCCACATCCACTGCTGGTTTGTGCCACCCGCCCCCCAAAAAAGGTTAGCCACCCCTAGTCTCATGGAAATATATGCAGTGCTTGTTATTCCCTTCCAGGAAATGAAAACACATTTTCTGGACTTCTGCTATCCCTACCGCACTTCAATCTAAGGCAAGGATAGCCAACATGATGGATGACCTTCGGATTTTGCAGGACCACAACTCCCACCGTCCACAAATGCTGGCCATGTGGGCTAGGGCTCACGGGGAAATGGAGTCCAATGACAATTGCTGAGCCCCAGGCTGGGGGAGGTCAAAATAAGTGGTAAAGTGAGAGGGCTTCCATGAAATCAAAACAATTTCACAATGAATATGTTCTCTAGCCATCTACTTTTCTACACTGCCTAGGAAGAGGTCCCGGAATCTCAAAGTGAAAAACTTGACTCTGGTAAAGTGACTGTAAGTTGACTGTTGACTGAAAGAGTGTCCAGGTCCACCAAATCCATGCTTTGGTTTCTTAAGGGGTTTATTATTATTATTATTATTATTATTATTATTATTATTATTATTATTATTATTCCTCGCCCATCTGGCTAGGTTTCCCCAGCCACTCTGGGCAGCTTACAGCACATTAAAATTATAAAACATCAAACATTAAAAATTTCCCAATACAGGGCTGCCTTCAGATGTCTACTAAAAGTCAGATAGTTGTTTATTTCCTTGACATCTGATGGGAGGGCGGTCCACAGGGTGGGTGCCACCACTGAGAAGGCCCTCTGCCAGTTCCCAGTAACCTCACTTCTCGCAGTGAGGTAACCGCCAGATGGCTCTCGGAGCTGGACCTCCGTGCCCAGGATGCACAATGGGGGTGGAGATGCTCCTTCAGGTATAGAAATGAAAACTCCTATATAGGGGTGAAAATAGGGGGTTAAGAGTTAAAACTCACCACACATTGAGCAGATGGCACAGCTTCCGATTCCATCAGAAAGTAGCACTTCTTGCCTGCCCGCAGTTTCATTATGTGCTTTCTAGTGGGGAAAGCATTTTAAAAAATGTTTGGAGGCATTGCTCTAGTAGGCGACATCTGGATCTTTTGAAAGGCAGCTCCCACCATCCCCAGCCAGCATGTCCAATGGTCAGGGATGATAGGAATTGTAGTCCGACAACATCTGGAAGCAACCAGGTTAGGGAAGGCTACCCTCACACCTCCTCTAACATCTGTATGACATAAGAAGGGGGAAAGTATCAATTTTAGCATCAGTAGCCAGATACCTGGGGACGCGGGGGACGCTGTGGGTTAAACCACAGAGCCTAGGGCGGCGGTTCAAATCCCCGTGATGGTCCCTGCCATACCTGCCAAGTTCCTCTCTGAAAAATAAGGGACCGGACCGGAAGTAGCATACCGGAAGTAGCGTGGTGGCCATTTTGGAACTGGGCGGAGCATGCTCAGAAGTGACTTTTGATGCTGCTGTGCCCAGTTCCAAAATGGCCGCCGCACCAGAAGTCGCGCTGCAGCCATTTTGGAACTGGGCAGAGCAGCATCAAAAGTCGCTTCTGAGCATGCTCCACCCAGTTCCAAAAAGGCCGCCACGCAAGAATAAACCGGGGGAAAACAAAAAAAATCGTTTTTTCGGCTGGGGACAGCTGGAAAAACGGGGGTTTCCCGGGGGAAACGGGAGAGTTGGCAGCTATGGTCCCTGCTCCTGCCTACCTAGCAGTTTGAAAGCACATCAAAGTGCAAGTAGATAAATAGGTACTGCTCCAGCGGGAAGGTAAACGGCATTTCCGTGCGCTGCTCTGGTTCGCCAGAAGTGGCTTAGTCATGCTGGCCACAGGACCTCCGGAAACTGTACGCCGGCTCCCTCGGCCAATAGAGCGAGATAAGCACCGCAACCCCAGAGTCATCCACGACAGGACCTAATGGTTAGGGGTCCCTTTACCTTTACCTTTAGCCAGATACCTAAAATCAGGAGTGGCATGCTAGACTACAATACCCATCATCCCTGACCATTGGACATACTGATTTAGATTGATAGGAATTGTAGTCCCACGGCATCTGTAGAGCTACTTCATTGGCTACTTCTCCCCTAAGAATCTATCAAGGAAATTTGTGTGTCGCCACCACCAGCCAGAAGTGCCAACTTGCCCCTGCATGGCCCTGGCACCAAAAATTGTGGGTGCCTAGCCCTTTCATGGGCAATTTTGTGGGTGTTTGGGCACCTGGGGCCCCAGGGAGTTGGCATCGATGCCACCACCTCAAGAGGAACTCAGTTGCAGGTTCCCCAGGAATAATCAGTTCTCTCTTGCCTAGAACAAGTTCATCTTTTTTTAAAAAAAAGTTATTTCTTGTTGCATATAAAAACCCTCCCCAGTTTCCATCCAGCTTCATTGGCTTATGACAATACCACGAAGCCTTGCTGCTTCGTCAGGGCAATAGTTGGAGCAGTTGCACTGGAAGACCAAATGAAAAAGCATTCTCCATTTGTGGAGCTAGCAAGGGTCTTGGCCCACAGGGTTGCAGAAAACACCCGGTTTCACTGAGTGCTGATGCAGCAATGCCACAGGTGACTAACTCCAGTTAGTATTATGTCTCCACTGGCATTTTCGTTAACCACAGTTTGCCCAGACCACAGTATACCGTCTTTCCCCTATTTTAAGACGTAGTCATTATATAAGCCATAGCAGGATTTCTAAGCAATTGCGCGATACAAGCCATACCCCGAAAATAAGACATACTGATAGACCCTTCACCCAGTAGCAATAACCCCCCCTCTCGCCAGCCAAGCCCCCTTAAAAATATCTCCCCATTTTGCTGTCGCTCCACAGACACGTATTTCCTTTAAAAGCTTGTAAAAATGCACTGAAGAGCCGTAGCTGCTGGCTGCTGAAGCATCGTGATTTTCCCTCCCCGTTTCTGAGAGCATTTTTTTAAATAAAAGGATTCGAAAATATTTTTTTTAGCCAAGCTGTGTAAGCTGTACTTGGTGAAGAGGAGAAAAGTGGGGTGGGGAGGAGATGAAGGCACGAGGAAGAAAAGAGGGGCGATTGAAGCCGTTGCCTCGTGAATGCAGAGGCTGTTTTACCTTTAAGGAAGAGATCTACGTGTGCGCGTCTCTCTGTCTCTCCACACACACCCCCGCGTGTCTCTCTCTCTCTCTCTCACACACACACACACACAGCCCACCTCTCGCTTCCCCCCACCTTTCCCTTCCATTCTATGCGCCCACCCATGAGTTGCCTGTTGATTTCCTCTTGACGGGAGAGGGGCTTTTGAAGCCGCTGCCTCACGAATGCAAAGGCTGTTTTCCCTTTAAGGGAGATCTCTGTGTGCGCCTCTCTCTCTCTCTCTCTCTCTCTCTCTCTCTCTCTCTCTCTCTCTGTGTGTGTGTGTGTGTGTGTGTGTGAGAGAGAGAGAGAGAGAGAGAGAGAGAGAGAGAACCCACCTCTCGCTTCCCTCCACCTTTCCCTTCCATTCTATGCGCCCACCCATGAGTTGCCTGTTGATTTCCTCTTGACGGCAGTCTCCTGTGTCTGATTGTTGTCTCCTTGCTTTTACCGAAGGCATAAAGCAGCCTTCCTTTCTACCTTATGCTTGCTTGTCTGTGGAGCTGCTCCTTTAAGGATTTGTAAGTAGTCTGGATCGCAGTCCTTGCCTTGGGGACTTTTTTTTTAAAATAAGGACTTTTTCCGTCTTGCTGTTTGCGAGCACAAAAGTTAAACTGCCGGTCCTAGCTTCCTTTACCCACAAAAATTTAACTCACCTCGCTAGCTCAATTGCTTCTTAATTGCTACCATTTACCAAGTCAGCAATCTTAATTGCTGTTTAGCTGGCTTCTTTGTTCTCAGCAGGTAGCTTCTTTGCTATCACTACAAAGTGTTACATTGTTCTTCAGACTGTTGGAACTTAAGTCTCGGGCAGCTGGCTAGTAGAGATCCTTATTTGCTTTTACATATAGGCTACTGCTAGGACTGTATCACACAGATAGATTCCATTATACTGGTTTAGATTTAAGAAGCTCCAGTGTAGCAGATTGCTATTAAGTGAGTCCCCACATCAGAGGGGAGAGAGAGCAGCCCTTTGTGAACATCCCAGGGCTGGGGAGAGAGGGCTGGGCCAGGGACGCACACTCAGACTCATAATAAAAATACCAGTAAGACATCCCACCAAAAATAAGCCACCCTGTGGTTTTTTGAGAAAAAAAGGAATAAGACGGTGTCTTAAAAAAGGGGAAACACGGTAGCAAGTTCACTATTACCCCACACTGTCAACCGTGGTTTTGAGGCACCTGATTGAGGCCTGTATGAATTTAAAAGATATATTTGCAAATGTTTGAATGCTGCACCAGCCGGCTAAAGCATTCTAACTGTTGTTTGTTTATTTTCCTGCTCTCCTTGCTAGGGCCCCCTGATTTATGACAAGCAAAAGGCCTTTACAACCTCTCAGGCTGTAAAAGGTTAAAATTACTGGCTGGGAGATGACCCTGCATATTTAGAAAATACAATCCAGCTGCAAATACACTAATTAAGAGTTGGTAAATATTGTTTAACAGAAAGTGATACCATGAGAGAGTCCTAGCCATTATTTTTCTAAAGTATAAGGTTTACTGAGAATATTAGAGCAATTGGGAAGAGCTAATGACAAACAGCAGCTGGGAAGGAAAGGGGGGGCTCATTTCTAAAGAGTCTTTTCAAGCCTCTGCTTTCAAGCCTCTGTCTTTTGGACACAAACCTTTTCTGAAAGTTTCTGTTATATTGTATACTATTATAAACCAATGTGCCTTTTATGAGATTTGTTGGCTTAATGGAGTTATGCAAAGGATTTAGAAAGTAAGAAATGTTAGATTCTTATGTTAGATTCTTATGGCTCCTAGGTGTGTGGGAATGCACATCCAGGCTTTTGTTTAGACAGAATTTATTACCATAGCCATCTGTTTTAATCATTTTGTTTTAGCCATTTGTTTTGGAATGCAAGGGCAAAGGTGATCTGGTAATTAAGGTTCCTTGTTTAGGCAAATGAAAGATATACGACTACTTGTCTGCCATTTATGATAGAAGGAAATATAGCTCTTTGCCTCCCATAAAAGGTAATAGGAAATGGGTGTATCTTTATTATTGGCTCTAGCACACAGCCAATAGGAATTTCAACCAAGCTGATTGGACAGAGGCAGCCAAAGGAGGAGCAAGGGGACTGGGCTGAGGAAATATAAGTGCTGACCAGCAGGGCTAGAGCAGGCAGAGCTTTTTGGTAACTATACCACTGTGCCTATCATTTATTTGTCTGACAAATAAATTATTATTTAAATTTCTCTATTGCTGTGTTGAATATTTCATTCCAGCTAAGTGTCAACCACAAGCAGGGTGCTACAGTTTGTTGCTGGCAAAAATGCCCATATGAAAATCATGCTAACCACAGTTATCATCAAACCTGAAAGGGAAGAGGGAATGCCCGTGCATGTGGGCAAGCCCAGTGGGCATTGCCAAATCCTGATAAGGCAATTGCCAGTACAGAATTACTTTTGCCCTAGGCCTCTATAATCCACAGCATAATCCATACCTGTAGCAGGCTAACATTACCAGTATGTAAGAAACACTCGCAACAGAGGAAACAACGGTTGTGCAAATCCAAACAACTGTGAAACAAGCAAAAAGACAGGTTTCCTTGACACAATCCATTCAATAATCTGTCTTTGAACACATTAGAAAATATAAACTGACTTAGCCATGGCAGAAACACTTTCAGTTTAAAAACAAACAATGCAAAACATGTGCTTATCACTGATCTTCTAAACCAGGCATCCCCAAACTTCGGCCCTCCAGATATTTTGGACTACAATTCCCATTTCCCCCCACCACTGGTCCTGTTAGCTAGGGATCATGGGAGTTGTAGACCAAAGCATCTGGAGGGCCGCAGTTTGGGGATACCTGTTCTAAACATCTGTAAAGGACTGAAACTCTGATGTGCTGCAACATCTGCACAATCATATAGCCATAAACATGTATACTTGCTTTAAACCTCTGCTTGGTTCTTCCCTTGTGAACGGCTCAGGGTAGATTTGGAAGGGCAAAACTTAAATGGATACACCACAAGAAAACTTTTTGCTTCGAGACCTGGCCATGCTAAAGTGCTAGGGTTTGTCAACATCCAGAGAAGAAAGCTGAACTTCTGAACATGGAACATCCCACCACCACCGAGCAGAGCACCTAGATGCTCATGAGCAGAGATGAGAAACTCAGACCCATGAGCCAAATCATGGTTGATGTTATTACCCCTCTATTACCGGTATTGTCCATGCTGGGCCACTCAACTATTGCTACTGTGTCCTTTCTTTTAGCAGATAAAGATGATCAGGTGACAGCAAAAACTGCAAGGTTTTTAGCAGGGGCAATTAGAATATGATCTATTATTTGATTATTGATGGAAACCTCCAAAATGTATTTTGTATAGTTAGGTTTTTACCTCTATCTTCAGTACATTTTATTTTAGTGTTATGGCTAGTGGCTGATGCAAATAACGATTCTTCTGATTCACATCTTTCTAGCCCCAGCAGGTCCTCCTCCAAATAATACAATAGTTAGATTTAGGATGCAAAACTTTCTCCCTACCTTGTGCAACGGTAATAAATTCTCCAATATAATCGGAAATGGACATGGATTCTTCTGGTGTCTCAGGAGAAGATGGAAGCTCATCTAGCCATGTTTTAAGTTGTTTTAGCAACCCGAAAAGCACATCAGTTACAATAAACTCAGCTACAACAGACTGGAGGATAAACAGAAGATGAAGACAACAACAGTGAGTTTGACTATCTCAAAAGAAGAATGATAGGATAAAACAACATATTATGCTTCTGTGAAATAAAAATAATAACTAGTTATTAATACACAGTCATACCTTGCATCCGGAACGCCTTCTGAGTCAAACGTTTTGGCTCCTGAATGCCACAAACCTGGAAGTGAGTGTTCTGGTTTGTGAACATTCTAGGAAGCCAAACGTCCAAAGGGGCTTCCGCGGCTTCTGATTGGCTGCAGGAGCTTCCTGCAGCCAATCAGAAGCCGTGCTTTGGTTTCCAAACATTTTGGAAGTCAAACGGACTTCCGGAACGGATTCCGTTTGGCTTCCAAGGTACGACTGTACCTAGAAATGACAAAGGACTAAGAAACTATTCAGAAATCATTATGTCTTTCTGATGAATGATATAAAGGAAGATATAGGGTGCTCTTTAACTTGTACAATTAATGTCACTAGGGACTCAGCTACATTAGTAAAGAAAAAAGTGTTTTAAATGCGTTATAACACCGTGACACCAGATGGCATCCTTCGGCAACGTGATTTCCCATTTTGAGCTTTACAATGCGTTTTTCTGAAACATTTTTTGATGTGTCTAGATCCAGCCTAGGACCGTGATTTAATGTTTCTCAACTGACTTGAGAAGGAAAGGGCTATGAAAAAAATTACTGTATTTTGGATGCACCTATTGCGTTTGCTTATAATGTCAAACCATGCTTTAGTGCTACATGGACACATTCCCACAACTTGTTTGAAAACAGACCAACTTCAAACTGTGGATTACACAGCTGGTTTGTTTAACAAACCAGAGCTTGTTTCAAGCCTGGATCCCTGGTTGGTACATCACAACAGACTGATATTCTTTGAAAGTGAAGCAAAATACTGCAGAAGTCTTTCTCCCATCCAAATGCGAGGAGGAGAGGGTGGGAGGAGCATGCAAGCCCAACACTTTGCTCAGAATCACTGCAGCTCAGCCACATAGCACTAAAAACCATGGCTTCTGGTTATGTGCAAATGCAGCCATTGTTAGGAATTTAAAATAAGTCGAAGACTAGACTGGCACCAGGCACAGCCCCCCCGCCCTTAGAACTGACCCATCATTTTCTTCTCCTATGTGACAATTGAATACAGCACTGTATTTTCAGTAGTTTGGGGGGGGGGTTAGCCCTCCTCTGTATCTGTTTTATTTTTTCTACTTTCACGTTTATTTTTATTCACCATATCCATCATTTTTATTGTATTCTGTATGTGTTTATGCCAATAATTTTTAAATATATAATAAAGACTAGACTGGCACCAGGCAAATCCCCGCCATCACCCTTAGCTTCAGGGATCAGACATCCATTATTTAATCTGCTCTCCAGCACAGCTAATGAAGAATTTAAGAGAAGCAACTATGCTTTTCCAGTTCAGGGAATCGTGCCATGCAGCTCCTTTACTTACTGCATAAAGGCAGACTAAGAGAAGCACAGCAGTGGCGATCATTCTGCCCGGGAATCGAAAGTAAGGGTCCCATTGATACATCTTCCTCCTAATCCAGGATTTCTGAGGTGGCCTGTTGGTACACAAAATGCAGGAGTGGCCGGTGAGGAGGAGCAGAGGTACACACACACACACACACACACACACACACACACACACACACACACACCTGCCAATGCTCCTCTGCAACAGAAGTGGGAGTGACAAGGTTTGTGCTGGCCAGGGAAATTTGCAAGATTGCCAGAATGGGTTCACTGGTGAGAAGCCCCAAACGATCCCCTGCGGTGTCGGGCGGGATGGGGGGAGCGCAGGAAAGATCCTGCACTTCCCCCCATCCCGCCTGTCACACAGCGAGGATCATAGGGGGCTTGAGAAGCCCCGAACGATCCCCGATGTGTTGGGCAGGATAGGGGGAAGCGGAGGAAAGATTCTCCGCTTCCCCCCCCCCATCCCGCATGCGCTTAGGCTTCCTCGGCAAAGGCAAGCGGGGGACACCTAGCCTGCTCACTTGCCTTCGCCGAGAAGGCGCCGTTGCCGCCTAATGCCGGCTCTGTCGGGCAGGGGGAGGGAGAAGCGGACTCCGCTTTCCCCTCACCCCGCCCGACACAGCGGGGATCAGACGAAGCTGTCGGCGGCAGGGGGAGAGGAACGAAATCATTCCTCTCCCCCTGCTGCTGAGCCTGCACAGATCCCGGGGTTTGGGGAAGCACTTGCAGCTTGTCCAAACCCCGGGATTTGTCCTTTCTGTCGGCGGCAGGGGAGAGGAAGGAAGGAAGAGAAAGGGCTGCTTTCCCTTCCTTCGTTCCTTTCCCCCCCCCTCCTTCGCTTCTCCCCCGCAAGTTCCTCTTTGTGTTCCGTTGGTCTCTGCCTCTGATCTTCCTTTGCCTTCTCCCCTTGCTCCAGCTGGTTTCCCTTTCGCTACATGAATGCCCTGATTTTCTGATCAGAGGCTTTTATGGCCACGCTTCGCACGACGAAGCGGTGGCCATAGAAAACCTCATCGTATAGCGAGGCAACCTCCGATCAGAAAATCCTTTCGTTAAGCGAAATTTTCGTCTAGCAGGGCATTAGTCTAGTGATGCACCACTGTACTTTACCAACAAGCAGTTACTAAAAGGACACTCCTCAGGAAGGGGGAAGAGAAGGGATGCCTTTCTGTCTATTGCCACCCCCATCCCCGGTTTGCAAAACTTATTTCAAGCATTGTTCCTTTACTCCCCAAACCTCTCTCTGTGTCTGGTATATGATCACTGCCAGGAAGCCAGATGCAAACAGTCCCACTGCTGGCAAATCCATATACACTGTATGAACTGAGTGATGACTTAGAAAAGGCAAAAGGATGATCCAAAGCCTTTTCTGCCTTGCAGAATGCTCTGAATGCTAGTGGGAATCCCTTCCCATTCAAATGCCCAGAGGAAGACTCTCATCCATATGTTTTTTCAGGGTACAATCTGGGCCTGACTGGTGCTGAGTGTCTCCTGTATAGGTAGGTGGGAGCAGGAGCGTCGCAAGGGGTGTGTAGGGGGTGTCATGCCTAGGGGGGTGACAAAATCCCCCCCCCAGGTAGATCGGCGTAGCTGTGCTCGCACCCACGGTGGGCAGATATTCATGATCGTTGTGGCGAAAATCCACCAGCTGATTGCGTAAAATACGCCCAGTGTGCGGCGCTGGCTGCCAGGGATACACGCACTAGCGGGCGGCGCTCACATCCCCGGGGGTATTTGCATGATCAGCGGGTGGCGGTGGCACCCCTGGGAGGATTGGCGCGCCCCTGTGGGTAGATTGCCCCGCCCCCGTGGGCAAATCGCCCCGCCCCCTGAGCGGATCACCCCGCCCCTGGGTGCACGTCATGTTTGCCGCTCTGGGTGCCCCGGCAGCTTCCTCCGCCACTGGGTGGCAGATGACAGGGTAGCCATAAGTTGGCAAACAAAAATCTGAGGAAGGAGGACAGTGAGAGAGGCATGGGGGGAATAGATTTGAGCTTGTGTCTACCCAGTTTTCCCTGCATTGCTTCTTGAGAGCATGTGGAACTGGCCCATTATTAAAAAGCCATGGCCACTCCTTCACTCAACCTCTTCATTTTTGAAGGAGTTTGATCACTCCTCCCAGCTGGAGAGAGAGTTTGCTCAGATGGGGATTCTCATCAAATCTGGCATGAACATTTTCCTTTAGTTCAAAAGGGGAAATGACCCCAAAACAGAACAATTCCTCACTGCGGTAGCGGTTTCCTCAGCAATCGCTGGACATAGTGTATCTGATGTATTTCCACAAAAGAAGTCTCCTCCTGGGTAGGAAGCAGAAGGAAAGAATTATGTATGATTCCAAGAATTTCATTTAAGAGTTGCGGGATTCTGTAATTACAGGTGTGCTATTCTTGGGCTGAATCCAATACAGCCTGTGCCAGAGCTTGGCCCTCCAAATGTTGCTAAACTACAGCTCCCACCATCCTTAGCCAGTGGCCATGTTTGCTGGGGCTTATGGGTATTGTAGTTTAGCAATACCAATTGTTATGTATTCAGTGGTCTGTGTTTGCCCGAGCTTGAGTCTGGACTAAGGATTCTGAGCCCCAGTGTTCTGATTCGATACATGATATCCAATCACAGAACATTTCAGGATTTGGGCCTCTGCCATTGGCCCTTAAACTCTGAGTTATGATTCACGGATTGGAAATTTAGACAGCCAATCACGGTGGGAGTGGCCCAGGCTTTCAGAAATGTATATAAGCAGTTGCTTTGCCCCTGTTGCCCAGTTCTGTTAGTTCAATAAAGGTTGTTGCTGTTATAACTGTGTCTTGCCTTGTGGGGACCCACCTACACATCACCAATGGTCCCCATACTTGTAATACATACTTAGGAATGTTTAAACCTATTCATTTGATGGGTTAATCTGTGTTTACTTTTTGGGAGGGACCAAACTACGTTATGTGAGAACATCAGATGCCCACAGGGCAAGCACAGAGGGTGCATCTACCCAGCTTATTGTGCAGGAACAGAGCAGGGACTGCAATGTGTCTGGGGTATTTTCTTGCTCAGACCTGACAACAGTCCTGCATTCCCACTAGTGCTCTGCAGCATCTGTCTGGGGACCACCAGGGGTCAGCGGAGAGTCCAGGAAGTTGGGACCAGGGCTCTTGCAAACCCTTGGGGATGCTGAGAGGGCTAGGTTTCCAGAGGGAAGGCTGGAGGTGGTGGAGAAGGTGCTCCACCAGCCCCATCAACCCAACAGCAAAGGGGGGGGAAGAGGAGGGAGCAGAGGAGGAGATTCAAGGTGCCAAGGGCATTTTGTTGGCGAAAGTCACGATGGGGGGTGCTTCCGGATTCTGATTCGGAATAGAACAGTCATGGATTTTGATGCTCTGTCTTGTATATATGTATATAATAAAAACTCTGTAAAAACCAATCATGGAGTTTGGAGCCGCTTACTCATGAGGAAGCAACCAACACCATTACAGCATCTAGCTAGGAGCTTAAGAATCTGGCCCAAAGCAAGCAAAAGCCAGTCAAATGAGGATTCATCAAGATTCCACACTTTGCAAACGAGGAAGCAGCAAATGGATCCATCTCTTTATAAGCGATAGCTACAAAATGGTGGGTTTTTTTCTATAGCTCTTTTAGTTTCACTGTGTAATTAGGAAGACTTTGGAGAACAGAGACCACAGAGGGGTTTAAGACAGGAGAGGTAGGGTTGGTGACACTGGGTTTCAAGAGCTGACTGTCAAGTCTTCCCAAAATATTTGGAACATTACAGTTTTGCTCCTAAAAAACAGTCCAGACCCTGCAATCTTCATCAGAGGCCATTCTCTGTGTGCTGCATTGGAGGGAGGTGCAGAGGGTTGAGACACAAGAACCAAGGCACCCCATCTGAGGAATGTTCTCTCCAAGGAAACATGTCTGGGACCATCATTATCCATTTTTAAGATACTAGGCTAAGATCTTTTTATTCGCTCAGGCCTTTGGTAACTAAGCTGGCCTCCATGATGATGCCCATCTATTAGTGGCGGGGCTAGGATTTGTCATTACAGTCGTACCTTGGAAGTCGAACAGCCTAGTTCTCGAACATTTTGGCTCCAGAATGATCAAAACCTGGAAGTGACTGTTCCGCTTTTCAAACGTTCTTTTGGAAGCCGAACGTCCGACGGAGCTTCTGTGACTTCTGCTTGGCTGCAGGAGCTTTCTACAGCCAATTGGAAGCCCCGCTTTGGTTTTCGAACATTTTGGAAGTCGAACAGCCTTCCAGAACGGATTCCATTCAATTTCCAAGATACAACTGTATTATTATTATGTTTTTGGATGAGCATTTTTGGTATTTTATATTATACATTGTTTTCATTGTCTTGTTTAGTGTTGTGGTTTTTTAGCTGTTGTGTTGTATCTTGTTAAGTCACTTTTGAGGCCTTTTTCGTAAAATAAACAAAAAAAAACCCACTAACAAATTTCAATAATAATACTAATAATGCTGAATTTAAATAGAGAATGGTCAAAATAAGCAAATGAAAAATGTAAAACATTGATAGAGCTGTACTTATTTCATGGCACAATTAAGCTTTGTTAATTCTCAGAGTACTTCGCTTTTCTTTTGTCGCCTTACTGCCATTTTCAGCAATGTACAGAATTCAGAAGGCAGGAGAAATGTTTTTGCTTTCAAAATGATTATAATAGGAAAAATGTGATTATTACAAAATACTCACATTTACAGTCTCATACCCACAACGGACTCTTATGGCTTTCACAAAAATGTAAACAAATCGGCCTAGAAGAAAAAGATAGCACACCAAGGAAGGCCAACCCATTATGAAGTCTTGGTATACACCCAAATACTAGGCAAAAAAAGAAGAAGGCAAAATTACCAAAGGCAAACATTACACCACCCATCATACATCCCAAAAACTCAGCTTAAGTTATTAAGCCTGTCTTGTTCTGAAGGGCAGAATCAGGATCATAACTAAGATCAATGCACTCTGCCATTTGGGATCTGTCACATTCTTAATATATATACACACACCGTATTTTTCTGTGTATAAGACGCCCCCATGTATAAGACGATCCCTATTTTTTTTAACCCAAAATAAAGAAATTAAGTTGTTTAGCTTTGGGGGGGGAGCTCACTTCCGCCAATCACTCACCTGCCTGCCTGCCTGCCACTGCCAATCACTTGCCACAGCCACTGCTGATCACACCTCACTGCAGCCACCAATTGTCTGCCCGCTTGCCACCACCAACAGCCCACCCGCCCACTTGCTGCAGCCGCCAATCACCTGCCCAATTGCCACAGCCACAGCCAATCGCCAGCAGTCCTTGCCCCAGCCACCAATCACCCGCCCAATCACCACTGCCAATCTCCTGCTTGCTGATGCCATTAGTGAATCCGTTGCTGCAAGACTAACACCTTCTGTGACTGGGACCTAGCCCCTAAAGGCACACACTGGAGTGTGACTGGGACACTGTTACATGTAGATACCATTTCTTGCTTTTTATTTTACCCCAGACACTGTGCATCTGCTTGGGCAAACCCAAACGTGCCCTGCTATTGTTCCCACTGATAGCAAACTCAGATGGTGGCAAACAACAGCATTATAGCCAAAATGGTATTAGGGAGAAACGAGCAGATAGCAGGGTGCACAGAAAAGCCACAATGCTTACAGAAGTGTAAGTTGCTATGGGGAAAGTTTTAAAGGGGGCAACCCCCTCCCCAGGCCCAATAAGAACTGAGTAAAAACTGAATGTTAATGGAGCATATTCAGGAGCCATGAAATGCTGAGTGCCTGGGCACTAGGAAATCAGGAGGGGCAGAAATGGAATGGAGTGTTCTAGAACAGGGCAGGGTGTCTTCTGTTGAAATTCTTCTAGTTTGGCCCTGCTCACAGCTAGCTTTCTTGTGCCCTGTCCGTGGTCCTGAGATCCTGAATTGTGTCTCCATTCTTCTTCCATCCCAAAAGTTCTGAAGGCATCTAATTCCTGGACTGAAGGAATTACCCATGGTGCTTGCCCTCTCACACACCGCGGTGGTTCTTTCACAGGTCTCAGCCTTATATTTCTACCACAGCTTTCCTTCTACACAGATCACAGAGGGCTCAGTAGCCTCCCAATAGCAGTGTCACTAAGCTGATCTGAGTGGGGTGGTGGCAAGGTGAGGGCTCTACAGGTGCCCCAGCAAGGACTACTGTTTTGACTCTGCTGGTACACCTGTCTTGTCCTGACCCATGCTGATGTTGGGATGGAAGCTCCACAGCATCTTGCTGGCCATTGCAGAGGAGGCTCCCCCATTCAGGCTCTAGCCCAATGATGGCAAACCTATGACACGCGTGTCAGACGTGACACGCAGAGCCCTCACTGCTGGCACGCGCCCCATCGGCCCATTCGTGCTGTTATTGTTGTCCCTCCTGCCCCATTTGTTCTCCTCCTACAGCTTGTCTCCGCTGTTAAAACCCGGAACCTTTTTGTTGTTGTTGTTGCTGCTGGTAGTCAGAGATTGGTTTTTTAACCCTTTCTGTGCTGTTTTTCCTGGTGCTTTGGCAGACTATGATTGGGTGTAACAGCATTCGTTTTTTAACCCGTTCTATTCTGGGTTTTTGGCACTTTGGCAGACTATGTCGGTGCTGCGTGTTAGTTCCAGAGAAGGTATTCTTCGTCATTTATTTCTGTTCTCTTTCCCCCCCAAAAAGCACAGCAGCTTTGGGTCACCCCCTCCCCAAAAAAAGCAAAGCAACTTTTGCACCCCCCCAAAAAACCTCCAAAACTTTGGTCAGCAGCTCCCCCCAAAAAGCTCAACAACTCTGGGCACTTTGTGATAAATAAGGGGGTTTTGGTTTGGTTTGGGTAAATAATTAGTTTTTGGTTTATTAAATACAGTTATATATTACTATTATACATTTTTGTTATTTAAACTATAAATATCGCGAAATTATGGTTTTTTTCTCGAAGTGACACACCACCCGAGTTATGCGCTCGGTTTTTTGGCGAATTTTGACACACCAAGCTCAAAAGGTTGCCCATCACTGCTCTAGCCCCAGCAGGCAGGCAGATAAGAAATATAAGCACTTACTTTGTAGTCAGGGCACAGGAAACAGTCTATCACCGTGATGGTCATCCTTTAAAAAACAACAACACTGGAGTTACTTAGACTTATTTCTTCATTAGGACTTTCTGTATTCTGTATTATAAGGTATGTGTTCCTTGTTGTATGTTATGTTGCTGTAAACTGCCTTGTGTATAGTAATATAGAAAGGCGGTACAGTCAAACCTCCGTTTGCGACTGCTTCAGTTTCCAACCACCGCGGACCCGGAAGTGTTTACATCCAGGTTCCGCAGCGCTCGGATGTGCAGAAGCACTCTATCGGTGCTTCGCGCACGCGCAGAAGCGTGCATCGGGGAGCGACCGATTCGGGGAGTGACCGGTTCTGCAGAACGGATTGCGGTCGCAAACCAAGGTACCACTGTATACAAATTAAAAGGGAAATGAAAAAAAATATGAAATGAAGTGAAATGGCTCCTCCTTATCTACAAGAGCATGGAGAAAGTCAAAGGCAAGTTATCCTGATGTACATCTCCTGCGCTTCCTGACGTACTTCTTATAGGGCTCATGGTATCATCCCTGGCCATTTTGATCCCAAAGGAATTCCACCATGAAATCCTCCTGGCAAATAGCATCAATATCTAGACTGAGATAGACAATGGAGTGCAAGCGTGGTGAGATCAGACTTCAGCTCCTATCATTCCTGACCATTGAGCCATGCTGGATGCAGCTGATGGGAGTTGAGTCCAACAACATCTGGCGTACACCATGAGGCCTATCCCTGATCTAGACAATATTAGGAACCCTGGATCATTTTAATTTATTTGCTCTCTAGCAACGATCATCTCAAACTTCCACAAATGCCCTTCACAAGGTTCTCTAATGGCGAGTTGTCTCTCATCCCAACATCTCCACGAATGGCACTCAGACAAGTATATCCGATATAAGGCTCTGCTCACCAAGCTGCAGTGTAAAGAAATCCCAATATGGAGCCGGTAATCACGTAACTTGTTGAAAGGCAGGCAAAGAAAGGGTACACAGAGACGCCCACTTCGACGGCATGGATTAGAACAACAAAAACTGCAGAAAGATGAGATCATTTTAGAAACCATAGTTACTCCAAATGGAGGTCTAGCATTTCTCACAGCTCATCCCGGTCACTTGTGGGGGGGGATGCTCTAAGCACTGATAAAAGCTAGCCCACTTTCAAGGATGTATTCTCACAGTTGCTTGGTTGGAGGAATATTTAGGGTGGCTGTGAATGGGAATCTGGTGCATTTACTGTGTCTTAGAAGTCAGACTTGGCATTGAGATGCCTGAACTGTGAAGACCGTGAGTTCCAGTGAGTTCTTGAGAGCTCTCACAGAGCAAACAATATCTTGCAAGGTTTCAAGGGATTTCTGTGACATTTAGAACAATAAGATCCAGAAAGCAAAGAACTTCCGATTCTTCATCTATCCGCTATGTAAAAATTCACTTTGTCCAGTCCAATATCACACCCAACAGAGCCACTTTCTATAAACCAACATGACCTTGAATCCTCAAATCCAAATATCATTATTTCATTTTCATTTTCATGTAAAGTCTATGAGAGGTTTCCAATCTTTAACACAGCTTATTTGTCTATCTTTCTCTTTCTTTCTTTCTTTCTTTCTTTCTTTCTTTCTTTCTTTCTTTCTTCCTTCCTTCCTTCCTTCCTTCCTTCCTTTCTCTCCCCACCCCCTTTTATGTTTTTATTGTATCTCAATCAGTATCTCAGTTTGGATATAAAAGGGACAATATATTAAGTTTTGTATTTTTCTCTATAAACCTTAATAAACCTTAATAGAGACTTTGGTGACATTTCAGCCAGTCCTCACGAGATTTCATCAGAAGCTGCCACTGCTGACGCCGCCACTGCTTCTCTGCTGCCAGTGGGTTGGGCAGGGCACCTGCAGGGGCACCACCTCTTGGGCTTCCTCATGGGTGGGCCAGCCCTGCTGCGAGAACTAAACAGACCATTGACCTTATTTAGCAGGGCTCTTTCCGCGTTTTTTTATCCAGCCTTTTCCAACTCCCATCAGTCCCAACTAGCATAGCACAGTGGGTAGGGATAATGGGAACTGAGCTGTGGCATAGTGGGGAGGGGGGTTTACCAGGGGGGGCATTGCCCAGAGTGCACAATCAGGGGCACACACACATACACACACACACACACAACCCACAGGCACACACACAACCCAAGATCCACATCATGCCCTGACGGCGGCAGGGGTTCTAAAGCACAAAGGATGAAGATCACCCATCACACCCTGCCCCCGCTTGACACATGAGTGCTTGCCCATAGGCCACAGGGCCTGGGAATCACAGGGGGTGATCGTCACCCTCCGTGCCCGCTTGGCAATGAGGGCTGGATGAGCGTGTTCCGCACCCGCCCCAGGTGTAATCATTGCAGACAGGCAAGCAAGCCTCGATAAGAATTAATGATTCTCTGGCAGTTTTATGGTACTTTTATTTACAAAAAACACATCAGAGTGAGGCTTCCAGCCTGCTCTCATTGAAGGAGTTGGTCTTAATTTTCCACCCCTCTCACAGCAGGAAGGACGCCAGATTCCTGCCCTTCCCCTCTTGCCCTTTCGTCGTCCAGTCTCCGAGAACGGAGACTGAGAGGTTGGACTTCCCCTCCCCACTTCCACTAGACACACTCTCTGTCCTCTGCCTCTCTGCTGGTTGCCTAGCAACCCTCTGACTGCCCCACTAGCTCCCCCCCCTTGAGAGCTATTGTCTGTGACTTCTTTGTGAAGGGGGGGTCGAGCTCCGCCTTCCTGGCTCTGTCAGCCAGCTTTCGTCTGCAGAGCCGGCTTCTCTTTCACTTGGCTCAATTTCTGAGTCTGACTCTTCCCCTGCGCTCGGTTGAGCCACGTTCCTGACACTAGGTGCTGGCAAAGGGCGCAAGGCCCCTGAAATTGAGTCCAACATTATCTGGGGACCAGAGCTTGAGAAAAGACTAGACCCTACAATGGAAATAGATCATTCCCAGCCCCTACATTCCACTTGCATCGTCAGCGGAGCGGAGCTGAGGCAGCATTTGCAGAAGGAAATCAGCAGGTAGGGGAGAGAGTGCTTAACTCTTCCACACAGTCAATTGCCACCCTCCACCCCGATTATTTTTAAAGATCCCTAGTCCTAATAAACAGAGCCCTAAACATGGAAGAGAGATCAGCAGGAAAGAAAAGTGATCTTGGTGGAAGGAAGAAATCAGCAAAAAATCAGCTCTGGTCAGACATCACCTGGAGTACTGTGTCCAGTTCTGGGCACCACAGTTCAAGAAGGATACTGACAAGCTGGAACGTGTCCAGAAGATGGCAACCAAAATGGTCAAAGGCCTGGAAACGATGCCTTATGAGGAACGGCTTAGGGAGCTGGGTATGTTTAGCCTGGAGAAGAGAAGCTTAAGGGGTGATATGATAGCCATGTTCAAATATATAAAAGGATGTCATATGGAGGAGGGAGAAATATTGTTTTCTGCTGCTCCAGAGAAGCGGACACGGAGCAATGGATTCAAACTTCAAGAAAGAAGATTCCACCTAAACATTAGGAAGAACTTCCTGACAGTAAGAGCTGTTCGGCAGTGGAATTTGCTACCAAGGAGTGTGGTGGAGTCTCCTTCTTTGGAGGTCTTTAAGCAGAGGCTTGACAGGCATATGTCAAGAATGCTTTGATGGTGTTTCCTGCTTGGCAGGGGGTTGGACTGGATGGCCCTTGTGGTCTCTTCCAACTCTATGATTCTATGATTCTAAGAATTTGGGAGGTTAAAAACACCTGATCTCACCTGCCGATCTTTCCTCTTATGTTAGCAAATGCAAGGCTGAGATGGGAATCCTGAATACAAATTTGAACTCACAGATGAGCCCAATAGCTCAGGTTCTGGCTAGTATCAGGGCAATGAGCAGATTAGTATGGATAAACTGAAAACATCAGAGGCTCACGATATTGTTCCAACCCCAGGCCTCCCTGTTGCTTCTTTGCCACATGTTTTACCTTTAGCCCACCTCGGAAATAGCGAAATGAAGTGGTCTGTGGAAAACAGGTAGATCACTTTATCAGCAATAATTCCAAATGCAAATCCAAGTGACCATCTGTTGCTGTATCCAAGGATATCAAAGGGTCTGTGAAGTAGGAAAAGAAGAAAGGAAATAATTCTGCAACTGGGAAGCCATTACAAAGCTGAAAGCTTATGTGCTGCAGCTCCCACTTTCAAAGAGTCATAAAACTTAGGTGTAAAATCAACCAGGAGCTACTTCAGCTTGGAGAAAAATAAAAACAGTGACTGTTCAGTTAACTATCTTGTGACAGTTTGGTTGGTCCCAATACATAAAAGCAGGGGTCAGCAAACTTTTTCAGCAGGGGGCCGGTCCACCGTCCCTCAGACCTTGTGGGGGGCCGGACTATATTTTGAAAAAAATAATAATGAATGAATTCCTATGCCCCACAAATAACCCAGAGATGCATTTTAAATAAAAGGACACATTCTACTCATGTAAAAACATCAGGCAGGCCCCACAAATAACCCAGAGATGCATTTTAAATAAAAGGACACATTCTACTTATGTAAAAACATGCTGATTCCCGGACCATCCACGGGCCGGATTGAGAAGGCGATTGGGCCACATCCGGCCCCCGGGCCTTAGTTTGGGGACCCCTGCATAAAAGTATTGCCTGATTTGGAGAGAGTTTTAAATGTATGTTCTGGTTGTGACCTATGAAAAGCTTCATCTAATAATGATTATTATTATTATTATTATTATTATTATTATTATTATTATTATATTTATACCCCGCCCTCCCCAGTCGAAACCGGGCTCAGAGCGGCTGACACCAGTAAAATTACGTATATTCTGGCGTATAAGACGACTGGGCATATAAGACGACCCCCGACTTTTCCAGTTAAAATATAGAGTTTGGGATATACTCGCCGTATCAGAAATACGACCTGGTGCATAAGACGACCCCCGACTTTTGAGAAGATTTTCCTGGGTTAAAAAGTAGTCTTATACGCAGGAATATACAGTAGTTAAAATACAGGTTAAAATACAATCTATATATACCGTATAAAAATGCAGAAGGAGTATGTTTGTACGAACGAACCTTTCTCCACAACCGCTTACCTGATCGCCCTTAAATTTGCCCACAACATTGGGTGTGCATGTAGGAGTGTCCCTATCCACTTACATTATCCATTATGACACACCTAGGACTGGTAGAAACCTGGATTTGTGTATTAAAAAATTGCCCCCTCCAGTGGACATCCAACAAACAACATCCAACAGTCTGCCAAAATCCCGCCCACTCTCCATCCACCCCCACCACCCAGGACATAAGGGACCCAGGACATAGCTGCCAAGTACCCCATATTCCCTGGGAAACCCCCGTTTTTCCTTACAATTTCCCGGCGGTCTCCTGTTTGAGCTCCTCTCCCATAAATGTCCCTTAAATCCGCTCCTGCCGGCAGCCATTTTTCTGGTGCCGGTTTGCCCATCTATGGGCACCAGAAAATGGCCGCCGCTGGTGCCGGAAATAGCTTCTGCGCATGCCGCATGGCCACCCCCAAGATGGCCGCCGGACAACTTCCAGTGCCGCTGCAGCTGCTGATCCCTTATTTTTCTGTGGGAGACTTGGCAGGTATGACCCAGGAGCGGGTCAACCTGGGGACACTCGCGGGGATTAGCCACTGCAACGTGTGGCAGGGCCAGCTAGTTTACAATTAAAATTTTGAATGCAGCCTCATTTTTAAAAAGGCCCAAGTCAAAAACCATAAGGGAGGGAGCATAGGGGTCAGACTGAGTCCAGGCCAAAGGCCAGGCGAAACAGCTCCGTCTTGCAGGCCCTGTGGAAAGATGTCAAATCCCGCAGGGCCCTAGTCTCCTGTGAGAGAGCATTCCACCAAGTTGGGGCCAATACTGAAAAGGCCCTGGCCCTAGTTGAGCACAATCTAACCACCTTATGGCTTGGGATCTCCAACATGTTGTTATTTGTGGACCTTAAGGTCCTCCGCGGGGCATACCAGGAGAGTACCAACATAGAAGATCTTCCTTGCCTGATACAACAGGAGGAGCCTGCTCTGTTATGGTGGGAAGGGCAGTAACTTATCCTCTTTTTTATCCCAGATGAAAATACTTGAATTTATGCCTCCTGCAAGACAGATTCAGAAAGGCGGCCTGCTTTTATGAAGGAAGGGCATTTGTTGTACTGACGTAATTGTCTTTTTAGAAGACACATATAACCACAGGAGGAAAGTTATTCTTCTACTTACGCCAGAATCCCACAGTGTCCATGTAGAGGAATTTTGTCATCTATACAACATCTTTTTAATCTTCTTTCAAGACAGGACAGCACTATAATGATGAAGACCTGCCGATGCAGAAGAAAAGTCATGAGGGAGTGAAGGGTTAGGGTTAGGGTTAGGGTTAGGGTTAGGGTTAGGGTTAGGGTCGCAGTCGCAGTCGCGGGGGCCATTTTGGAGCACCATCGCTACCCTTACAGAGAGAAGCTCCGTGTCGGAGGCGGAGAGCGCTGGATTTTTCCAAAGAAGAATTTGGGAAATTGAGAGACCGTGAGTAAAAATGATTCAAAGACTTAAAATTGGATTTGAAATTTGGAACGGGGGTGAGATTTAAAGAACGGAAGCCTATCTCCCCCCTACTGATTTAAAGAGGAAGCAGCTTAAGGAGGAATCCCAGTGCCGGGGGTTAAGAACTTTACTGTTTGAATATTTCCAAGGACTGACCAAAGATTCTCCTCCTGAGGCAGGGTAAGAGGGGAGAACTGTTTTAGACAATAAGAATCCCTGCAAATATGTTCAATTGAAGAAGAGATCCCCTCTGTGCCCTGAAATTCGGCACCCCGAACAGAACAGCGAGTGGAATATAATGGGGTGAGTGAAAGGAAGGAATTGACATTTAAAAACTTTTGGTTCAATATTTGATGGCTGAGTGCAGCCTGTTGGAAATAATTAAAAAGCTGAGGTTATAATTCATGGAATATATTGCATCCCGTTTGGACTATGTGGAAGAATTGCAACTTGTAACCACTTCCTGTTTTCCAAGCCTTGCTCTGCCCTTGAAAAGCTAGAAAAATGTCAACAAAAGATTACACACCTGGCTTCCAGGAGAAAGTTTTGAGACTCTTGTGGGAAATGACAATCAATATGTATAAGACTCAACAACAATTGGAAGGAATAAACCAAGATCTACAGGAAGACGAAATACTTCAAGAAATGGTGCAAGAGGATAAAAAGACAGATAAATTGATTTACAATATAACTGAAGTAAATGAGGATGAAATACAGGACTTGCCAATGAACAAAGACTTAGCTGAGAGTGGGAATACCCCTCCTCAGGAGGGGAACAAGCAAGAATTTTTGAAGAGACAGAAAACCCACAAGAAAAGCATCATGCAAAGAAGAAGGGACTTATGGGGGGGGACAGAGAAGTTTGGACTGTAAAATTTGTCAGGAAGGGGGTGGGATGAAGGAGGAATATTTGTTGTTTAATAGGATGGATAAAAAAAGGACTGAAAACTGGATCACAGACTTTGGTACCTGCTGGACTGGAAGGCGAGGGCCGGGATCAGGGGACAGAGAGGAAAGAATTGAGGTTAAAGACAAAATTTAGAATTGGGAATGTAAAAAGGTTTTAAAAATATGGGAGTTTTTGGGAAAAATTGGGGCATGGGAAGAAAAGGAAGGTTGATAAGTCAGAAATAAGATTTAGGAGTTATTTAGAAGTATCAAAAAAGAGAATTCGGTAAGATGAATGATTGAAGGGACGGTTGGGGGTTCTAAACCTCTTGTCGGCCCTCTGCGTGCGGGGAGCTCTTGGTGGCAGGGGGGGCTCCTGGGGTGGGGGGGCGGGGAGGGAGGGAAGTCCCAATTGGAAAAAGAACCATCGCCTCTCTCTTTCTTTCCTCTGGGATTCTCTGTGGCAGAGGGAGTGCTGGGGGAGAGGGGAGAGAGGGAATGGGAAAAGATGTTAGGGGAAAAAATAATAGAAATAAGGATACTATTGATGTAAGATTGGGGAGTTTGGAAAATAGAATGGGGAATATGATAAGAAAACTGCTAAAATGGTGTTAAAAATGAAAATCAGAAAAGGGGGAGGTAGGGGAAGCCCATAATAATACAATGATTTTAAAGAAAAGAAAGGAATAATTATTAATTGTGGGTTTTTTTGTTCTTTTTTCTCTTTTTTCTTTTTAATTATTTTTGTTTCTTTTTTGATGTTTTTCATTTGGGGGGCGGGGTGATTTTTGATAAAGTTTAGATAAATAGTTGGGTGGACACCCACTTGTTCTCTTCTTATTTCCCTAGCACCCCTCGGTGGCATGGGGGGTTTCTGGGGAGAGGAGAGGGGGGTGGGGACAAGCCCAATTATAAAATGCACCACCTTCGACTGTGCACTGTCCATGGGAATACCTTGTGGCAGGAGGGATCTCATGGAGGGTGGGTTAGAAGAAGGGAGAAAATATGTTACCTATTGTATATGTTTTTTTGTTTTGTTTTTTTGTTCTGCTAATACGCAAAATCAATAAAAATTATTGGGGGGGGAGAATGCATTGATGGTGTTTCCTGCTTGGCAGGGGGTTGGACTGGATGGCCCTTGTGGTCTCTTCCAACTCTATGATTCTATGATTCTAACTGCTAATTCCCCAAATTATCCTTTTAATGAATAGTCCTGTAAGAAGTATTCAGCAGACCTGATACCAGAGTTTATTATATATATATATATATATATAATATGAGATCAGTATTCCATTTTGTGCATTATTCAGTATTATACACAGCCACTCTCCTCCCTACCTAATGCCAGCCTCAGTATCTGAGGAAGGAGAGTAGCTCTGCATTTCATCAGTCATAGCTCAAGAAAGTACGATAACTAGCCTACTTACTGCTGGAGGAAGAGATATATGTACAAATGTCTCCATTTCTATTGACTCCTCACAGGTGAAATTTGAGGTGTTGTTCTCATTTAGGAAGTCTGTTTCCCTGTACAAGAAACACAATCGTAAATAGCAGATATGTTAGATCATATACAGAGTTCAGCATCTTAAGCCTTACTTGCAAAAGTCTGGTCTTCTATATGCTGGGAATGTCTACAGCCCTATCCCTCAAAGTTTGATAGCCAAGATACATTTAAAATAAATAAATAAATAAACTGGAAGCATGTCAATGCTTACAGTCAAAAGCATTTAATTTGGGGGATGCATATGAATAAAAATTTCTCACCTTCTGAGTACCGCTCCCGACCCACCCCCGGCTATGCTCCTACATGTATCCCTGTTCTAGATCTGCCTCCTACATGAGTCACTGTTCTAGATATGCCCATATCAGCTCAAACAGAAATATGGAGGGCACCATCCTCTGAGGGGTGGGGGATTCTAATGCTTATCTGCACGAGGACAGAAGTGACATGTTTAAACCACGCAAAGATGAGTCAGAATATTCTGACCACAGCAGAGGTGGAAGCAAAGCAGTGGGCATTCTCTTCTGAATTTGTTTCCCACAGCAGACACTTAGTTCCCTTGTAGCATGCTAGCATTGGCATGTGTTGGGAATTACTTCTCTGGAGCAGAGGTGGCTGGCTCGGGCCCTCCCAGTTGTGTCCAATCAGCCCTTCAGACACACAACTGCGACACACCCACCCTCCACCACTCCATTAGGCAAACAAGTGAGGAAGATTGCCATTGCCTTCCAGAGTGCTCAGCGTACATTGCAGCACTCGGGAACCATCAGAAGCGGGTCGTGAGAGCTTCCACATACGCCGCCTTCCAAAGATCCCTGGAGCAACTTAAAATACTTCCCTTGCCTTTCCCATTAGGAAAAATGAGGGTCAGGGAAGCTGGCTTAATCAGGAGCCACCACCTCAAGGACCCTGGAGCACCCTGAAGCAGCCGTTCCCAAAGGCACTGCCCCCTCTTTGCCATAGCTCAACTGTTTCTCAATTGGCTGCAAGTGGGTGGTTTTCCCAACTGACTCATTAATCAGGAGCAGGATCGTTGAGCAGTGGCAAAGAGGGAACTGCTCCTCCAGGCCCCTGCTCAGGTGTGTGTTCCTCCAGCGTCGAAGCAAGGATTCTGCAACATCAACTTTGTTGGACTGGTCATGTTGCTCAGATGCCTGACTATCGTCTTCCAAAGCAACTAACCTATTCCAAACTTTAAAAATGGAAAGTGTCATGCTGGTGGTCAACAAAAGAGGTTTAAAGACTCTCTCAAGGGAAATCTTAAAAAATGTAGTTGTTGTTTAGTCGTTTAGTCATGTCCGACTCTTCGTGACCCCATGGACCAGAGCACGCCAGGCACCCCTGTCTTCCACTGCCTCCCACAGTTTGGTCAAACTCATGTTCGTAGCTTCGAGAACACTGTCCAACCATCTCGTCCTCAGTCGTCCCCTTCTCCTAGTGCCCTCCATCTTTCCCAACATCAGGGAAACACCAAAAATTGGGAAACACTTGCCTGTGAGCGCTCCAATTGGAGAACAGCCTTTACCAAAGGTGTCGTGGGCTTTGAAGACGCTCCAACTCAGGACAAAAGGGAGAACATGCTAAGAGGAAGGCACACTTGGCAAACCCTCACCTGTGAACAACACCCACCCAGAAACCTACGTCCCCACTGTGGAAGGACGTGTGAATCCAAAATTGGCCTCCACAGTCACTTACAGACTCATATTAAAATTACGTTCATGGAAGACAATCTTACTCGGCTACGAGTGATCACCAAAGAAGAAGTGTGTGTCTTTTTCTTCCTCTGAGTCACATGGCCTGCTAAAGATGCTCTAGTAGTGGGGAGCCACTGAGAAGAAATGACTGGTTCCTGCTTGTCATAGTCAAGACCTTCAGGCCTGGTGGTAGATGTTGTCTCTGCTGCTCCTCCCTATGGGGTTAAGAGCCAGCAACTGCTCTTCATCCTACAAGGTGGACTCATAAGCCGCCGACTGCTAAAATTACCAACATGCGTAAGTAATGCGGCTATTTGCTTAGAAATGAAGATCCCCTCAGTGGAGTTAGTTTTATGGAGGCGAGTTTTGATTTATTGGATATCACTATGGCATAAACTCCCGAACCACTATCTCATTCAATGCATGTGGCGGGATGACTTCACAAATTTGTGGTCAGGAAAAATCCATGCCAAATTGCTGTCCTATGAGATCTCGCCCACTGAATTGCTCAAACTGGATCTAAATGCGGCAAAAAGGTGTATAAATCAAAGGCTGGATGATGCGGAGCTATACCAAAATTTCTTAGCTGGTGGTGGAGTCTGCTCGCCGTTAAATTTCGGCATAACCCCTGTTTACCGTGCTCCGTCCTATTTAACATCGCTTACGGCCGCGTCTCACCGATATGCCTTCATTAAAGCTAGGTTCAATGTTTTTCCAACAAACGTGCTGAGACATAGATTTACTAAGGGCCAAGTCTCTTCAATGTGTGCTTGTGAAATTAAAGCATCTGAATCTCTACATCATGTTATGTTTATCTGCCCTATGTACAGTTTGGCTCGTGCTAGTATACTAAACTCCATAATCCAGCCTATGGCTGACAAACCAGTTGACCTACAGCTTGCCTGGGTTCTTCAAGATGTGGATCCTTATATTACTCTACAGGTTGCTAAATTCCTAACAGCCGTCCTCTCGTACAAGAGACGGAATGGAATGTTAGCAGATTATTTATAGTTATAAGAATTTTCTATAATGACATCAGATATTGATTTTAGCGTAGTGCCTAAAAAATTTTAATCATAATCTTAAACTTTTCTTTTTTAATTGTTAATATTTGTCCTTGTGAGCTGTGAATTGTGTTATATTATTCGTGGCTTGAACGAGTCCGCTGTTTTATTTGATTTATTTTGCTGTGTTGTGTTTTATGATGGGCGTAAAGCCGAATAAACATTCTGACGGACTCATAAGCACCCAACCTGGACTCCCATGGCCATGACCCAGGAAATGCCTACTCCTGACATCTTCCAGACCATGATGAATGTTGACAATTCAGCCAGGACATTAAAAATGAGGTTATATGCAAGCAAGGGCAGGGCTTGTGTACTTTGCATAGACACGTAGAAGACATGCCAGTATTCACGGACTTGTCATGTCAGTGACATGAAATGATAGCTGCTGAAATTCCCTGTGTCTCATAGCTGGATCGAATAACCTCAGCTCCACGTAGAAACCCTTTTGCAGAAAAGGAAACACCAAGAGAGAGACAGCTGGCAGATTCAGTGTCCTTGGAAAGCATTCCTGACCCGCCCCCCCCCCCTTTGCCTAAGCCTAGACAGGCTTTGAGAGTGATAGAACAGAGAGCTCAGCAGAAACAAGTTCAGATTACCCGATGAAGGAGTGACGTAGATTAATGGGGATGGAGGGAGTGAGCCTTTATGGGGAGAAATGCCATTTCTAGAGAGATATGCATTCTTTTGTCTCTCACTGTGATTATTAAAGAAACTAACTGGTAAGAATGCTCCTTTCATTTGATCTACTTAATTACTGCCACCGAGGGAGGGATCCAGTTCCCGAAAGCCTGACATCTCCTCTAGACATGATGTTCCTCCCATTGATCAATGTCCTTCTTAAAATGTGCCTCCCAGGTGCCGTACTACAGAGTGCACACAGCTTCTAAAGCAGCCAGACTGCATTAACATTATTAGCACACTGTTGGCTCATGTTCAGCTTGTGATTCATCATTTTATATCTGCTGCTGCCAAGCCCTATTTCCCGGATTTTAGACTTATGCTTGTGCTTTTGATTGTGTGTGTGTGTGTGTGTGTGTGTGTGTGTGTGTGTGTGTGTGTGTGTGGAAATCCAAGACTTTGCTTTTATCTGTGTTGAATTCCACCTTGTTCTGTTTTGGCTTAGTGCTCCAGCCTTCCTAGGAAATGCTGATTCTAGAACTCTATATGCACAGAAGTGGAAAGAAAAGACGATTCCAACGAAGGAGGAATGGCTTTTAAAAGCTATGGACTATGCAAAGTTGACAGCAATGTTAAGAGATCAAAATGAATGGAGACCCTTTCTGGACCATTTGGAAAAGCACTACAAATGAAATCGCAGACAGGATTCGAGATAGGAGCAGCAGAAGAAAAATGATAAAGTAATTGTATTCGAGGGATTTTTATAATAGACAAGAATTTTATAAATAATGCAGTAGAAAATAGTTTGAATTTAAAAACTGTGGAGGTGGGAGTGGAAAGTCAATATATGAAATAATGTAACTATTTAATTTGAAGTTCGTTTGTAAAAATCCAGAAGTGTGTGTGTGTGTGTGTGTGTGTGTGTGTGTGTGTGTGTTGATTGATAACTGGTATGTCTTGTCCCTCCCACCACTGTGTTATCTGCAAATCTGATAAGCTTGCCCTCTACAGTGGTACCTCTGGTTAAGAACTTAATTCGTTCCGGAGGTCCGTTCTTAACCTGAAACTGTTCTTAACCTGAAGCACCACTTTAGCTAATGGGGCTTCCTGCTGCCACTGCACCGCCGAAGCACAATTTCTGTTCTCACCCTGAAGCAAAGTTCTTAACTTGAGGTACTATTTCTGGGTTAGCAGAGTCTGTAACCTGAAGTGTTTGTAACCTGAAGCGTTTGTAACCCGAGGTACCACTGTATTTCCTGCAAAAATGATAACAAACGGAGGTTGTAAGTCTCCAGGCTGATGCAAAACCATTGATGACCCCTCATTGGGTACAGTTGTTCAACTAGTTGTGGATCCACCTAAGGTAATAAAGGTAAAAGGTAAAGAACCCCTGGACAGTTAAGTCCAGTCAAAGGCGACTATGGGGTTGCAGCGCTCATCTCGCTTTCAGGCCAAGGGAGCCGGCGTTTGTCCACAGACAGCTTTCCAGGTCATGTGGTCAGCACGGAAATGCTGTTTACCTTCCTGCTGCAGCAGTACCTATTTATCTACTTGCACTTGCACGAACTGCTAGGTTGTCAGGAGCTGGGACAAAGCAGTGGGAGCTCACCCCATCGTGGGAATTCAAACCACCGACCTTCTGCTCAGCAAGCCCAAGAGGCTCAGTGGTTTAGACCACAGCGCCACACACTAAAAGCTTTCTCTTTTTTTATCCACCTAACAGTCACATTGACCAGCCTGCATTTTACCATGTTGTCAACAAGGATATCATGGTAGATTTCATCGAGTGCTTTGCTGAAATTTGATGCCTTATTTCAGCAATGCCCAACCAGTCGACCACGATCAACAGGTATATCGCCAGGGTGCTTCCAATCGATTGTGGGAGTGAAAAAAGTGATCACCCTGTTGTTCCTGAGAGATCGCGCCCTCCCCGCCCCCAGCTCTATGTCCCATTGCTGCCTCCGGCACTACTTGTTAAGGTTGAATTCCCAGGATTGGCGTCAGAGTTTGGGAAAGGTGGGTAGTTAGCGTTCTGATGTGATTGTTTTTATGCAATCATTCCCCCAAAATGCTGATCAAGTCTCTCCCCCACCCTTAAAAATGCTCAAAAACTGTTGCAAGCCGTTCCTAAGAAAAGCTCAACAACTCTAGGAGTAGATCGCAGTCGCTAGAGAGTTGGACGCGGCTACCTTATTTGCTAACCCTGGGTGGTGGTAACTAATAATCACCACTCATGCCAACCCACTGTGTACAAGCAAACACTAGCTTAGAAAATGTTGTCCTGTGTGTTTTTTTGCACCTTCCTCCTGGCTTGGCTTCCTTTATTTTCAGATTTGAACTCTCTCGGCTCTTAGTGTCTCAGTCAATATCAGACAGGACAGACTGCAAAAACAAGTGGACTCAGCTGTTCATCCTCCTGGCGTCCTGCCCATTTGAAATCAAATAAGAACTCTTTGAAATCCAGGGCTGGGGATTATATAAATCTACGTTAAAAATATATCTAAAACAAACTCCATTGTTGCAGTGTTGTTATTCCATGTCGGAGTGTCTCTATGGGGACCAACACGGATGTCCTCAAAAAATATCAGGCAGTGCCTCATATGCTTCTAGGCCAGTGGTTCACAATGTGGGAAGTACTGAGCCCTGGGGGGCAGTGGGATTACCTAGTGGGGGTGCTTAGAGGCAGTGGGGCAGTGAGGTGCTGGAGACATAGGTAAGTGAGTGAAAAGCTGGCATCACCAGATCAAGTTCATCAGTTTTCATAAATAATAGAATTGTAGAGTTGGGAGGGACCAAGAGGGTCATCTAGTCCAACCCCCTGCAATGCAGGAGTCTTTTGCCTGGTGCTGGGACTCGAGCCCACGACGCTGAGATTGGAAGTCTCATTGTTGACTGATAGTTTTCATGGGATTTTGAATGAACGTGCAATTAATTGCTGCTGTTTTGAATTTTATCTCTCTTCCTTGGCGGGTCATGTTCTGAGCAATGCTTATTATGGGATAGAGGGCAGTGGGGATGAGTTTTTGGAACCAAGAAGATGGGGAACCAAGGAGATGAGTGGGCTATTTTGGTGCTTACTTCAGGGACATGGAGGGTGAAACCCGAGCTGATATTTGGTCCTGCGCAGTGGCTTTTCCTGCCAGGTAGCTGCTGTAGCAGGAGGCGACTGGAGACAGATGGAAGAAGTCTGCCAAATGAGGAAGTCTACACGACTGGCATGACCCCAGTCAGAACGGATTTTTCTTCCTCTTCCCGCTATTGTTAATGGGAGGAAATCTCTCACTGGCACTGCGCTGTGTTGCGGTAAGCAAAACCCACCAGGAACTGTAATCAATCCAGAAATGGCATCAGACATTCACTACTGTCATTGTATGCAATATAAAAACTCACAACTTTGGGCAGCAACCCAATGCACATATTTCGCGCAAAGGGACTTTAATTTGAATTAGTATGAGATCCTTTTGTAGCTAGAAATACTGTTTACAATAGGCAGGCTTAGGCAGTATGTGGACCGAGAACTCCCAGAAGTGCAAGCTGGATTTCGAAGGGGCAGAGGAACCAGAGACCAAATAGCAAACATGTGCTGGATTATGGAGAAAGCTAGAGAGTTCCAGAAAAACGTCTACTTCTGCTTCATTGACTATGCAAAAGCCTTTGACTGTGTCGACCACAGCAAACTATGGCAAGTTCTTAAAGAAATGGGAGTGCCTGATCACCTCATCTGTCTCCTGAGAAATCTCTATGTGGGACAAGAAGCTACAGTTAGGACTGGATATGGAACAACTGATTGGTTCAAAATTGGGAAAATATGTTCTGAAGCTCAACATCAAAAAAAACCAAGATCATGGCCACTGGTCCTATCACCTCCTGGCAAATAGAAGGGGAAGAAATGGAGGCAGTGAGAGATTTTACTTTCTTGGGTTCCATGATCACTGCAGATGGTAACAGCAGTCACGAAATTAAAAGACGCTTGCTTCTTGGGAGAAAAGCAATGACAAACCTAGACAGCATCTTAAAAAGCAGAGACATCACCTTGCCGACAAAGGTCCGTATAGTTAAAGCTATGGTTTTCCCAGTAGTGATGTATGGAAGTGAGAGCTGGACCGTAAAGAAGGCTGATCGCCGAAGAATTGATGCTTTTGAATTATGGTGCTGGAGGAGACTCTTGAGAGTCCCATGGACTGCAAGAAGATCAAACCTATCCATTCTTAAGGAAATCAGCCCTGAGTGCTCACTGGAAGGACAGATCATGAAGCTGAGGCTCCAATACTTTGGCCACCTCATGAGAAGAGAAGACTCCCTGGAAAAGACCCTGATGCTGGGAAAGATTGATGGCACAAGGGGAAGGGGACGACAGAGGACGAGATGGTTGGACAGTGTTCTCGAAGCTACGAACATGAGTTTGACCAAACTGCGGGAGGCAGTGCAAGACAGGAGTGCCTGGCGTCCATGGGGTCACAAAGAGTCGGACACGACTAAACGGCTAAACAACAACAATAGGCGGGAACCAGGCTGGTTTTCTCAACTCATTTTCTTAAAACAACATGCAGGGGAGCTTCTCCCACCATCGCTCGCTTTTTGTTCTATTTTGCAAATTGCAGCACAATGGAGAACCGTAACAAAACACAGAGTTTCAGATCTCTAATGTATAATTGTTAAAATGCATGACTGGAAACAATTGGCGAGCATCAAAATCAAATAAGCCAAAAGTAAAAACAACTATCTAATATAGGCTCTTCCCAAATCCAGCAGGGGGGGGGGGAGGTTGTGAATTCTCAAGAGTTATGAAAGTTAGGAACGAAAAACCATACCGTGTCTAAATTGATTAAAGATCTATTTTGGCTGCTCACTTTCCACGTGCATGGATTTTTACATGAAACTGAGACGTCAAACTTGCTTATGCCAATTTGCAATAAAAGAAAAACACAGGACCTTTTGCTGCCTGCAGCCAAGAGGAAACTAATGAGATTTCCAAGGCGGAGTTTGGAGGCAGGGAAGAGCAAAAGGGGCTGCTTATGGGATGATCTGGTTACATACTTTTGAAATATGATCAAAGTTAGAGGCACGGGGCAAAACCACCACATGTGGAGGTAGGGTCCTCATTCTGAGCATCCCTTCCAGCACTCAGGTGATAAAAAGGGTAAAGGGACCCCTGACCATTAGGTCCAGTCGTGACCGACTCTGGGGTTGCGCGCTCATCTCGCATTATTGGCCGAGGGAGCCGGCGTATAGCTTCCAGGTCATGTGGCCAGCATGACAAAGCCGCTTCTGGCAAACCAGAGCAGCACATGGAAACGCCGTTTACCTTCCCGCTGTAGCAGTTCCTATTTATCTACTTGCATTTTGACGTGCTTTCGAACTGCTAGGTTGGCAGGAGCTGGGACCAAGCAACGGGAGCTCACCCCGTCACAGGGATTCGAACCGCCGACCTTCTGATCAGCAAGCCCTAGGCTCAGTGGTTTAACCACAACGCCACCTGGGTCCCATGGGTTAATCCATCTTAATTTTACTGGAATGAGGTGCTAGTGGTAAATTAGTTTAAGACAGGCTTTGCTCACTGAGGCTGAGATTCTCTTGTTGTGCTGCAGCGGTCCGAGGGGATCCCTAGGCTGAATCAGAAAAGCTTTCTCCCAGACCTGTCGGGGGGGGGGGGAAGACTCTGCAGACCTGGGAAATCACATTTCACATTCAACAGGATTTGATGCAGTTGTGAGACCAGCCCCTTCCTGCAGGTACGGACTGTATCTCTGGCACTCATTTTCTAAGGCTGTTGATTGGCTAGGGAAGCCCACCGCATAGAAGCTATTTGCTTTAAAAAAAACACACCTATAGGTCTGCAACACTGTTAGTTGATAAAGTGACTTTTCTTCTTTAAGTTCTCTTTGTTCTTAACCTGTCTCAAGGTTGCCATCTGAACTAGCCAGATGTTTAACTGAGAATCAGTCACAGTCCATCCTTTGGAAAATAAGACTTTAGAGCCATCCTGGCCAAACTCCACTGATTGCCAATTAGTTTCTGGGCCCAATTCAAAGTGCGGGTTTTGACCTATGAAGCCTTAAATGGCCTCAGAACCACAATACCTCAAGGACCGCCTCTCTCCATATGAACCAACTCAGACTCTACAATAATCATCTGAGGCCCTTCTTCATGTGTCTCCTCCATGAGAGGTCCATAGGGTGGAAACACGAGAACGGGCCTTTTTTGCAGTGGCTCCCTATTTGTGGAATGCTCTCCCCAGGTTGGTTCATCTAGTGCCTTCATGATTACGGCCTTGGCCCAGGGTGCCTGAAGGAGCGTCCCCAGGCCCATCGTCCAGCCTGGACACTGAGGTCCAGCTCCGAGGGCCTTCTGGCAGCTCCCTCTCTGCAAGAAGTGAGGTTATAGGGAATCAGACAGAGAGTCTTCTCAGTAGTGGCACCCGCCCTGTGGAATGCCCTCCCGTCAGATATCAAGGAAATAAACAAGCACCTGACTTTTAGAAGACATCTGTGGGCAACCCTGCTTAGGGAAGTTTTTAACATTTGATTGCATTTTTAATATTCTGTTGGGAGTCACCCAGAGTGGCTGCGGAAACCCAGGCAGATGGGCGGAGTATAAATAAATAAATAGGCACCAGGGAAAAAAATTACTCTTAAAAAAAAATCCTTTGGCTGATCAACGGTCTATGCCCCTTTAAATGTGCTTGTGAGAGAGGAGGCTATTGGTTTGTTCTTGTTTATATTATGTACTTTGTGGTGTGAACTGCCCTGAGATCTTCAGATGAAGGGCAGTATACAAATTTAACTAATAATAATAATAACATTAAAATAGTGATGGTTCCCAAAGAACAACAAATCATGGCAGAAAGTTAAATGTATTTATTTTTAGCTCCAAACAGTTGCGGATAAAAAAAGGATAGATTGTCTAAATTAACACAGGATGCGGGGGGAGGGCGACCCAACCAGATGTTACTTAGAAGTTTGCCAGTTGCAACATATGGTTGAATTTATAAATGAAAATGCTGACAAACAGGTACTATTGATTCTTCAACATCAACTTCGTTGGACTGGTCATGTTGTTCTGATGTATTGTCTTCCAAAGCAACTACTCTATTACGAACTTTTAAAAAAGGAAAGCGCCATGCTGGTGGTCAACAAAAGAGGTTTAAAGACTTTCTCAAGGTAAATCTTTTAAAATGTAGTATAAACACTGACAATTGGGGAACCCTGACCTGCGAGTGCTCCAGTTGGAGAACAGCCTTCACCAAAGGTGTCATGGGCTTTGAAGATGCTCAAACTCAGGATGAAAAGGAGAAACATGCTAAGAGGAAGGCACGCTTGGCAAACCCTCACCGTGATCAACACCCGCCCGGAAACCTATGTACCCACTGTGGAAGGACGTGTGGATCCAGAATTGGCCTCCAAGGTCACTTAAGGACTCACTGTGAAGACCGTGTTCATGGAAGACAATCTTACTCGGCTACGAGTGATTGAAGAAGAAGATTAGAACAAAACATAATGGACTCAACCCACTATCACTGTGACCTTCTTTAAAACATAATTTTCATTCACTGGACAGAATCGAAAACAGATTAACATCATATTTCTCCTGCCTTAAGTTTGAGGGAAAAGTTATGATTTAGAAATTGCTAAAGATGATATACAATGAAGCTCAGTAAGCGGGGATTTGAGGAAGTCACCCTAAAATGTTTAAGAAAAGAGATTTGAAAGTGAGAAATTTTTGTATTTCTTTTTATGTGGTTTTGCTAGTCTTTTATTGTATTGTTATGTAATGTTTTTATTTGTTTGTTTTGTGTTATTATAAAATGAATAAAAAAATTAAAGGAAAAAAGAGCTAAAAATCTTAGCCCCATGAGTTTCCATGCTCCTCTCATGCTTATTTCTGCCTCTCCTTCCTCTTGATTCTTCTGTGTTCAACTTCAGACTGAAAATTCTTGGCAGTATAGAACAGGGGACCCTTGTCCTTTCCTTTAGAAAGCACTCATTGACTGGTGCAATTACAGAAGTACGGTAACTACACAGAATTAGGCTGTTAAGATGTTCCCATTCTGGCCAAATGACAAAAGTTCCTTACCTAAAGATCTCCCTTTCCCCTACCGCTTCCCTATATATCCCCGTGTCCAACAGAAGAAGCATGAGAGAGAAATATATTTTCCATACATCTCCATATATGTGTGCACGTTTCTATAAATAGATTTCGTTTGGGAAAGAAAAGCAGTTGAGGAGGGCGATGTCAATTGCAAACACAGCTAGCAGGGGAGAACCTGGGCTCATTTCCGCCTGGGTCAAAAACCCAGTTTGGCAAAAACAGCAACAACAAACAACAACAACCACAACCACGGGCATTTGGGTACACACAAAGGCTGGGAGCCTCAATGGTGCCCCTCCGGAGGCTTCACCGGGGCAAAAAACCTGACCCGCCCCGGCTCTGAGAAAAGCGTGAACGCTCTCCATTGCGCCCCATCCTTTGTTATTTCCATCAAAGATTAAGTTTAAAAGAGATTCAAATAAAGCCAAGAATAAAAAACAAAATCCAAACAAGTAACGGGAGGCTTCTCACGGGTTTCACCCCAGCAGCACCAAAAACAGCTTGGCAGCGCCAGCGATGCTTCCTGGGAGTAAACTCTACTGGCCTTAGTGGGGCTTACTTCTGAGTAAGACACGCGCGCCGGTTCGCGGTGGGGTTTGGAAAGCTACACGCAGGGGTGTCAACAAGTTGAATAAATATTGGGAGGGGGCATGTAAACCCCGCCCAGCCGCACAATCGATTACAGGATATACCGGTAGTGAACACTTTGCCTTTGAATGGCAATGCTCATCAACTTTTATGGGGGCGGCGAAGAGCCCCACAACCCCTAGGAGTTGGCTCCTATGGCACACACACCATTTGAATGGCAGTGCCCAGCAACCTGGGCGGGGGGCTCATATATTTTATTGGAGAGGCTGAAAGAAGGACCCCTCGGCCCCTCGGAGTTGGCTCCTATGGCAACACGTGCCTTGCCGTCTTCACGTAGTTTAGCAGCAACACGTGTCTTGCCTTCTTCCCAGAGTTTCGCCTGGCGCGCGTCAGATGTTTACGGCTTCTTGCAAGGTCCTGGCAACGCGAAGAAGCGGCACCGAGAGGCAGCTGGCATCCAGGCCCCACCCTACCCCAGCCCCCTGCCTGGGCAAATGCCCCTGCCCCACAGCTCGACTGCTCGGACTTACCCGGACCCCTCCATGGTTCTGCTTGGAGATCTCCAAACGGGAAGATGGCGGGGAACACAGGCCGCCCCCCTCCCTCAGTTTGGGAGAGAAGAGGGATGGTTTCGCCTAGCCGAGGCGCGCGCAGTCCTGGGTCTGGCGCGCTACTCTCCTCTCGGCTCCTCCCGCTTCATTTCCATTTTTCGCAGGGAGGATCACGTCGGGGCAGCTGGAGGAGGAAGGGCGGGCGGAGGCATATTTGGGGCGAGACACTGCCTTCTCACATGCTCCGGCAGGGCTTGTTGTTTCTAAAGCGCTTCTATGCCCCAGAGGCAGAATCAGGGCGAGGCTCTCCTGGAATAAGTGAGCACAAAGCCCCCTGGAGGCAAGACAATGGTCGGCATCACTCCCATCGTCGGTTTCTTCTCAACCTCAGTTTGCCAGAATTGGAAAAAGATCCCGTAGAAACAGATGTTTTCTAGGGTATGCGCACTGCCCGGTGCCTGCCTATTTTGCGCCCTCGACTAATTGCTTGCACACCACACACCCGCATTGCTAGCAGTCTTTGAGTACAGTACATTTCTCAAATACAAAAGAATATGTTTGGCACACAAATCATTTTGAATGAGCCTGTGAACTGTCTCATCCTCTTAAAAGTTTTGATTTCAAGTACATCAGGACCTCGCTTTGCATGCCTTTTTCCTTTGCAAATTCTCTCTTAGATTCCTCAAGGCCAAGTGCTGTCTCTTGGCATCTTCCATTGATATTGCTGCCAAGCCAACTGGGCTCTTTTGCAATGCTCTTGAGGCTATATTTTTATCAGGTTGAGGTTTGAGAAACTGTGTTCATTCACCACTGGCACTGCGAGTGTGAGAAGGATCCTTAGAGCAACAGAAACATTGGGCACATTAGCCAGGAGTTTTTTGTTGTGGCGGTGTGAAGAGAAGTACCCCTTGTCATGGAATAGATTTTGGAAGTGTTCAAGCTATTGCTATAATTTCACAACACAGATTTTCAGCGTCAGTATATCTTTCTTTCCACTGTGCATCAATTATTTCCCCAAATTCTTGCAGGTGTTATGTACATCTTCAATAGATTTTTGTTGTTGTTGATACTGTATAAATCACACAGGTAGCTAAATCAACATAATATACAATCATAGTCATATTGAACAAATGACAAACATCAGGGGTGCAGTCCAGAATAACTGAGTTGTTTTTGGCTGAGTTTAATTTATAGCACCTGCTAGAAGCTGTGGTAGGGATGCTGCCAATTACATGTGTCTTCATGTGCACCCATTGTTTTGCTTCTTTACAATGAGGCCCAGGGGGAGGCCCCTTCAGTATTTTATTCCTGCTTATTGCAAAGTTGAGGTGTAAGGACACAGCCCCCCCCCCCCGTTCAAGGTCTCCTGTGAAAGATCCTATAAAGCCATGATCAGGTTGTCCACGTGATGCGGGGAAGTTAATTTTTTTTAGTATGTTTCAGATTTTTTTTTCTGTAGCGGGCAAAGCATGCAATGATGTCCCATGGGGAAGGAAGGATGCCAGCTTTGGGCATGGGTCTCAGAACCTTGTGTGCCCTTTCCAGGTTTTCCACGTTGAGCGTCTGGCCTGGGAATGGGGATTTCAGCCATTGCACAAGAAAGCTTGCTGAATCCCCTATCTCCACTTACAGTGGTTTATGAACACAATTGGTTCCAGAAGTCTGTTCATAAACTGAAGCGTTCATAAACTGAAGCGAACTTTCCCATTGAAAGTAATGGAAAGTGGATTAATCCGTTCCAGACGGTCCGCGGAGTAACCGTTCATAAACTGAAGCGAACTTTCCCATTGAAAGTAATGGAAAGTGGATTAATCCGTTCCAGACGGGTCCGCGGAGTACTTAAACTGAAGCGTTCATAAACTGAAACATGGGTGTAATTGGTTCCGGAAGTCTGTTCATAAACTGAAGCGTTCATTAACTGAAGCGAACTTTCCCATTAAAAGTAATGGAAAGTGAATTAATCCATTCCAGATGGGTCCGCGGCGTTCATAAACCGAAAATTCATAAACCGAGGTGTTCATAAACCGAGGTTCCACTGTATTCAGAAAAGTTGTGAAAGATAACATGTTTGTTTGTTTGTTTGTTTGTTGTGCCCCAACCATCTGACTGGGCTGCCCAAGCCATTCTGTGCAGCTTCCAGCTCAGTATACAAAGACACTTGTACACTGAAGGAAAATTGTACGAAAATGATGTACCAGTGGTATTTGACTCCTAGTAAGTTAGTTAGCAAAAGAGGGACCCAGGTGGCGCTGTGGTTAAACCACTGAGTCTAGGGCTTGCTGATCAGAAGGTCGGCGGTTCGAATCCCTGTGATGGGGTGAGCTCCCGTTGCTTGGTCCCAGCTCCTGCCAACCCAGCAGTTCGAAAGCACGTCAAAATGCAAGTAGATAAATAGGAACCGCTACAGCGGGAAGGTAAACAGTGTTTCCATGTGCTGCTCTGGTTTGCCAGAAGCGGCTTTGTCATGATGGCCACATGACCTGGAAGCTATACGCCGGCTCCCTTGGCCAATAATGCGAGATGAGCACACAACCCCAGAGTCGGTCACGACTGGACCTAATGGTCAGGGGTCCCTTTACCTTTACCTTTAAGTTAGCAAAAATGTACAGTGGTACCTCTGACTCAGGTGTGTAGCAAGGGAGGGGCGAAGGGGGCGGACCACCCCTAGCTCCACTCTAGCGGGGGCAGCGGGGGAGCTGCTCATGGAGGCAGCACCCCCGGGCCCTGGCCCACCCCTCACCTCCTCCGCCCGAGCAGGAAGAAGCAGAGTGCGCTCTGTACCATGCTCTAAAGCAGAGCACCAGCCAAGCGCCACCAGCCAAGCAGCGCAGCAGCGCCAACCCGGATGGATTGCGCATGTGCTTTCATGTGGAGTCCGTCCTGGCTCGTCCTGGCGTGTGCGTCGTGACGTCACGATGCATGTGTCAGGATGCACGTGCGCTGTGGAATGACGCCCTGCCCTCAGGGGGTGCCGCCCCAGGCTGCCAAGTGGCACCGTTTGCCACTGCTCTGGTTAAGAACTTAATTCGTTCCGGAGGTCCGTTCTTAACCTAAAACTGTTCTTAACCTGAGACACCACTTTAGCTAATGGGGCCTCCCGCTGCCACCGTTCCGGTGGAGCACAATTTCTGTTCTCATCCTGAAGCAAAGTTCTTAACCCAAGGTACTATTTCTGGGTTAGTGGAGTCTGTAACCTGAAGCTTTTGTAACCTGAAGCGTTTGTAACCCAAGGTACCACTGTATAGAACAAGTACAAATACCTGCTGGAAATGTAAAGAAAAAGAAGGTACCTTTTTATCATATATGGTGGTCGTGTAAGGTAATAAAAGCTTTCTGGGAGATGATATATAATGAAACGGGGGGGGGTGTTTAAAATAACTTTTCTATTAGGAATAATAGGTGCCGACATTCCAAAGGAGCAGAAAAGACTTTTTATGTATGTGATAACAACCGCCCAAATGCTACTTGCCCAGAGATGGAAAGAAGACAAGGTCCTTACAAAAGAGGAATGGCAAACCAAGCTAATGGACTACGCCAAAATGGCAAGGCTGGCTGGAAAGCTCAGGAACCAAGAGGACAAAAACATCAAGAAAGAATTGGGGGGGGGTTATAATTCATTTAAAAGACCACTGCAAGCATTAGCACGATTTTAATCTCACTTGTAATGTAACAAACACTATGGATAATATGGATTATCCATAATATGGATTATTAAAATATAGATTATGGAATAATATGCAGTTGGAAATGTTGACAATAGGACCCATGGAGGAGATTGGGGGGGGGGTGTCTCGAGATTCAGAGTAATCTCTATATATGCATATGCATTTGGATTGTTATAAATGTATATTTGTAAAATCAAATAAAATGAAAGTTTTGAAAAAACTTCCCAATACATGTTGCAATGTCTGTTGCAATTTCCAAGGCCTGCTAGTTTGTTTCTCCTGTTGCTTAATTTGTTTCTCTTGTTTCTGCTTCCTCTTCTCCAGGGTGCCAGTAAGAGTCTCAACCTTGACCTGTTGCTCCAAGAGGGTCTTTAAGTCCTTCCGAGCTTGATGCAGCGAGTCCATTAGGGAGCCTTGGATAGCTTCTGATATTCTCTGTTTGAGTTCCTTCAGGTCTGGTTGGGATGGTACTGCATGCTCGCTATGTGAGGTCGTAATGGTTTTATTTATTTCCACCTTCTCCTTGCTCATCGCCATTTTGGCTTTCTGGACTATGTGCTGTGTCATTCTTGGACTGAACATTGTTGGTTTGTTTCACTTTGCGTCTCATGTTCCCCTTTCGTTCCTCTCATTCATGGCAGGGTGTTTTAGTGTAGTTCTCTGTTAAAAGGTCATTATTTAGACCAGCGTTTCTCAACCGCTGTTCCGCGGCACACTAGTGTGCCGCGAGACGCTGGCTGGTGTGCAGCGACGTGCGGCGACGAGAAGGGCGATTTGCATTGTCACGTGCCTGGCGGCCGCCAATACACACCACTGACCCACCGGAAAGCAATATTTCTCCTCCTCTTTCCCGAAGCTCAGTGCAAATGAGCCTGGCGGCCGCCAATACACAACACTAACCCGCCGGAAAGCAATATTTGGCAAGTGTTTCTTACAGTCATAATTATAATACAGGGCGGCACAGAGTTAATTTTTTAAACTTTTTTAATTGTGGTGTGCCTCGTGATTTTTTTCACGGAACAAGTGTGCCGTGGCCCAAAAAAGGTTGAGAAACACTGATTTAGACTGTGTTGCTTGGTGGCTTTCTCAGAGGGGCCATTATCATCACGTCCGAGCCTGAAGGTCCCCGGTTTTGTTTTTGTTTGTTTTTATGAATTTATTTATTTGGTTTTATCAGATTAAAATTTTACAGTCACATATCCAACATACAACATAAAAACAAGATTCCAAGGAATCTCTTCCCTCCTCCCCTTTGTGGGTCCTATTGTTAATCATTTCCTTCCTGCATCTTTCATAATAATCCAAATCTTTTATCTCTCCTCTCCATTGTATCCAAAATTCACCATTTACAAGTGATGTTCCAATCCTACTAATGGTTTTAACCAGGCATCCCCAAACTGCGGCCCTCCAGATGTTTTGGCCTACAACTCCCATGATCCCTAGCTAACAGGATCAGTGGTCGGGGAAGATGGGAATTGTAGTCCAAAACATCTGGAGGGCCGAAGTTTGGGGATGCCTGGTTTTAACTGTTTACAATGGTCTTTAAGATAAGTTATAATTTTTCCCCATTCCTTATTAAAATTTAGGTCTTCCTGATTTCTGATTCTTCCGGTCAATTTAGCCATTTCGGCATAATCCATCAACTTGATAGGCCATCGACTTTATCTTCTTCCCTGTTTCAAACCTTGTTAAAGGTCCCTTTGGATTCCTGTCAACATTGGATCTAAATTTAAATGCTTGTATTGTTTGTGTATTTGGAATCTGTATATGAAACTGTTTCTAATTGTTTTTACACTGTCTGTGCTTTACGGTTGTAACTGTATGGTTTTATTTATTTTGTTGTTGTTGTTTAGTCATTTAGTCGTATCCGACTCTTCGTGACCCCATGGACCAGAGCACGCCAAGCACTCCTGTCTTCCACTGCCTCCCGCAGTTTGGTCAAACTCATGTTGGTAGCTTTGAGAACACTGTCCAACCATCTCGTCCTCTGTCGTCCCCTTCTCCTAGTGCCCTCCATCTTTCCCAACATCAGGGTCTTTTCCAGGGAGTCTTCTCTTCTCATGAGGTGGCCAAAGTATTGGAGCCGCAGCTTCAGGATCTGTCCTTCCAGTGAGCACTCAGGGCTGATTTCCTTAAGAATGGATAGGTTTGATCTTCCTGCAGTCCATGGGACTCTCAAGAGTCTCCTCCAGCACCATCGTTCAATTATTTATTCAATTATATAATTAATAAATTAATTAATCATTTTACAGTTGTGTCTTTTGTTGTTGTAACCTACCCGTGGGATGTTGTGGTAAAGAGCAGATAAGAAATCTAACAAACAAATAAATAAATCTTCCATCCAAATTTCCAATGGCAATACGTTTTGCCCACATAATAGCACAAACAGACCAGCTGACAGGACTGAGTCAGAGGCAAAAAGTAAGTTTTCAAAGTGTAATAGAGTATGAATTAGCCACTGGAATTTGTGTACTCCTAAGGTGGTTACCCTGCTATCCCACAACCAGCAGAACAACTTGTTTTTCTTCCTTTCAATAGGACAGAACAAAAAAGCGGAGCACACCCAGCAGGAAGGTTTATATAAATGTCACGGAAATGTCATCTAATGTAAGAAGCAGCTAGAGTTACAGTGGACCAGAAAAGTCAAGAGGAACGCTGGAGAACAAAACACTTGTGGTGCCTGCAGAAATAGAGTTAAGCCGCTCTTCAGAGATATCAATCATACAACAAGCGTAACCGGCTGCTGTAATCAAACACTAATTTATAAACATATAACGCAGAATAGAGGGACCCAGGTGGCACTGTGGGTTAAACCACAGAGCCTAGGGCTTGCTGATCAGAAGGTCGGCGGTTCGAATCCCTGTGACGGGGTGAGCTCCCGTTGCTTGGTCCCAGCTCCTGCCAACCTAGCAGTTCGAAAGCACGTCAAAGTGCAAGTAGATAAATAGGGACCGCTCCGGTGGGAAGGTAAATGGCGTTTCCGTATGCTGCTCTGGTTTGCCAGAAGTGGCTTTGTCATGCTGGCCACATGACCTGGAAGCTATATGCCGGCTCCCTCGGCCAATATCGGTCACGACTGGACCTAATGGTCAGGGGTCCTAATGCAGAATAACTTCAATCACTAATTTATAAACGTATAACGCAGAATAACTTCAATAACACAACCATAAATGTCATATCACTCGTGATTCAATCCAACATCAGTTCAATGTATTCAGTCATATGTATGTATTCAGTATTCAGTCATAAGTTGTAGTTCATATTGGGTATCCATATGACATATATGTCATATGGATACCCAATATGAACTACAACATATGACTGAATACATTGAACTGATGTTGGATTGAATCACGAGTGATATAACATTTAGTGATTGAAGTTATTCTGCATTATATGTTTATAAATTAGTGTTTGATTACAGCAGCCAGTTACGCCTGTTGTATAATTGATACTTGCTAATCGTAACCTAGGTTTGTGTTGTGTGAGCTCTTCAGAAATAAACAAATTTACAACTGCATAAGAGTGTTAAACCAGACTAGGAAGATTGGGTTCAGATCCCCACTCTGCAAAACGCACCCATCGTAGCCACTGGTATATTTTCTAGTATAGAAAGAAAATGCAATGGCTATTGTTGTTATCCCAATTTCCCCCCAGAACTGGGACTCAAGGTGGCTCACAAAAAATTAAACATTGGCTGTCCGAGCTGCCCCACACACCAGAACCAAGTGGGACCAAGGTCTGCCTCCTCTCTCTGTAGGAGACAGAGGCCCCACCCCAGCCCCACCCACAGGGTGCCTGCCATGGGGGTCCCTGGGGGCACCCTCTTGTGCCCTCTCAGAATCCGTTGTCATTGGCCCTGGAGGGCTCTGTTTACCCTCCATGCCCCACCCCCAGCATACTAACATGCACCCGCTTTGGGTGCCAAAAAACCACACTAAGCCACTGCCAACACAGCCCCCCCCCAATCATGGGAACTGTGGTTTAAGGGTGCTGGGAATTGTAGCCCTTTGCAGGTAAACTATAGTTCCCATAATTATTGGAGGTGAACTCACATTTCCCTAGTTTATATTAATCCCTCAACAAGCCTTCAATTAAAAAAACGGGGGATTTGATTTAACGGGATTTAGCGCGACAGTTGCCTGTTTGATGTTTTACATGTGCTATGGCTATATGGCTAATGCAATAAACTTTTTATTGATTGATTTAACGTACACTGTGCTGCTGTGCCGTTTGTGTTATTTCAGGGAACACCTTGCTTTTAATTTCCATATTGCTTTTTTTATTTTTTTTTAAAAAAAATAACGCTTTTCCTTGGAGGCCTGCTCGCCCCTTCACAAAAATCTAGGAGGGGTATTTTATCTGCTGCTGTTGTTCCTTTGTTGTTGGTTTTGGCTATGGGCTTTACTTCTGCAGCTGGTAAATTCATTCGCAGCAAGGGAGTGGTTTTGACTCTCTCAAAACCAACAGAGCGGCACAAAAGCTGGAAGCAGTCGATGTCACAGAATACTCATTGCGTGGCGAGGCCCCGGGCCCCACAGTTTCCTTAGATAATAAACACACGGAGACACAAATGTTTAGGTTAATGGAATAAAATAGGTCACAACTTTATTGGTTACAGATGTGAGCGGTTTGGCTTAGGCATTGGGTGAAACCAGACTATATCCTGACTCCTGCCCATCTGCAGGAGTCTCATAAGGGTAAACCACCAGTAGGGGGAGCCCTCTGATATACATCAAATTGGGGCGCCCCCAGGGTCCCCGATGGGGTCGTGCCATGGCCCTAGCCCATGCCCAGGCTTCGGACAGGATCCATACACCCAGATCCCGTAAACAGGATACCCTTAACGTGAAGGGGAAGGCGGAGGCAACAACCTCCCCTCCCATAAACAAGGCTTAAAAGGTAAAGGGACCCCTGTCCATTAGGTCCAGTCACAGACGACTCTGGGGTTGTGGCACTCATCTCACCTTATTGGCCGAGGGAGCTGGCGTACAGCTTCCGGGTCATGTGGCCAGCATGACTAAGAGGGTGGGTGGTCTGGGAGTTAGGAGGTGAAAGGAGGTCGCGCCCCCCCCCCCGGCTGCACCACTCTTTAATTGGCTAGTGGCAACGCCCACACACCCCAAGCAATGAAGATGTCATGGACTGGGTGGAAGGAGAGGAATGGTAGGAGGCACCAACTGGGGAACTCCCCAAGGGAAGGAGTCTGGTGACTGGTGGTGTGATGATGATGAGTGGACAGAGGGAAAAGAGGGAGCAGACTGGGAAGAGGAGGTGTCAGAAGCTGAAGAGGTAACAGGGCTTGGTGAGAAGGGAGAGTCTGTGGCAGAGAGAAGTCCAGAAGCAGAAGTGGAAGCAGGAGAGTGGGGTGAAGGAGGCCAAGAGCAGAGATGAGTCAGGCTGGGGAAGAAGCAAAGATGTTTCCCCCTCTTGCTGTGACTAGCTCCCCATCCCCTTGGTCTCCCAGGACCAGGACAGGCATGGAGCAGGAGGAGCAAAGGCAGGCCCGTCGGCATAGTCTCAGGTTGCTTGGGGGAAATCCTGGAGAGGAAGAGACTTAGGCAGCTGTGGGAAGGTGGGGACCTTCAGTATTCACAACTGCCTCAAAGAGACAAGACCTAAAGGAGAAGAGTTGTTGTACTCATCAGGCCTGGCACTCCTATTTTTCTAATAAAGAGTTAACTTCACCTACCAGTACTTCATGTGATTTACTGCTGGCTCACTCCTGACACCAGTAGGACGTGGGTGGCTCTGTGGGTTAAACCACAGAGCCTAGGGATTGCCAATCAGAAGGTCGGCAGTTCGAATCCCTGTGACGGGGTGAGCTCCCGTTGCTGCAACCCCAGAGTTGATCACGACTGGACCTAATGGTCAGGGGTCCCTTTACCTTTACCATTACACGCCTGAGGTACAACTTCTCAAAATAAAAATGTAGCCAATTGTAATCCCTAATTTTGCCCTCTTCCTGTTACAACCAGCTCTTAAACCTGCCCTATAGGATGGGACAAAGAGGGTGACTAAATATTTTTGTTACAGGTAGGTAGCCGTGTTGGTCTGGCGTAGTCAAAACAAAATAAGAAAATTCCTTCCAGTAGCACCTTAAAGACCAACTAGGTCTCTAGGTTTGTCATAGGTATGAGCTTTCGTGTGCATGCATGCTTCTTCAGATTCTTCAGATATTCTTCAGGTATCTGAAGAAGCGTGCATGCACACGAAAGCTCATACCTATGACCAACTTAGTTGGTCTCTAAGGTGATGCTGGAAGGAATTTTAATATTTTTGTCTTTCTGTCTACATTTCATCCTGAATGGTGAAGGTCTGGTTAGGCTTCTCTGGTTTCTCATAAGCCAGTAACAATAGGGGCGGGTGATTTATGGCACAGTCCCAGAGAAATTATGCTCAGCTGCCCAGGCGGAATTAAGACCCCCCCCCTCCATTTACCTGCAGAGCAATAATGCACTGCCGAATGGGTAGCCTTTATCTGATTCTGTAGCATGAAAAAGAAATAATGGAAGGTTTTAAATGTCACTTATCCCATGACTACAAGATTCTCTTGCATCGAAAAAGAAAAGAAATAGATGACTCTGTCTGTGCAGCTGGAAAGAGACATTAGTTGTAGACAGATCTGAAAGTTGTTTAAGAGAGACATCATTTGTCATCACAGTGTACACATATCGTTTTAATCCTGCCCAAACAAACAAAAAACCTGGAAAAATGATGTTCCGGAGGAAAGGAACTAAGATTATGACGGTTTCAGGTTTCAGGTTAGCCTAGAGTTCTGCGAGCAGCTCAGAGTGTTAGCTTGCACATTTGCACAAAACTCTGCATAGAACTGAATATTTATCTGAAATCTTCATTCAAACAAGTGAGCTTCTTAATTGAACTGCTGAACAGAAGGAAGTTGAGTGCCTTCTTTCCGGTCAGAAATCATTGTTTATATTAGTAGCCTGACCCCTTTAGTTGATGCTTTGGGATCCTCAGGGCTGGATTACTGCAATGTGCTCTTTGTGGGGCTGCGCTTGGACTTGGTTTGGAAGTTCCTGTAGGTGCCGAATGCAGTAGCCATATGGCCGACAATGTGGGACACCATTGTTAAAACATCTGCACTGGCTGCCCATCTGCATGAAGTTTGCTCCTGAAAAGATGTTTGTTTGTCCTTAAGCCAGCCTCTCTCTCTCTCTCTCTCTCTCTCTCTCTCTCTCTCTCTCTCTCTCTCTCTCTCTCTCTCTCTCTCTCTGCCTAGCAGTGTTATTGTATTTTTAAAAATGGGGGGGCGGGGTATGTTTTCATATATTACTTGCGCAGGAGATAAGTAATTCAACTGCTTTAAGAATACTCTCACAATTTTGTAAGCTGTTTTGCCTAGCTTTCTGATGTTGCAAATGCTGATTCAGAAATAAATGGTGCCCCTTTAAGAGTCCAGGGTTTCACTTTGTTTTCCTACTAAAGTAAGCTAAGCAGTAGACATACATCTCCCAGAATTAGCGGGGGGGGGGGACGAACATCTCTCTTATTATTCATTGACAAAGGAAGGGCACACTAGACAAAAGTCCCAAATATACACATCTACTGTAGCTGGCAGGTTGGCTGCGGGGGGTGGGGTGGCAGAATGTAGCAGTAAAATTGCTGAGCATATTTTGATTTCCTCCTTCCGCCCATCTCTTCCTTTAATATGGGCCAAGCCACTTTTACAAAATGACAACATGGAAACTAGTGCCGTAACTACAGTGCATGCCACAATCCTGAATTCCATATCTTAGTTATGTACTGTGGGAAGAAATATTTCCTTTTCTCCACTCTGAAGCTATTCTCAATGGAGATAAAAGGTAAAGGGACCCCTGACTGTTAGGTCCAGTCGTGGACAACTCTGGGGTTGCGGCGCTCATCTCGCTTTACTGGCCGAGGGAGCCGGCGTACAGCTTCCGAGTCATGTGGCCAGCATGACTAAGCCGCTTCTGGCGAACCAGAGCAACGCACGGAAACGTCGTTTACCTTCCCGCCGGAGCAGTACCTATTTATCTACTTGCACTTTGACGTGCTTTCGAACTGCTAGGTTGGCAGGGGCAGGGACTGAGCAATGGGAGCTCACCCCGTCGCGGGGATTCGAACCGCCAACCTTCTGATCAGCAAGCCCTAGGTTCTGTGGTTTAGACCACAGCACCAGCCGTGTCCCTTCTCAATTGAGATAACGGCCCTTAAATGAAACCACTTTTCCCTGAGACCTTTCCTTTTTTTTTTTTTGAGTTTTAAAAACAAGTTTATTAATCAATTTAAAACTTTACATAAAACAAAAGCACATATAGTAATGGTACAACTCAAGTATTTCCAATCTTACAAGTCATACCCATTTCCTATATCTATGTAAGTAAAAGCCCCCCTCCCCCCTCCCACCCACCCTGTTCCCCCCCTTCCCCTTTCTTTTCCTACTATTTTCCCTACCGTCTCCTCTCCCTCCCTCCTGTCACCATCATTCCTTTTTTCCTATTATACATTATGTATGTCTATTATATGTAACAGCTCTAAAGCTTAAAGAGAGGATTCAGTAGAAATCATTAAAACTAAAAATATTATAAGAAAAACAAAGGGTTACTGTGTGTTTTCCCTTTTCCTTTCGTGTTCTCCTTCCTGCCAATCACTAATGCATTTTTAAACATATGCGAACGTACTACACCCAGTATATTTCTCTATTATACACATCTAATACGTCCATTTGTCTTCCTGCATCAAAACCTTATGTATACATTTACTTTTTTCTTTCCCCCTTCTTTATTTTTTAGTCAATTATTACCAAATCTAGTGCACCTTTAGTATATTTTTGAATATATAATTTATATTTTAGCCAATTTTCCGGAAAAAATTTTTGCGATTTGCCTTTCAGGTTGTTAGTTAATAGGGCCATTTCTGCCAATTCCTGTAATTTATTTTGCCATTCTATTAAAGTAGGGGCTTCAGCCTCCTTCCACTTTTTCGCAATTAATAGCCTTGCAGCAGCAGTAGCGTATAGAAAAATTTCTTTCATGACGGTTGGTATCTCACTTCCAACCATACTTAACAGAAGTAAGAGAGACCAAATTTGGAGAACACTGTGAAGAAGATAGGGCTCATTCCCCTTTAATAGTTGTGCAGATGATGCCATTTCTGCAGGTGTAGCTTGTCATGCAAATTGCAGTGCCAAAATTCCCTCTTGTGCACTATTAAAGGTGCAGGAGCCTGCCCTCCCTCTAGCACCCAGACAGCAGACTGATGCTCTCAGCCTGATGGAAAGGTCTCAGGGAACAGAAGTGACAGAAGTGGCATCTTATCTGGATGGGGAGGGGCAGAGTCAATCCAATATTCCCAACCAGTGCATCCATGCATGCCCCACCCCCACAACCTTCCCACTGCACTGCTCCAGCCCCGTACAGGAAAACTGCCACGATGCTGCCATGTTGCTGGTTTCTGGAGGGTGGTTCTACTGTTCTGCACCAGCTGTTACTGGGGGAGTACAAGCCTGTCCAAAATACCTAACGCTGGAACAGTGGAACCTCTGTATTGTCTAGACTCGGCCCTCCAGATCTTTTGGGACTACAGCTCCCATCATCCCTACCCCTAGCTAACAGGACCAGTGGTCAGGGATGATGGAAATTGTAGTCCCAAAACATCTGGAGGGCTGAGTTTGGGGGTGCCTGGTCTAGACCACACATGATTCCTCTGCATCCTGACCGTTTCGACTTCAGAATCTCCTCGGCCTCCCCAGGGGCAAACGGAAATGAGAGACAAAAACTGAGGGAGTGTAATTGATCGTGGCTCACTGCCAAGTTGCCAGATGACCTTACCCAGCGGCTTCATTAAAAGAACATTATTTTATTGCACTTTTAAAAACTTAATAAGCAAACTTAACAAAATATAACACAGCTGTGGTTCCACAAAGATTGACTACAGTCACCATGAATTACAGAGGAGCACGAAACCTTCTCTCCATGTGTTTGTGGCAGTCTTTGAGTTGGAACCTCCCTATGCAGGTACAAGATGAAGGGATGGGATGCGGGTGGCCCAGGTTTTTTTTTATTTCTGCCCCACCACCCTTTGTGTTGCACCTCAGAGAACTCAGAAGCTTGTTACACTTTTCTGACACTCTTGATAGGTGAGATCCCAATAACCATCCATTGATTTTATTGAGGTTGCTGCACAAAAACAACACAACAGCAGTGACCTCTGACAATGATTTCCTGTACTGCAGATTAGCCCTACTGTTGAAAGGAAGTGTGAATATGGCTCCCCTGTCAGGATCCATTATGCAAATATAGTAAGTAACTCCACCTAACTCCTGCCAAAATAGGCTGTGAAAACATGAAGAGAGAAAACCACCAGCCAAAGATTTCTCAGTTTACAGCATGATCCAATTACAGTTGTACCTTGGATCCTGAACGCCTTGGTCAGTGCTTTTTTTTTCCTTTTAAAAATGTTTAGGGGTACTCTTATTTTCCTACTCATACTGAAATACTGCCCCTCAATGAGGCCAAACTCAGATTCACAAAATGTTTAGGGCTATGCGTACTCCTGCATCCCCCCCAGAAAAAAATCACTGGCCTTGGTACTCGGACGTTTTGGCTCCCAAACGCCACAAACCCGAAAGTGATTGTTCCGGTTTGTGAACATTCTTTGGAACCCCAATGTCCAACATGGCTTCTGCAGCTTCCGATTGGCTGCAGGAGCTTCCTGCAGCCAATCAAAAGTCGTGCTTTGGTTTGCGAATGTTTTGGAAGTCGAACAGACTTCTGGAACAGATTCCATGTGATGTCCAAGGTACAACTGTACAGTACATGATTCAATACAGGGAATAGCTCAGTCGGTAGAACATGAGACTCTTATTCTAAGGCCCTGGGTTCAAGCCCCACATTGGGCCAAAGATTCCTGCATCACAGGGGGTTGAACTAGATGACCCTAACGGTCCCTTCCAACTCCATGATTGTGTGTTTACTCAGAAGTAAATCCCTCTGAGTTCAATGAGTCTTGCTCTTCAGTAAGTAGGTACAGGAGCCATCTCCACAGAGCACAATAGATTGTTTCTGGTTACTTTTCTAAACATTCTGTCAAGGGTGGCCCGCCTTTTAACAATCTCACCATTGCTATATAAGACAACAGTGGGTTTGAAAGGTTTGTACTGCAAGTGACCTTAGAGGTTGAAGTAAGTAGGAGTCTGATTTTAGGTAGCTTAAAGCTGTTGGACTTTGAAATTTTGTTTTTGCCTGGAATGTGCTTTATTGTTGTTGCGCGGCTCCATTTATTACCCTTTTAAACAAACTTTGTTTTAGACTTTGAGGGGGGTCTGCTTAAGGAGTAGCTGCTCTTTCTCGGTGGAAACATGTAACAGGGTAGCTGGGTGGAGCCCCCATATTTAGTGGCAGTATACCTGGAGACAAATGAGGGGAGGGCTGCTGGCTTTTTTGCCCCGGCTTTGCATGAATGAAAATGAACTGTTGGTTCAGGTGAACGCAAGTTTTGCATGGCAGGGATTGCATCCTGACTTTTTGTGTTATGCAAGGAGAAACACTCTGCAAACTCTTGATTGTACATAGTACTTTCAGTAGCACACTGCAGAGACTATTCCAAAATATTTTGTCTTAGTGATGTTAGATGGAAAAACCTTTGACAACCCATTATAGTAAGCCTCTAACTAAATAAACATGCCACTGTAGACACCAAATCCACATCATTCTACATCCAAAGGTGGGTTCCTGTATTTCTGCATGACTCAGCAAGCTGTTAACTATATGTAAGGCTCACCTGAAGGCCTAGCCCCCCCCCCCCCGGCCATCTGATAGGACCATTTGTGTTTTCTCCCCTCCTCTTGGGGAGTTTTCCATTACCAGAAATATCTGGGATTGCCCAATTCTCTTTTTCCTTCATTCAGTGGGCTGACTCTGCAACCTCTGACTCCCTCTCATCTGCAATCTACTTCAAAATGTGAGTTGGTATATTTTAGGACTTGGGCTAGTTAATTCTATGTTTTGTTTTGCAAAAGCAGTTTTCCGTTTTTGAATCTCTCTTGGTTGCTAAATATACAGTGGTACCTTGGTCCTCAAACGCCTTGGTACTCATTTGGAACCCAAACACTGCAAACCCAGAAGTAAGTGTTCTGGTTTGCGAACTTTTTTCAGAAGCCGAACATGCTCTGTTTTGAGTGTTACGTTTCCATTTTGAGTGCCACACTTCCATTTTGAGTGTTACGCTGAGGTCTGTCTGTTTTTGCTATTTATTTTGCATTTGTTTTTGCGACTCTTTTTTGTTTTGTTTTTGTGACTGTGTGGAACCCAGTCCAGCTACTGATGGATTGATTGTGTGACTGCAGTACATTGTTTGTTGCTTTCATTTTATGGATCAATGGTCTCGTTAGTAAAATTCATGTTAATTTGCTGCTTTAGGGGTTGTTTTTTAAAGTCTGGAACAGATTAATCCATTTTGCATTACTTTCTATGGGAAAGCGTGCCTTGGTTTTGGAACATTTTGGTTTTGGAACGGTCTTCCGGAACGGATTAAGTTTGAGAACCCAAGGTACCACTGTACTTCATTGGGATATTTGCATATAAGCCTGGGATTGGCTTTATGCGGTCCCCATCCGTGCCACTTGGTGCAGACGCAAACCTGGCTTTCTTTAAAGCCTCTTGTTCTCCAGAAGTGCAGACTGTCAGCCTGAACCTTCTGCATGTTCAGGCAAAGGATTAAAATTTCAGATGGTAGCAGCACTTCTTTGGAGTAAGCAATGGAGGGCATCTTACAGCCTGCCTTACCTCGGAGGTGAAGGGTGCTGAAACTCATATGTCATGGGTAAAAGTCTCCTCTGATTAGATTGTAATGCTTGCTGTCGTAGGTTTGTAGTGCAGGAATATTGCATCTCTCCTAACGAATGCTATCTGTGACTGAGCTAGGAGATAGGAAGCTTCAGGTCCAAACTTTTGCTATCAAATTCCTGGATGGGCCTTTGGGCAAATGTGTGTCTGCTTTGGCTCCAATCTGTAATAGGAAGATAATAACTGGCCTACTTTATTTGGAATTGCGGTGACAACATAATTGTCGGTATAATTACTTTCCCTTCACCCTAAGGTCCCAGGGTGGGGGGTTACAACATTATAACAGTGTTTCCCAAACTTGGGTCTTGTTACATGTAAAAATGCCAATCTCAAGACTTGAAGCCCCGAGACCCTAAAAATAGATCCTGAGCAAAATTGGTGAAGCAGCAAAGTTTTATTTAAAGTGCACACCTGCGAGCGTGAGTGTCAACCTAAAGCAGGCACACCTGAAAATCATCACTGCAGAAATTTTATGCTATCTCCGAGTGCAAAATTCCCTCCCCTGTCCAGGGGTCACAACCTATCATGTCCGCCTATTACAATACTAAATTCTCTGCCTGTTACCCTTCTTCCATTCATCTGAATCTGGCAACCATCTCTCATATTTGTGATTTCCCTTATTTGGCATTATGTTTCCACCCCTCTACATGCTGTTTTTGGCAATAAAGCCATGTTCCTCTATTTCACTGAAGCATGCAAAATTTGTTCTGTTTGCTGTTCTTCTTAACCGCCGTTTCTGCAAAAGCATGTAACACCTGTTTTGCTAGCATCTTTAACTACAATTTGTTCCACAAGCTATACATTCGTACCTTGGATCCTGAACACCTTGGGAGTCTAACGACCCGGCTTCCAAACGATCGAAAACTGGAAGTGAGTGTTCCGGTTTTCGAATGTTCTTTTGGAAGCCAAATGTCCGACGGGGCTTCCACAGCTTCTGATTGGCTGCAGGAGCTTCCTGTAGCCAATAAGAAGCCGCACTTTGGTTTTCAAACATTTTGGAAGTTCAATGGACTTCCGGAACAGATTCTGTTCAACTTCCGAGGTACGACTGCGTTAGAAAATCCCCAGATGAAAATCCCCTAACCATTATAACCTTATGGCCTTATGATCTTTATAAAAAAGGCAATTAATAAGAGCAACATTTGTTCTGAAAAGGCAATAAAAAAGCAACATAAATTATTTTTCTCAGGTCTCCAGTTGTTGTTGGACTACAACTCTCATCATCCCTAGGTATCGGGACCAGTGGTCAGGGATGGTGGGAATTGTGGTCCAAAAACAGCTGGAAACCTTGGGTATGCCAGAAAGGGAAGGAGTAAACCTGTTGGCTTCATTTAGAGCAGGCATGCCCAACCTGCGGCCCTCCAGATGTTTTGGCCTACAACTCCCATGATCCCTAGCTAACAGGACCAGTGGTCAGTGATGGTGGGAATTGTAGTCCAAAACATCTGGAGGGCCGAAGTTTGGGCATGCCTGATTTAGTGTAAAGATAACTAACACACCTGTAGTATCCTTTACCTTTATTTCGTTTGACCTCTTGGGTACTCTGGTGGTTAAAAGGATCATGATGGGGAAGGCTGTGTTCAAGAGGGATTGTGAGAGAGCAGTATGGGGATGTTGGAAGGAATCTGAGTAGAAACCTTGCACTGATTCTTAATGCTCCCTGCAAAACAGATCACCTTAAGTTCAGAGTATATTTCTATTGCAGTTCTCAAGTAGGTTTATGAATACTTTCTCCGCTGTGTGCAGTGGATGTTCTTATGGTAGCTGACACTTCTCTTTAGCTTTCTGCAGCGACATTTCATCATCGCCATGTCTAATAACAAAGGAAATGGGGAAGCTGCAAGCCACGAGATCACCGAAAAGGGACAACAGGTAAGGTGGTCCTCGCTGAACCATTTAAGCTTTAGACTTAAAGAGCAAGTTAGACTGACTACTTCCTCCCCAAAGGGTATTACTACACAAGGAAGGGTTTTCTGGTGTTTTGTATTCTTACTTGGCAGTAACTGCAGGCAGCTGGACTCCAAATCTGACTAGAGCTACAATGCCTTTAAAAAAAAAAAACCATGCAAGGCTTCCATGCCTCTGTTATGAACCCTTAAAGGAGCCCAGCCTAGGTCATTCTGCAGAGCAAAATATTCCACCTGCGGTAGAAGCCGCCTGGTATAATTATGCTGACAGTCAAAACGCAGAACTGATGAGAGGAAGATAGAGTGTTAAGCTTTATGATTCACCCACACTAAGCTAGACGTAGCTCAAGGCACACCTGAGAGTTATCGCTGGCCTTTGTGAGGATGCTTTTTGACTAGAACTCTTGCAGTCCCAAGAAAGCAACAGTTTAGCATCTCCTCTAGGGTCTAAGAAGGTGGTGACTCAATGCAATATCTCTTCCCAGTGTGTCATACAAAGGCTAACTGATCTGCCCCTGGTCAGCATTACCTACGAGATCCTTTCCACTACTTATAACTCTGCGAAGGGGTCCCATCCAGCTATCCATGCAGTCTGTGGTATGACAGAAGCTGGAGTGAAGAAGATTGCCTCCTCGGCAGTGAGCGGTGCACAGCCTGTCCTGAATAAGCTTGAACCTCAGAGTAAGTAAATACTGGCTTGATAGCTTCTACACTTAGGAATGTTTTGGCTCCCTCCGAGGTCTCTCATTTAGGTGCGGGTGTCCCAAGGGTCCTCAGTACCGGCAATGCAAGCCTAGGAATCCATTCTAAGCTCCCCACCCTTTGATGGGTGATAAAAGGGTGGGCTAATATGCAATGTTTATACAGTATATACCACCAATACAAAATATAATTATATTGTTTTTAATTACAATATTGCAATGCAAATACAATATTAAAAACCAAATACGTACCATTAAAAGGCTGAAGTAAAACTAACCTGCGCTTTGATTGCACTCAGTCACCATTTTAGTTTTGAGGTAAAAGGTAAAGGTAAAGGACCCCTGGACAGTTAAGTCCAGTCAAAGGCAACTATGGGGTTGCGGCGCTCATCTCGCTTTTCAGGCCAAGGGAGCTGGCGTTTGTCCACAGACAGCTTTCCGGGTCATGTGGCCAGCATGACTAAGCTGCTTCTGGCGCAGCAGAACACCATGATGGAAACCACAGTGCACGGAAACACTGTTTACCTTCCCGCCACAGCGGTACCTATTTATATACTTGTGCCTGTATGCTTTCGAACCGCTAGGTTGGCAGGAGCTGGGACAGAGCAACGGGAGCTCACCAAATCATGGGGATTCGAAATGCTGACCTTCCGATCAGCAAGCCCAAGAGGTTCAGTGGTTAAAACGAGATTGCATTTTAAGCTGTATTTTAATCAATTGGGGTTTTTGTTTTGTTTTTAACTGTATTTTATATTTGGTGTTAGCTGCCCTGAGCCCGGTCTTGGCCGGGTATAAATAAAAAATTATTATAATATTATTATTATTTAGACCACAGCGCCACCCATGTCCTTTTAGTTTTGAAAGCTGAATTGAAAATGCACCAAGTCAACTCAGGGCCGTCTTAAGCATATCTGGCACCCTGGCACCGTGGTGCGAAGATCCCTCCGGCGCCCGCCCCACCCTGTTTCCCAGCACGGCTGTCTGGCGGGTGCAGCGCAGCGCCCCCCCTGGCGGCCTGGCGCAGCGCGCCACCCAGCCTTACCTTAGAGTCGGCCCTGAGTCAACTTCTAAGTAGCCAACTGGTTTTCAAGTAAGTTTTGATTTTGAAGGAAGCGATGAGGCAGCCATTGAAAGGCTAAATGGCTTCTTCTCTTTTAACAGTCGCTTCAGCAAATGCCTATGCCTGTCAGGGCCTTGACAAACTGCAAGAGACTCTGCCTGTTGTGCAGCAGACTATTGAAAAGGTAATGGCTCCACCTCTGCTTCTGTGTAGACAGTCAGCCCCCACCCCTCCGGGGCATCCTTTTTATTACACACTAGCTGTACCCAGCCACGCATTGCTGTGGCTCATCCCTGTGACTCCCCCCACCCTGTCCCAACCCATGACCCACCCCGAACCCGTCCTGCCCCCACTCCCAACCCAGACAAGCCCCCACCTCCATTCAGCCCTGTCTGCTGTTTTGTTCTTCCCTGTAAACCCGAGCTGAGCTGTTTTGGAGAGGGAAGCTTTTCTAGCTGCAGTGCCGGTGGAGTCACCGCTAGAGGGCAATGTTTTGCAACCTCTCATGTTCCTGTTTTTCTAGTTTTTCCAAAAAACCATGTTTTTACCTGTGATAGGTGTGACATCTGTATAATCGCCTATTCGCATGTGACGTTGTGTCCAAATTTCAACACAATTGGTCAAGTGGTTTTGGAGAAAAGTGGAATATAACAAACATGGACAGCTTACATTTATATAGAGAGAGAATTACGATTATTTGTGCCCTGGTGCTATTGGGGTGATCATGCACATTCCCACTTTCATTACTGTTTGTTCCTGCCAAAATTATAGCGGTGGTCACACTGCTTCATTTCCAAGCAGTGCATGTCCTGTAACTTCCTGCTGAAACCCCAGAACTTTTTTTTTTACCACAAATGTTCCTGTTTATTTTATTTATTTATTTTTGTCCTGCTTACACCGTGCTATAACTCCTCCAGGCAGCAATAACGTGATAGCGTTGGGGACATGTTGCAAAACAGCTAATAAAGCAGAATAAATCCATCAGTTGTGAACTGTTGTGGTATATTCAACAACATGATCTTGACACAACAAAACTCCGGTGTGGAGGACCCCAACAGGCCAATGGTCTGACTCTGCATGAGACAGCTTTCAACTTGGGTCACATTTCAATGTACCATCTAGCACAATTACACTGCCAAGATAATATCAGGAGTTTTACATGTAGAAACTTGACAGGGCTCATTTCCGTGCCCTGTGGCACGATTTCTCATATTTCTTTTGTTTGTTCCTAACAATCACCTATCTATCAGTGCTGAAAGGGGGGTGGAACAAACATTTTCCCCTCAGGGTTGTGTGTGTGTAGAATTACTGCCATCCATTGATGGCGTGAATCAAATCAGAGTCGATGACTGAGAAACTAGAGGTCCTTCCATATCTACTTGGGAGGGGCTTTGCTCTGGTTCTCGGCTTGGAGTTTCACTTCTCTTCTTCCTTGATGTGAGAATATCATTTAAAAATTCCTTCCGCAGGTAGTATTGGATGCCAAAGGCCTTGTCCTGGGTGCCAAGGATACAGTGTCGGGTCTGGCAGGTGGGGTCAAAGAGGCTACCCAGGAGAAGATGAAGATGGCCGTGTCTGCAGTGGTGATTGGCATGAACACCATGATGGAGGGCAATATGAAGCAGATGGTGACCAGTGGCATTGACCACATGATAGAGGCATCTGAGGAGATGATAGAATACTACCTGCCAGTAACAGATGAAGAACTAGGTGAGAATATTGCCGCTGCTTTTGTGAGGGAGAATGTATTTGGAACCAGGCAGAGGGCCTCTTCAGTAGTGGCACCTGCCCTGTGGAACGCCCTCCCACCAGATGTCAAGGAAATAAACTATCTGACTTTCAGAAGACACCTGAAGGCAGCCCTGTTTAGGGAAGTTTTTAATGTTTGAACTTTTATTGTGTTTTTAATATCCTGTTGGAAGCCGCCCAGAGTGGTTGGGGAGGCCCAGCCAGATGGGTGGAGTATAAGTAATATATTATTGTTTGTTTGTTTGTTTGTTTGTTATTGAGGTATGGGCCAAATACTTATTATCCATCTCGCTGTCTGAAATCTGGTCTACTGAAGTTATTTTAAAAATCACCATAATATTGTAGATTATAACCTCCCAGAGTGGCTGGGGCAACTCAGTTAGATGGGCGGGGTACAAATAACAAATTTATTATTGTTATTATTAATTAATTGTAAACCACTTTGATTTTGTGTGTGATTTAGTGGTATATTAACATTTTTAGAAGTGAAATAAAAATTGTACCAGCTCAAGAGCATTGTGCGGGGGGGGGGGGGGGGCAGAGTTGACCAGAGCACATCTCAGGCCTTTTAAAAAAGATGGTCTCAAGCATCACAGGGGGTACTCTGCATCGTGAACAGATTTCCAGAATGCCATCTTGGTGGTGTTATGTTTTTTTTAAGTTCCCAGGCTCAACCTTCAACTAGGACTGGGAAAGTCTCCTGTCTGAAACGTTTGTGTGTTGTTGCTAGACCGTAGTGAGTCAGATGGGACCAATGGTGTGACTTGACATAAGTCAGTTGCTTGTCTTAGACAGTTTTTTAAAATCTTAAAACATTTTCCATTCATGCACATGGCACATTACAACCAAGTACAAGTCCCTGCCCCAAGAAGAATATGCTGGTAGACTGTGATATATGCTCACCTTCTGACTTGCTAAGGTATATAACTGGTTAAACAGTCTTAAGAAGATGGATGTTGTAGCCTGCCATTGAAGCTTTTTTGGATTTTAGTTTTGTTAACTTGTATATTAATGGTTGGAGTGTGGTTTTGGGGGGTTGTTTCGAGTGTATTATTTGTGGAGACAAAATTGGACTATAACAAAATTGGATTATAAATCTTTCTTTAAAAAAAAATCAATATGAAGCTGTATGATCAGACAGCATCACGTGAAACCATAAAGCTAGATGGGTAAAAGATGCTCTGAGCTTGTTTACATGGGTCCTGCTATAGCCATGGCTTCCCAGGTAAAAAGGTAGGTTTCTGGGGGGGTAGCAGAAATAAATAGCCACTTAAAATGCAAAGGAGGGTTTTTGTCGAGACCGTGTATGTTCTTTTCTAGCTGCCCTCGCAGCCTCTGTGGTGATAAACAACCCTGAAGAAGCTACTGAAACAGCTCCTGTCAAAAAGGAAAAAGAGGAAGAGAGTTACTATCAGCGCCTGGGCGCGCTCTCAGCCTTTTTCCGACACAGGGTCTACCAGAGTTCTCTGGCAAAGATGCAAAGGATCAAGCGAAGCACTCGGGAGATACTCTTCCAGCTTCAAGAAGCGGTTCTGTTGGTAAGAACTGAGCTACTCCTCTGGTTCCAAGATCTGGCTATAGGACAGAGGTAGCCCCACCAGAAGTTGCTGGACTACAACTCCCATCAGCCCCAGCCTGCATGGCCAATGGCTGGAGGTGATGGAACTTGTAGTCCAACACCATGATGTTGGATATGCAGAAGGATTAAATGGGGTCTGGGCAAGTGGAATAACCACTGAGACAGAAATGCTTGACACTTGAAGGAAGATAGCAATAGTGGCGCCAGGCATGGCTCCCTTAGGAGCGGAAGCCACCACTGAAAAGGCTCCTTTTGTGTCGCAGCTCTCCAGACCTCCCCTGGAGCAGAGATGAGTATAGTGAGTACTCAACTAAAAGCTCTTGAAAGTCTGATCAAATGCTGTAACTCCTTTATACTAACTTCTGTGGCAGAAGATTGAAGTGGCTTTTAAGATAATTCTTGAAAGGTCTCTAATGAAAGATGGAATGGGAGTGGCTGGATTGAGTTCAGGCTGGTGAGCTAAGAGCAACAATAGCTGCAAGATACTTCCTTATACTGAATGTTAATATTTTGAAAACTCCTTTCCAGATAAAGTACACCTTGCAGTCTCTGGATAGGCAACTGAATCCGAACGTTGCTAATCACCAGAAGGAAATGGAACCAATTTTGGTGGAGTGGAATGGGAGTCTTCCAATGCCAAGTCAGAGCTATGAAGAGCGTCTCTTAGAGGTATGCTTCAGAGGTAGCAGCAGTGTTTCCCAAACTTGGGTCTCCAGCTGTTTTTAGACTACAACTCCCATCATCCCTAGCTGGCAGGACCAGGAGTCGGTGATCATGGGAACTGTAGTCCAAAAATAAGTAGCGATCCCCAGTTTGGCAAACACTGGTGTAGACCAAGTATGGAGAACCTGTGTCCCTCTAGATGTTACTGGATTCCAACTCTCATCACCCCCAACCATGGGCTGGTGCTGATGGGAATTGGGATCAAACAACACCTGAAGGCTACAACTTTCCCACCCTCCCCTAGTGTAAACAACACTTGGCTATATGGACCAAAGTTCTGACTTTGTACAGGGCAGCTTCCTTTGGTGCATTTCTGATGCTAAGCAACTTTTGTCCTGGGCAGCTGCTGGATTTGGGGTGGGTGGAGTCTACCCTTCCTGAAGAGTGAGAAGTTTATGCAAATATTTGCTGCAGTTCTTAATAAACATGAACGAAGACAATGTCAACACCAAGGGTTGGTTCAAAGCTCCTTCACTTGAGCAAAAAACATCTCTCTGGCCTCACATGGGCAGAAGGGAAAGCAGTGCTTGACTTCCCCCAGACTGCAGCCTCCCCAAACATACCTGCCAAGTTGCTGTCAGAGAAATAAGGGACCGGGCCGGAAATAGCAGGCCGGAAGTAGCGCTGCCGCCATTTTGGAACTGGGCGGAGCATGCTCAGAAGCGACTTTTGATGCTGCTTTGCCAAGTTCCAAAATGGCTGCAGTGTGACTTCTGGCGCGGCAGCCATTTTGGAACTGGGCAAAGCAGCATCAAAAGTCACTTCTGAGCATGCTCTGCCCAGTTCCAAAATGGCCGCCACGCCAGAATAAACCGGGGAAAAACAAAAAAATCCGTTTTTTCAGCTAGGAACAGCTGGAAAAAATGGGGATTTCCCGGGGAAAACAGGAGACTTGGCAGCTATGTCCCAAAATGGCTCCAGAGCACTGGAGTGGTGTGCGCCAAGCAACATGGACGGTTGCAGCCTTGGGGAGAAATCAGTACTGCTGTTCAGTGCATGAGTAAATAGATGTGCCTTCTCCTCAGCCTCTCTCAAATACTTGTACAGAAAGCGTAGTGTGGTGGTATACCGTACAATAAACATGTCATCTAACAAGTCCTCTCTTCCCTTCCACTCCATAGCAGGCAGAATCGCAGGCTCTAAGCTTGACCTACGGCATCAGCCAGCAGATGCAGAATATCTGCCAGAGATTCTTGGCTAACGCGCAGGGCCTCCCTGTTGCTCTCCTAGAAAAGGTGCAGCAAACATATAACAGCATGGAAGAGCTGCAGGCGACCCTCTCCGGTGCCAAATCCTTGAAGGACCTTCCCAGTGGTAACCTGAAGGAGAGCCAGGAGAAGATTGAGAAGGCCCAGGAGACCATCTTTGAGACCATGGAACATGTGATTATGACAACATGGGGGGCTAGGCCCTTTTTTCCTGCTCAAACCTCTATGGTAGAATCTGAAAAGGAGGCAAAGGCAGAGGCCTAAAAGAGTGCCAGACGTGGGGTTCTGCTTGGAACCTGTCTAATTCTCTTGGAGCAATATGTAGCACAGACATAGGCAACCTTGGCTCTCCAGATGTTTTGGAACTACAACTCCCATGATCCCTGACCACTGGCCCTGTTAGCTAGGCATCATGGGAGTTGTAGTTCCAGAACATCTGGAGAGCCAAGGTTGCCTATGCCTGATGTAGCATAAGGATTCTGACTTCTGAAAAAGTGTAAGAACTAAAATTGTCCCTAATGGTAAATTCCTTAGACTGGTGATGTTTCTAGGGAATGAGAGATGCTTCCAAATGGATTAAAACAAACTGTTTTATCAATTTTGCACGCACCGTATGTTTAAAGTTCATGACTTCACCCCCACCTTCCAAAATCCCGGGAACTGTAATTTGTTATGGGTGCTCTGTGAAGAGCAGTCTACAGTTCCCAGAATCCTTTGGGGAGACCATGTGCTTTAAATCTATGGTGTGTACAACTGTACTCCTTTTTGATAATTATATTGAGCAAAGCCATATTTCTACAAATTCAAAGGTTCAACTGACCTTGTCTGACGAGCTGCAGAAATCTTAAGGGGCCTTCTATGTGGGGGGGCAAATACAGATGCAGTGTTATATAAATGTGTCTTGAGAATTTTGTAAATAAAGCGTGGTGAAAAGCTGAGGTGAGTTATTGTTATTGTTACTGTTCCTGAACAAAAGTTTGAGCTGCTAGTGCTCTACTGCACTCTTGTCCAAAGCTGGGGGGGGCGGGGTTATCCCTCTGGAGCACAGAAATGGCTTTGTGTATACCAGCCACTGTCATGGCCTCACAAAATGGCCAAGATCAGCAAACACCTTTTTGTGCCCAATAACTAGTAAATTGCTACTCTTCCTTTTGGGCAGAGGAAGCTTCAAGCCATGGCTGCAGTATACCTGCGGGCTGGAGGTACCCCATTGTAGTGAAGGAGACGTAGTCGGGAGTTGTAGCATGTAAGCTGTGCGAAAGCAAGCTGAAATGCCAGCTCCGCCGGAGCTCTTTTTATTAGCACAAGATGCAGAACCAGTCAGATACGTTTTGGACTATGCACCTATGCCTTACAAAGTTATTTCGGTATCTGTTTCCACAGCATCACTTTCCCCTTGAACAAAGTTCAATCGATAATAAGTTTGCCTCGCGCCCATGGCAGATTCCTACACCCCACCATGGCTATAACCAACGGTATCTAAAGCTACTTGGAAGTCCTGGAGAATCAATGGGGGTCATGTTCCCCCAAACTTTCTGCCAGAACAAGTTGCCCACAAGGGCAACCAAGTGAGTTCAGGCCCCAAAACCAGCTTTTAAAGCTGACCAAAAGGTATTAGCTAATTGGCTTTGTCCATTTGATGGGGTCATTGTTGATGCATTTTGGCACCTTGCCCACAAAGGAATATTGGGCAATAAGCTAAATCAGATGGATATAATATATATTTTTATTCAACAAAGGGATACTCCATTGGGGCCAGTTGGTAAACACACAACTCTCCCTTCAATGAGGTATTTCCATCCTTTTAACATAATCAACCCTTGCTTTTTATTTTTATTTTCCCTCCCTTCACCCTTAGTTCCCAGCACAGGTCACAACCATTGAAAACATAGCAATGAAAACAGCTTAAAACAATGGAACAATCACAAAAACAGAGTCCTAAAACCTAGAAATTGAAGGCAACGATTAGGAACCACTTTGGATTATGTTCCTTTGAGGTTCCTTTGCCTCTTTTGCTGCCATGGGGCTGGTGGGGGGAAATGAAGGGCGAATCCCCTTTTATATTTGGGCCGAGGCTCATGGCAACTTTCTGGTTTGTTTTCCTAAAAGAGGAACTAAAAAGAACAGGCGTGTCTCAGCAAAAGCCTGACTGAATTCCACATAAATCCCACTGCTACTGGTATGTTGTTTTTGTGTGAAAGAAAAATGCACTTTGAGAACTTACCCAGATAGAGCTCATATCTGGCAAAGGAGGGGAGAGCACACAGCTGGTAACAGCTCAGAACTAGCCTACACAAAATGCAAATTATACGGGCTATACCCATATATTTATTTACTGCATTTATCTCCCACCTTTTTTTTGCTCCAAAGAGCTCAGGTTGGAGCACATGGTTCTCCTTACTCCTCACTTAATCCACACAACCCTGTGAGGTAGGTTAAGCTGAGAGGCAGTGGCTGGCCCAAGGTCACCCAGTGAGCATCATGGCCCAGTGGGAATTTTAACCCTGAGACTCATATACATTCGTTGACTTATGACAGGATGTCCAACTCCCAATAGACTGTGATCTACTCACAGTATTAAAAAACTGGCAGTGATCTACCCATTGTCACACAAAAAATCTACCCAAAGTTTTTGAGCTTTTTTGGGGAAGCAAGAGTTGTTTAGCTTTTGTAGGAAGCCAAAGTTGTGGAACTTTTTGGAGAATGGCAATGTTGTAGAGCTTTTTTAGAAAGCCATTGTTGTTGTTTTGCTTCTAAGGAGATTGCTGGGGGGCCAGAGATCAACCAGGATCTACAGTAACACCCCGTGATCTACCAGTAGATCACGATCTACCTGTTGGACATGTCTGACTTATGACATTATAAACATATTATAACAATGTGGCACTAGATGGCACTGTAGAGCTGAAATCACAAGTCAACAAGAATTTCTGTTGTGAGCTTTTTGCAACCTTTTGTTTCATAGGCAGGTGTCATTTTGACTACATAAGCAATAACACTCACACCTATGTTGTGCCTACGGGAAGGGCTGTAGCTTAGTAGTAGCACTCCTGCTTTGCATGCAGAAGGCTACAGATTCTGTCTCTGGCACCACCCGGTCAGGTTGGAATGTACAGAATAGCTAGCTGTACCCGGCCACGTGTTACTGTGGCTTAGGCTGTAAGTCCCCCCAAAAGACTCCCCCACCCACACGTGTTCTTGAAAATGCCCCCACCCCCCACCCCCAATATAAACGGTGTGGAAACCCTGCCCTGCCCTATTCTTCTTCCCCAAAGGCACGGCCCTCCTGCACTCAGCAGCCCCGTTTCCCAGGGCAGTCCCATGACATAACAACACTCCTTTCTCTGACATAATCCGCCACCCTGACCCCCCTCTCTCTCCCCCTCGCATACCCCATGTGTATATTAGGGAGGGCCTGGCCGGTTCCCCCAACGGGTTCCGGCGGGTGAGGGGGCATGTGGGCCAGCTGCAGTTGGTTCTTCAGGAGGCAGAGGTGCCGAAGGGCCAGGATCTGACCCCACCCTCCCAGAAGGAGCCACCAACCAGCTGCTCCCATCAGCCTCCGCACACTCGCATTGGAAGGATGGCAGTATAGTGTGTGTTGCTTAGACGTCCAACAGATGGCGCTGTTTTTTTAAAAAAAACACCATGTTTTTACCTGTCACAGGTGTGACATCCATATGATATAGGTAGATAGAAACACAGGCATATTGGAATGCAACGTTGTGTCAAAATTTCAAAGCAATTGGTCAAGAACTTTCAGAGATTTCAGGTCCTGTACAAATGGACATTTACATTTTTATTTATATAGATGTTATGGACTGGCTGGATGCAGAGGAGTGGTGGGAGGAATCAGCTGGGGAACCGCCAAGGGAACCCACAGGGGAAGAAGGCTCAGAGCCAGGGGATTGGTGGTGGGATGATAATGGGTGACCAGAGGGAAAAGAGGAAGAAGACTGGGAGGAGGAAGTGTCAGAAGCTAAAGAGGTAACAGGGAGCTTCATTAACGTGCGACCTCAAAATTCTGGATCCCCTGAAAACGGATGCCAAAGTTTAGTTCTCGTTTAGTGTTGTTTTGTGCCACAAACACCGCATTTCATGCCCCCCCCCCCGACCAAGTAATTGACAACAAATATGGGTCACGGGTTAATGGCAAAAAATCCAACCTTGTCCAATTGACTCCAAACAGGTGCCAAAGTTTAGTGCTAGTTTAGTGCCGCATATTCAACATTTTGTGCTGGCCCTCAAACTGAGTAATTGACACTCCAACTGGGGTCACAATTAAATGGCCCCAAACCCAACCTTGTCTAATTGACCAGAGCCAAAGTGGTGTGCTAGTTTTGTGCCACAAAACCCACTTTCTGTGCTGCCCGCCCCCAAACTAAGTGGCTTCAGTGGGCTAAATTGGCTAAGTGGGGACTTAAGTAGGCTCAGTTGGTTAAGCCTCCAATTAGCTAACTTAAGTGCCCACCAAGCCCAATTAAGTACCCACTTAAGTGCCCATCTAGCTCACCTAAGTGCCCACCTAGCCCACTTAAGTTAGTTAAGTGGGGATTTAGCAAACATAGCGAATTTAAGTCCTCACTTGAGTCACAGCAGGAGGGGGAGCTGTTCCAGCCTCATACAGGTATAAACAACATGCAACATCTATTTAATTGTCAGGAACTGGAGTCAGTCAGAGGTCAGCAATAAAACAATAAAGAGAAGTGGGAAGTTTTGGAACTCACAAGGGCATATTTTAAAGGTCTGTTGTTGTTGTTTAGTCGTTTAGTCGTGTCCGACTCTTCGTGACCCCATGGACCATAGCACGCCAGGCACTCCTGTCTTGCACTGCCTCCCGCAGTTTGGTCAAACTCATGTTCGTAGCTTCGAGAACACTGTCCAACCATCTTGTCCTCTGTCGTCCCCTTCTCCTAGTGCCCTCCATCTTTCCCAACATCAGGGTCTTTTCCAAGGATTCTTCTCTTCTGTATTGGAGCCTCAGCTTCACGATCTGTCCTTCCAGGGAGCACTCAGGGCTGATTTCCTTAAGAATGGATAGGTTTGATCTTCTAGCAGTCCATGGGACTCTCAAGAGTCTCCTCCAGCACCATAATTCAAAAGCATCAATTCTTCGGCGATCAGCCTTCTTTATGGTCCAGCTCTCACTTCCATACATCACTACTGGGAAAACCATAGCTTTAACTACACGGACCTTTGTCGGCAAGGTGATGTCTCTGCTTTTTAAGATGCTGTCTAGGTTTGTCATTGCTTTTCTCCCAAGAAGCAGGCGTCTTTTAGTTTCGTGACTGCTGTCACCATCTGCAGTGATCAAGGAGCCCAAGAAAGTAAAATCTCTCACTCATTTTAAAGGTCTAGCAGTCTATATTTTTAGGCTTTACTTTGCTGCACGTTTTGTGAGTAATATCTGCTGAGGTTCTCTCACCAAAGAGTACTTGCCCCAAGCCTGGATCTTGGTACCCAGGAATTCTCCTTCTATATACCAATGTTCTGACTTGGTATAAGGCAGCTTCCGATATTCCGATATGTGAAGTGTTGGACAAACATTCAGCAAATGCATTATGTTTCTGCTGCAGCTAGAGGTCTCACTTTAGCTTTTTATTAAATTATGCTATACGTATACTGTGTGTATTCTATTTGCCCACTTCACTTTCATTTCCTTTAGTTTAGCTTAGTAGTGCTTTCTGTTCTCAGGTAGCCACTCCCTATCCATTATCACCAACTAAGAAATATTACAGTAAGCTAACACAGCAAGATAGTAAGGTGCAGAAGGCTTGGGCTTTCAGCTCAGGAGCAAAGTGAATGGATTTAAAAGCTGGGGAAACATCGGTAGTCAACATTTCACAAGAGCACTTAGGCACTGCCGAGTCTGAAATGATGGAAATATTTTTTAGCACTATAAAACTTTAGAAACAATACTGTAATATGACATCCTCTTGCCATGCTTTCACCAATGTGGTGCCCTCCTGATGTTTGGAGTTATTTTATTTTTATTTCTATTTACCAAAATTTATATACTGCTGGATTGTAGTAAAACTTTACAAGAAATATTAAAAACAGCAAAAAAATATTAAAAACATAAAAAACAAAAACATTTTAAAACATTTAAAAATAATTAACAGTAGAAGAGATTGAAAAATATTGAAATTTATGAGTCTGGATAGGCAAGGCAGCGGATGTTTAGGATCTGAATTTTCCTTCTCGTAGATGGGCTACCTTCCCAGGATTATGAGCCCCATCTGCCTCTCATTTCCTTCTACAGCTCAGGTAGAAACCGCCTTCTTGACTAATTGATCTTGTCCACTCAATCATCCAGAGGCAAACTCAGCCCTCCAGATGTTTCGGGACTACAACTCCCATCATCCCTAGCTAACAGGACCAGTGGTCAGGGATGATGGGAGTTGTAGTCCCAAAACATCTGGAGGGCCGAGTTTGCCTATACCTGCTCCGGTGCCTGGCTTCACATGCAGCGGAAGCTGCTAATTCACCAAGGGTTTGAGACCCAGCGATCACCTTCACCTGGCTTAACCAGCCGGCCGAAGCCGTTCCCAGGGTGTGGCTGCTGCTGCATGCTGAAGCCATAGGTGAGAGCTGAGTGCCAGGTGGGGACCACAGGTGGATAAACTACCGCAGGGGGAGCACGACGTGTCTCACACCAGGTACTACCTCTCCCCTAACACTCCATACACCCCAAAACTCTGACACAGGTGTAAATATCTCTCAAAGATGTCACAGTCTCCGCAGTGCCTTATTTCCAAAGGAAACATAGAACACATGCAATCTCACATTGCTGTGGAGATTGGGGGGGCAGTGGTGTAGCGTGGGTTGCCAGTAACTGGGGCCATGTGGAGTGAGGGAAACAGATGGAGTACACATGCACATTCAAATGCCTAACCATGTCTGCACAGCCAGGAGATCACAACCACTGAGATAAGGAAAGAAGAGTCATTCTGTTGTCTGGAGAGGTCACTACTTGGTTTGCATAGAGAAGCCATTTTCAACGGAGTGATGGAAGTGCGCAGTTGTATTGAGGCAGCACAACAAGGTGTTGAAATGTTGTGCCTCCTAACAATTCTGCTCCAGGGGCAACCACCCCTGTGCCCTCCCCACATTACACCACTATTGAAGTTAGGGCTTATCAGTTTGCATTTCTTAGTGAAGGAAGTATTGACCTGATGGGTAGAGATCTTTCCTATTCTACTTAATTCAAGAGGGTTCTGAAAGCTTCTGTGTAAAAAAAAACAAGCAAAAGGTTCATGATGTTATATATATATATATATATATATATATATATATATATATATATATCCTGCTGTAAAGCACTTTGGGATCCTTCATGGGAAGCAACCGCAAAGGAAATAATAATGTTTTAATAAGATGCCCTCAAAAGACAAAATTAAGAGGCACCTATGTGTTGCATCTGATGCTTGTATGTGTCAGTTTGCATTTCTTAGTACAGAAAGCATTGATCTGATGTGTAGAGATCTTTCCTATTCTAATTAATTCAAGAAGCTTCTGGAAGCTTCTCTGTGTGAAAGAAACAAGCAGAAGGTTCATGATGTTTGGGTTACCTTCAGAGAAGCTGAGTACAGCTGGCTTAAACAGGTTCTCTTATCTCTTTCTGTCAAGGTCATGCTGACTCATAGCTGTCAAGTTTTCCCTTTTCTCCAGAGGAAGCCTATTCAGCATAAGGGAATTTCCATTAAAAAAGGGAGAACTTGACAGCTATGTGCTGACTATAATAGTAAGGTCAGAAGGAGACTGGGTTTCACTTTCTCTTTCTATCTCTTTTCCTTCTGGTGTGGTGTTCTGTACGTGGTATGCTTTAGTCTTATTATAAGTTATTGTGAGTTTAAAGTTAAGTCTGCTGCAATTGGATTTCTTGTGGACACTGCCAATCCTGAATGTATTGGATTTGTGACCATTATGCTCATTTGCCTTCAGTAGCAGTAAAGCTCTGCTGGATGAAATACAATTGCCTCTGGTCTATTTTGGGGGGGATCCTGCAACGTGATTAAGTTTTTATTCTGCTAACTATACATTGGGATTCTACTCTGGATCAATAGTGAGCAGAATTTCCATGATACTTGTCCCATAATTCAAGGGAAAATTCTACATCCTGTATTGATACCGGTATTTCTTCTCTCTCTCTCTCTCTCTCTCTCTCTCTCTCTCTCTCTCTCTCTGCCAAGTTACAGAAACTATGTGCTTGAAAGGGTGTGTGAAAGGTCATGTATTTAAGATCTGGGTATAGCCAAGCACAGACAGATTTACACATTCATGTGCATATGTGTGTGACAAATTCTTTCGCATGATGAATTCTGCATATAAGTTAAATAAGCAGGGAGACAATATACAACCTTGTCGTACTCCTTTCCCAATTTTGAACCAATCAGTTGTTCCATATCCAGTTCTAACTGTAGCTTCTTGTCCCACATAGAGATTTCTCAGGAGACAGATGAGGTGATCAGGCACTCCCATTTCTTTAAGAACTTGCCATAGTTTGCTTTGGTCGACACAGTCAAAGGCTTTTGCATAGTCAATGAAGCAGAAGTAGACGTTTTTCTGGAACTCTCTAGCTTTCTCCATAATCCAGCGCACGTTTGCTATTTGGTCTCTGGTTCCTCTGCCTTTTCAAAATCCAGCTTGCACTTCTGGGAGTTCTCGGTCCACATACTGCCTAAGCCTGCCTTGTAGAATTTTAAGCATAACCTTGCTAGCGTGTGAAATGAGCGCAATTGTGCGGTAGTTGGAGCATTCTTTGGCACTGCCCTTCTTTGGAATTGGGATGTAGACTGATCTTCTCCAATCCTCTGGCCATTGCTGAGTTTTCCAAACTTGCTGGCATATTGGGTGTAGCACCTTAACAGCATATAAATGTTCATAAATGTACAAGGCAAACACATACATAAGTATATAAACCACGTGTCTGAAATAGAACAGGAGAACAATCCTGAAGCCATTTTGACTCTCCCAAATTGACCTCAAATATTTCTCAGCAAGGTGGAAGAAAATGGGAAAAGCTTTCCAATTGTCTTTTGACTGTAGGTAGGGGCTTACACCTCCCTGTAAATACAGTCTGGCAAGTATCTGTTAGGCTGAGCACACTATCGACATGCATAAGAGATTCAGGAACTAAGTATTTACTGTTAATGGCCTGGATACCCAGAAAAGCATTATCAGGTATCCTGGCAGACAGGAGAGAATCAACACACTCAAATTTCTGCTGGGGACCAGTCCTTCTGTGATGTATGTCTGAGATGGTTTTTTTTTGGGGGGGGTGGTCTTGAGCTACAGGGTAGGCAATTTGAAAAATCAATATAAGAGCTTACACTTTGTTTAATTTCCAAGCAAAGGGTCTGTTGGTTTCTTTTTAAGGTTTCCAGACACAAAAGAGAGCAGGGCAATTAAAGGCACAGAAGTCCTGTCCTCTATTGAGTCTGGCAACCCTACTACTCTCCTCCCTCCCTGCGTGGAGTGAGCGGGGGACCCTGTTGCAACAGTTTAATAAAGATCATGCTTACTAGCTGCTTTCCTTCTCAATATTCTCTAGTAGTTGGCCTCTGTTATTTTCTCCTACCGATAGAGAACCTATATAAGGACTCTATATGGACTCTTGGATACTCCATAAGGGATAAAGCAGAAGTTTTTTCTTATAACATAGGTATAGCCAAGCAGAGACATCACCTTGCCTACAAAGGTCCGTATAGTTAAAGCTATGGTTTTCCCAGTACTATGGTTTTGACCAAACTGCGGGAGGCAGTGCAAGACAGGAGTGCCTGGCGTGCTATGGTCCATGGGGTCACAAAGAGTCGGACACGACTAAACAACAACATAGCCAAGCACGGACAGATTTACACATTCATGTGTGTGACAAATTCTAAAGAGGCCATGCTGATAGGCTGCAATAGATTGAAACAGATTGTTCTGAAGTCACTTGCCATCCGATGAAACCCCCCCCATCGCCCTGTCCTTTATTTTGCCAGAACAAAGGTGACAACCCAATTGGGGCGGTATCAATGTCAACAACAACAACAACAACACTTTCAAGGTTCAATGAATAATAATACTTTCAGGTTCAAATTGCGTTGGGCCAAGTAAGCAGCACCCAGACTCCTATTCGAAATCTAAGCGGGGTGGGGGTGGGGAATGTTGACAGAGGCACGCCTTCGGAACCCTCCTCCTCATTGGCTTTTCAACCGCCTCGCGGCTCCGAATTCGATTGGCGGCCTTCACGTGTCGAGGGCGGGGCGGGAGGGCGGAGCTTGCCGGAGAGGCCTGCGGGGCTTGGCAAACCGGCGCTCGAGGCGCAGGCGCGGCCATTTTACCTTGCCCCGCCCCCTTTGGCACGTCCGGAAGGGGGGTTCTGTGTGGGTGGGTGTGGGTGTCGGGGAGGCGCAGCTTCGCTCCCGGCCGGCCTGTCTTGTTTCGTAATAAAAAGCGGCTTGAGGGAGAGAGAAGAGGGAGAGAGACGTTGGACCAGAGGGCGGGGTCGCCTCTGCTGTCGGCCGCGTAGCCCAGGAGGAGGAGGAGGAGGCAGCGGGGTCGCGTGGCGCTGCGCGAGTCAGGAGGCCGAGAGAAGCGGAGCGCGAGGAGGAGGCTGCGGCGGGGAGCGGGTCGGGCCGAGACCCTTCGGGGTCGCCGCGGGCCTGAGTGAGTGGTGCCTTTTTTCTCCTCCCTTCAAAAAATAAAAAAAAAACGGGGGGGGGGCATAACAGGGGGTCGCTCCGCAGCCGTTTGCTTTCAGCTCCTCGCTGTCCCTTCCTGGGTTTGGTCTCGCTCCGCTCCTGCTCACCTTGCGCGCTCTCCTCGGGCGCAGTCGTGCTTTTATTTTTTTACATTACCTTTGCTCACGGACGTAACGTGGGAACCGAGGAGCCCGTGGAAGCCTTTGCGCTGCTCGCCGCCTGTGCGCCTGTATGAATGTAGCCCAGGTTCGCCGAGCTGTCATCGTATATAAATTCAGTAAATAATAATAATGCCAGGCCTTTGGTTGATCCGATTTACATCCTATGCCCTTCTTTAAAAATGTGTTCTTTTCAGGGGGGTGGGGTGCTACTGGGTGGTTGTTTTTTTTATTATTATTAGGTATTTTGTGGGTTTTTTATCTTGATTTTGTTCTGTGAACCGCCCTGAGACCCTGGGTATAGGGCAGTATATAAATTTAATTAATGTAACAACAATAACAATAATTATAATAAATACCACCCAATGTCATCATCGCTAACACTCATCTATCACTAGAGCACCTGGTTGTCTTGCTGAACTGTTCACATTCTTAAACATTCATTTATTCAAACGTTTCTATCCTGCTTCTAGAGCGGTATATAAATTCAGTAAATAATAATGTGCTAATAATATTATTGTATATTGGTTACTTTTCTCCCCCCCATCCTGACCCTGATGTCGCTTGGCAAGGAGGTGGTTCTATGCGCTTTTTTTCTCCATTTCCTTCACATACACACCTTTAACCCCTCCCCCCTACTATCTCTGAATTTATTTTCTTGCTTGTCATAGATAGTCTTGATATCTGCTTCCCTGTGTTGCTGTTGCTTATAATCTAAACTCTGAATGTCAGCATCTAGTGCCATACGCCTGATAAATGGCATCAGTCTGAATTGAATTTGTTGGGGCATACATGAAGGCTTGAGGTGGGGGGAGACTTGGAACAATGAAGAAGAAATACCTGTCCCCGCCCCTGATTTTTCAGTTGTTTTTCTTTTCTGATTTATTTAATTAAAAAAATCACACAGTACACCCCTTCTTGTTGAAAACATCAACAAATGATTATATTGTTTTATCTGTTTACGAACAGTTCAAACAATAAAACTAAAAGTTAGCATTTTTCAAAAGCAAGTTTGGGGGAGGGGCTGGAAAAAATGGGGAAAACTGATGGTGGTTTTTCCCTTTCAGTTTTTTCTCTTGCCCCCTTCCTGCCCTCCCCCCATTTGTGTCCTCAGCATCAGCTGCTTCAACATCAGCTAGTATATCTCATTTCTTGGGTAGTTTTGCAAATCCATCAGGACTTCATATCAATAAAAACGACAAAAGAGGCGTTAGTTTAAAGTCAAACTAATGTTTTAAATTTATGGCATAAGCTTTCCTTGATTGAAGTGGAGTTTATAGAGGCATATGCCTCCATAAAAATGTTTGGAGTTGAAGGTGCCACTGGATCTTTTCTTTTTGCTGCCATGGGATTTACTTTCTGGGTGCTCACTTTAAACTTCTAAAAAGACACAATAGGGTGTTGAATACAGTTTAGTGTTTTGTGAATGAGCTTTAAGATGAGCACAGTTACTTCTTATATCCAAACCCAGAAAATGTGCTGTTAGTCAAACTATGGTTTAGTGGGAAAGCCAACTTCACACCATGGTTTATGAAGTTGGCTTGTTTCTCTAAACCATAGCTAAGAATAACCACAGTTCTCAGTACAGGGAGACTCACAATTAACTAAAAGTGAAAGTTTCTGGTCATCTCAAGGCTCTGACAGGGGGGGGGGAGAAAACACACACAAGCCCTAAATAAGCACATGGCCCTAAACCATAATTTAGCATTGTGTGCGAACCAGATGCAGATATATAAAGTGATCCTAAGCAATTAATTCTAACAAGCTTTCTAAAGCTGTTACCCGTCAATTCTGTTCCTATTTTGATTGATAATAAAAGTTGTTATAAAGTATTATAAAATCTGTTGCATGAGCTTCAAGTAATTATCTAGCAACAGCCTTGCAGGATTGGATAGTATTATCCCCATATTGAAGATACAGGGGTAAAGTTGGGACCAAAGTTTCCCTTAAGTACTGTGGACAAACTTCATAAACTCATGGCATCACAGTTTTCCTGTAGTATGAAATCAAAACTTTTAAAGAACTTGGTACACAATGGACATGTTCCATGTTCCAGGTCTTGAGTGACAAGGCTTTTCGGGGTGGGCCACCAGCCATCTAGATCAGCTGACGTGCGTATGAATTACCTATGCCAGATGAATTGGGAAGGATATAAATGTTACATTATTTCATATTTTAAAACACCTTTCAAAAACCAGCTGAGGAAGCTGCTCTTGGGAGATGTGTACTATATCTGTGCTCTTTTAAAACAAATGACAGCATTTGTTTTTGACAAAATAATCAGACATTTGTGCATGGGGGGCAGCTGTTCACAAAGTGGGGACTGTCTCAGCCTGGATGCATTGTGTTCTCCTGTATTGCCATCCTCACTTGGAGATTACTTGACATGGTCAGTTGGCCCCTATAGACTCTACCTTGTGATGTTTGTAAAAGTATTTGATAGCCCTCTCAGATTCTACCTATTTTGTCCAGTTGACTGCTTATATCTACAGTGGTAGGCAGAAAGGAATGTGGGCAACATAGAAACAAATCATGAGCTTCTTTTGGACAACACAACAAGCCAGATTCTGGCTTGTTTAATCCATGACAGGGGAGAAGCACTCCAAGAACTCTTGGACAGCATAAACTAACATGCTGCTCATTCACATTAAACCATGGTTTATGGCGATATGCAAACTGGGCCAATAAAACTTGATTAACAAAAAGGCTTTACTGAATATGCTGTACCTTCTAACTGTATATTTTACTTGGTTGTCTTAAAGGAATTTTAAGAAGGAATGGTTTGGAATTAGTAGGAAGCCTTGTAACAACAGCAAGAATAGTTACAGCCACTTAAATGATAGGCTACCCAGCATACTAATATTAAAGGAATGGATTCATAAAGTGTATTGCAGTGGTGGCGAACCTATGGCACGTATGTGGGTAAATGCCAGGATCTGTCCAGGTCTTCTTAGGCCCCTATGCCTGGGCAGGACGTCTGGAACACCTTCAGCATACACCCGGGAATCATGGACTCATAACTGGGCTTTATGAGCACCAAATCAGCAGTGAACAGCAGAAGCATTTGTAGAGGTTTCAAAACATTCCTCATTTATTTCTATTAACTACTGCATATTTACAGATCTGGCTTTGTGAGTGTTACAGCTTCTCACTTAGCCATCTTGTCTACAGAAGATATTAAACTGCACACAGCACACAGCAGAGAGCAGAGTCAGGAATGAAAAACAACAAAGTAACAATTCCTAACTGTTCCCTCCCAACAGCAGATATCACCAGATTTTCAGAATGGGAGGGGTGAAAATGCTCACAACCTCCCCCTTTTCATTCTGACCATTATGAAAATCTAGCACAAAAGCAATTTCTTTACATATATACCAAGTTGTTCCTTATTAACAGCTTTAGTCAAAGCATCAGCAGGTATTTCTTTCCCTGGCATATATGAGACTTTTACAACTCCTTTCTGAATGCATTCTCTGGCACGGTGCAATTTGATTAGCAAATGTTTTGTTCTTTGCTTGCACCCTTCTGAATGGATTAGTTCTATGCAGGCTTTGTTGTCCTGATAAACTTGAACTGGACAACAAATTTTTACTCTCATATCCTCACATAGTTGCAACAACCACTCTACATTCATGAGGGAAAAATTTAAAGCGTTGAGTTCTGCTTCACATGAACTCATGCTTATTGTTGCCTGTTTCTTACAAGACCAATCAAATAGGCACTGATTGTACAAATAACACACACCTGAGGTGCTCTTGCCATCAGTTGTATCACTACCAAAACTGGCATCGGCATAGATCTCAAGACCTCCAGATTTTTGGCTAGTAAGCTTCAACCTGTAATGCATAGTGCCTTTTAAATACCTAACTATGCGTTTCAGCGCCTTCCAGTCTTGCACTGTAGGTTTATTTACATATCTGCTGAGCAAATTTACGCTAACAGCAATGTCTGGTCTTGTGCACCTTGCTATAAAACTAAGTTTACCCAACACATTTCTGAACAATGTAGTGTCAGGAAAAACATTAGCATTAGTATCATGTTGGTACCCTGTGACCATGGGGGTGTCTACAGAATTGGCATCTGTCAGATTTAATTTTTCAATCACATCATTGATCTTACGTGATTGATGCAGCAAAACATCACCTTGCTTATTTCTCTCTACTTCCAGTGAGAGATAATTGCTGACTTCCCCTAGGTCTTTCATATCAAAATGCTTTTGCAGTTTTGCAAGAGTGGTTTTGTAAATATTTGCATCCTTCCAGAAAAACAAAATATCATCCACAAAACAAATGCAGTACAATTTGTGCTGGTTAGATTCTTTAACAAAAACACAAGAATCAGCCTTTCCTTGCTTGAAACCTAAGGAAAACAGCACTTCTGTCAGCTTAGTGTGCCAGCATCGAGCACTTTGTTTTAGACCATACAGGGATTTTTTTAATTTACACACCATTCCCTTTTTTATCTGCACTCCGTCTGGCGGTGACATGTAAATACTCTCATTGAGAATTCCGTACAAAAACGCAGTATTTACGTCGTGATGAGATATGGTCATGCCCTCTTCTGCAGCAATTTTCATCAACAGCCTAACTGTCTCAAATTTGACTGTCGGTGAATATGTCTCATGATAGTCCTGATCAGGAACTTGAGAAAAACCACGTGCAACTAATCTGGCTTCATATCTGACCACTTTACCAGTCTGATCAGTCTTGGTTTTGTAAATCCACCTGCTGTCTACAAGTTTCATGCCTGGTTCTACTGGAACCAATTCCCACGTGTCATTTTGCTTTAGGGAATTCAATTCAGCTTTCATGGCATTAAGCCAAGGTTCGGCATCTTTTTCAGGTAAATTTTGAACCTCTTTGTAGTTAGTTGGTTCAAAAACTGAGTTTGGATTGCTAGTGGTAGCCATATCTGAAATAGCAGCTTTAGCAAATTCTTTAGAAAATCGTTTAGGTGCTTGTCCCTTGGTAGTTCTCTCAGATCTACGCAATACTCTGGGATCCTCTGGGTCTGGTTCCTCCTCCTTGGGAGAATGGTGACCTGTATCTGGCAAAGATTCTACCTCTAGATCAGTGTCAGACCCATCTGATTTCTTAAAAGAGGTCTTTTCATTCTGATCATCTGTATCAGTGTCAGAATCTGTGCTACCATCAGCATCAATTACAGGTTTTGCCTCTTTGTTAATTGGTTTCACCACCTCATCATCTGAAATGGGATGACATTGAAAAATGCCAACTTTGTCCCATTTTGGATTACAATCCATGCTTCTGGTCAGCCTAATTGTGTTTGTGTCTGTCATCAGCACACGATAAGAACCTTTTTCATAACCTAGAAAAATGCCATGTTGACCAGATTTGCTCAGTTTGTCACCTTGCAGAGTGTGCACCCAAACTTCAGAACCGAAAATTTTTAAATGTTTTACAAACGGTTTCCTTTTGAACAGCATTTCGTATGGGGTGCAATCAATGGCTGATTGATATCTGCGGTTGTAAATATAGGTGAAACACGATAGAGCTTCAGCCCAAAAGGGTTTGGGTAGGCCTGAATCATGCAACAGAGTTTTAATTCCTTGTTGCAAGGTCTGGTTTACTCTTTCACATAAACCATTCTGCCATGGAGATCTGGGCGTGGCAGTCATGTGCTCTATGCCCTGTTCTGCAGTAAAGTTTTCAAACTGTTCTGAACAAAATTCTCCACCCCTGTCAGTGAAAAGACAACGTACATGCTCATCGTGAACATTCCTGAGCCATGCACAAAATTTTTGAAACTTAGAGAAGGCTTCAGACTTCTTTTGTAACATATAGACCCAAACATATCTAGAATAGGCATCTATCAGAACCAAAAAATAACATGAGTTTCCTCTAGAGAGCGCTAGAGGTCCAACCAAGTCTGCATGCACAATCTCATAAGGTTTCTTAACCTCCCTCCCAGATTTTGTACCTTTGGGAGCTTGCTTAATTTTGTTCTCTGCACATGAGACACATTTCATATGATAAGGACACTTTTGAACTTTCATGCCCTCAACCATATTTTGCATTTTACCTACTGCCTGGAAATGCAAATGACCAAACAAACGATGATAATCATGAATACAATGGTTATGCAATTTCTCATTCTTATCTACTGATATATTACAGCACGCCTTTTCAGTTTCTTTAGTTGCTCCAGCAGCTGTACCTGTAACAAAAGGCAATACATATAAACCATCAACACACTTAGCATAAAGAATGAGTTTGTTGTCTCGAAGAATTTCACACCGAGAGTTTGCAAACACCACTTTAAATCCTTGAGCGTCTAGCTGAGAAACACTCAAGAGATTATCCTGCAAATGAGGAGCATACATAACATTTTTAACTGTTGCATTAAGGCTCTGCAAAGAAACCGTTCCCTGAGCCAAACTTTTAATAGTCGTTCCATCCGCTTGATGAATTGCTCCTCCCTGTTTCTCAAGATGAAGAAAGAGATTTTTATCATTGGCCACGTGCCTTGTGGCTCCTGAGTCGACAACAAAAACAGAACGTGTGAGTTGATTAGAACTGCGTGAAATCAAAGCCTTTGATGCAGCTGGCCCTTGGGGTTTTCGGCCTCCTCCCCCTTTGCCTTTTAAATTGCCCTTCTTCTTTGAAGAGTTTTTACACTGATTTTTAAAATGGCCGACCTCTCCGCAAGAAAAACAGCGGCGCATTTTAAGAGCTTTTGCAACACTTTCACTTTCCCCTGTTGAAGGCTTGTAGGCATTTCCAACAGCCTTGTCCCTGCTTTCTCTAGCAGTCTGTCTGCGATCCCACTCATTCAAGAGCACGCTAGACACATAATCTTCTGTTAGACGGTCATTGGGCAAAGACGACAATTGAGCAGCTACAGCATCATAAGATTCATCCAAACTGTTTATGATAAGCATTGCAAAAACAGCTTCTGAAATATTTAAGTCTCGCTGGACAAGATCCTGTCTGAGACGTTTTAATTGGGCTAGATGGCTGGGCAAATCACCATCTTTCTGCAATTCCAGCCTACACAGCTTTTTAAAGAAAAGCACACTGGATCCTGCATTTTGTCTTAGATGCATATCTCGAAGTTTATTCCAAACAGCCCGTGCAGTCTGCTGGTTCTCCAAGTTGACCAACAACTGGTCCTGGACACTCAGAATAATTGTCCCCCTGGCTCTCATGTCTGCCTCATGCCACGCTGGCCATCCATCATCATCCTCATTAGGGGGGTCATCTTCTATAATATGGTAAAGCTTTTCCCTTTGTAAAAGTGCTTTCATTTTGACCTGCCATGTAGGATAGGTCTCTGGTGTAAGGAGAGGAAAAGATAGAGACATCTGGCCAGAATGTGCAGAAGCCATGCCTGTGTTTAGTTAACAGCAAGACACTTCCCTTCATGCACCCCAAATACTCTTGACTCTCTCAGCAACTTCTCTCCCCACTCAGCACAATTAACAGGCAAACTGGAAAAGCGTCTCTGCTGTCTTCCTGGCAGCCAGCAACATACCTTTCTGTAAATCAAACAGCAGCTTGAAAAACAGCTTCAGCTCACAGCTCAACTCCGATGTGCAGCATCAGATGGAAATGGATCAGAAACATCCAATTATCCAACCATCAATAGCCATCTGCAACCACCAGTCTGCTACCAGCAACCATCCGCCTGCTACCATATGTGGGTAAATGCCAGGATCTGTCCAGGTCTTCTTAGGCCCCTATGCCTGGGCAGGACGTCTGGAACACCTTCAGCATACACCCGGGAATCATGGACTCATAACTGGGCTTTATGAGCACCAAATCAGCAGTGAACAGCAGAAGCATTTGTAGAGGTTTCAAAACATTCCTCATTTATTTCTATTAACTACTGCATATTTACAGATCTGGCTTTGTGAGTGTTACAGCCTCTCACTTAGCCATCTTGTCTACAGAAGATATTAAACTGCACACAGCACACAGCAGAGAGCAGAGTCAGGAATGAAAAACAACAAAGTAACAATTCCTAACTGTTCCCTCCCAACAGCAGATATCACCAGATTTTCAGAATGGGAGGGGTGAAAATGCTCACATATTTTACTTGGTTGTCTTAAAGGAATTTTAAGAAGGAATGGTTTGGAATTAGTAGGAAGCCTTGTAACAACAGCAAGAATAGTTACAGCCACTTAAATGATAGGCTACCCAGCATACTAATATTAAAGGAATGGATTCATAAAGTGTATTGCAGTGGTGGCGAACCTATGGCACGCATGCCAGAGTGGGCACTCTGAGCCCTCTCTGTTGGCATGTGCGCCATCGCCCCAGCAGTGCCTTTTTTTCTTTTCTTGGTAGGCAAAATTGACCCCCCCCCATCACCGCGGATGGGAAACGTTCCATAGAGCGAGCCATGCTGCATTGGGGTGACTAGCTAGCCTGCCAAGCAGCTGATTTGCTGGTGCTCCTCAACAACTCAGGTTAAACAACTCAAGTCGAACCAATCCCCAGCCACGCCACCGTTGCCCAGGTGCTGATGCAGCGTCCCAGACTGTGAGGAGGGCTTGTGCTCCGTGGCCCTGGGACTCCTGCTACTTGCAGCCACGCGGCCCAACAGTGACTGGCAGGCGCAAAGACCCAGGTAAAGCCTGCAAGCCCGCCAATGCAGCTGCACGAGCAGGTGGGAGAGAGAGAGCAAAGAGCCTGCCACCTGTCCGCTTCCTCCTGCTGCTTGGCTGCTCCTCTTGACACCGTGCCGCCACCTTACAAGCACACAATGACGCGGTATCCATCCCCATGTACGAGCCCACCCAGTAACTGCTTGCGTCTGACTGGCCTCGCGAGGTGTGCAGAGTTTTTCGGGCGGCTAAATTACCACAGGTTTTACTCTTTGCCTGCTCTTTCCTGATGTTCGTTCCTAGCCCTGTGTGGGGCTTGCTGAAATGTGCTGCGCTGATGGGGTGGGTCTCTCGCTACGTTGCTCCGCCCCGTGCAAGAGCAAAAGTCAGGCTTTGCGCTCTGTGTGTGTGTTTTCTAAGTATGGGAGGTCTCGCTGCCTCAGTTTGCATCAGAGTTAGGAACCACTAGGAAGATTTGGGGTTACCAAAAAGGAGTGCTTCTGAGCGTGTGCAGATTGCATTTCCAGACCCTCCAAGTGTCCTTACTTTCCAGGAACATCCCTAATTTAGAGAAGCCGTCCCTGTCTCTGATTTGACCCTGTTGGATCAAATGAGTGAAATGTTTCAATCTCTTTCCAAAAATAGCTCAACAACTATGGTCAAACCTCTCCCTCCCCCCAAAAAGCCCATTTTTTTCGTGTTGGCACTTTGCGATAAACAAGTGGGTTTAGGGTTGCAGTTTGGGCACTCAGTCTTGAAAAGGTTCGTCACCACTGGTGTAGTGTATAGCCTCAATGATAAAGTTGACAAAACATACCGTACTCATTTGCAGGAAGGTAGATTAAAGCAGCATATCTTTGATACCTTTGGTCAGCGCAAGTATTTTAGCTTGTCAGACAGAGCAATCCTCCTTTTCCTTCCCTTTGCACTGTTTCGGGAGTTCTCCTTCCCCTCAAGCCAATTTTGGGAGGCAGGGTGCCCTGTTTCACAAGTGAAGTTTTTGCTGACAGGACTCATTAGTGGAATCCCAACCACCAGGCTCCACACCCTGGTTTAGGAGGTTAAGGGTGGTTCCACTCTGTTTGTTCATAAAATCAACATGATGATGTGTTAAGAATACAGGTGTCACACCTCAAGCAATAAGTCACCTATTTCCTGTGTCACTTATCCCTTTTGGGGGGGGGATGTCGAGCTGTTCTAGGTTTGTATACCTAAACTGAGATACCCTGTGCCAAAACTGTACTTTGGAAAATGGAACATATCAATAGATCTGTGAATCTGTCTTCTCTTGAGTTAGCATACGTTTAGCAATTTTTTACTGCATTAATTTTTGCCAAGCCTGTTGGTTGAAATTCTAAGAAGCTGCTGATGCTTTTATGTAAATACAAAAAGCAAGGCTTTTCTTACAGAGAACTGACATTTTTTATCTTTCCTTTCATTCAAGTAACTCCGGCTCATACATGGGTTTATCCCATTTTGTCCTCTCAACAACTTTGTAAGTTATCCTAGTCTTACAGAATATCAGTGCCCAAGGAATGTCGCAGTTCAGGTGAGGATTTGAACTGAGGCATCTGTAGTTGTGAGTGACCACTGCTGGTTGTGTTGCACTTTGATGCCAATAACTGGCAAGGCATTTGCTCATCTGATTTGGAATGCTTGTTGGGTTAGCAACCAAACAGCTTTTTGGCTTTGCTATAGCAAGTGGCTTCTTTCAGAATCATGGAATCACTGTGCTTTCTTCGTTTGTGTTGGTTATTAAATGTCAAATGCTGAACACAATGGTATTGGATTTTTGCTTATTAATGGAAGAGGTAAAAAAAAAAAAGGAGAAATGCTGACTTGCATCTTAAATTCTAATGACATTGCTTTTCTGCTACAGGTGAAAATGCAGGAAGCGGATTTAGTTGCAAAAATGCTCCGAGCTGTTCTACAATCCCATAAACATGGAGTACCGTTTTCCCGTTTGCAAGCAGAATATAAATCATTAACTGGAGACTGGATTCCCTTTAAGCAGCTGGGACATTCTAATTTAGAAGGATATATAAAAAGCATCCCTGGAGTTGTTAGGGTTGAAATTAGTAAAGCTGGTGAGGTAAGAAATGCATACAGTACTTCATAATTGTGTGTGTAAATGTGTATTTTGGCTGCAAAATGTCATAGAATCATAGAATCGTAGAGATGAAAGAGACCCCGAGGGTCATCTAGTCCAACCCCCTGCAATGCAGGAATCCTGACCACAGCCATCCTTGGATGGGCTCGAACCATCAACCTTCATCAACCATTCACACTGTCCATTGCGCTACCGGACGAAAGATTAATGTTGCTGTAGGGCCCCTTGCTTCTTTACATTGATTTTGCTGCAAATCAAATAATGCTTCTCCCGGAGCAAATTTAATTTGGTTATGTTCATTATAGTGCACAGTTGAATGTAATTTCTCTAACTAAAACACCCCCTCCGGATGATGGAAGTTGAAATTAATGAGAGTTCATTAGCATTTGGAGGACCACAAGTTCCGCACCCCACTGTGGCAGCATTTTCACATGGAAGATCTGTGTGTCACACTCATGACAGCACCTCCTCTACAAGCAAAATACGCAAGTTCAACATTTGAAGGGAAGGGCCCTAAAGAGACACCCTTCTCAAACAAACTAGGTATCATGTTACATATTTGGGAGCCAAAGACTGAAAACGGTGTCCAAATAGCCACCGTCTTGCCACAAATTTTGATTAGTGAATGGGGAAAATCAAAATCTGCATTAGAATGAATTGCAAATCTTGGCAGTACTTTAGCTTCCAGGTGGCATGGCAAAGTCATATGCTTTATAGTGTGTAGCTGACCCGTACCTCTTACGCCGTTCCCAAATTAATGCTGTAGCAATGGGGTGGGAACATGTGGCCCTCAAAATGCTAATGAACTCTCAACTCCCACTCTCAACTTGGCCATGCTGGCTGGGGCGATGGGAGTTGGAGTCGCAATAGCATTTAGAGGGCCACAGGTTCCCCACACCTTCTATAGCACATTCTAATCTTTATGGGACACGGGTGGCACTGTGGTGTAAACCACTGAGCCTAGGGCTTGCCGATCAGAAGGTCGGCGGTTCGAATCCCCATGACGGGGTGAGCTCCCGTTGCTCAGTCCCTGCTCCTGCCAACCTAGCAGTTCGAAAGCACGCCAAAAGCGCAAGTAGATGAATAGGTACCGCTCTAGCAGGAAGGGAAACAGCGTTTCCGTACGCTGCTCTGGTTCGCCAGAAGCGGCTTAGTCATGCTGGCCCCATGACCTGGAAGCTGTCTGTGGACAAACGCCGGCTCCTCGGCCTATAGAACGAGATGAGCACCGCAGACCCAGAATCGTCCGCGACTGGACCTTACGGTCAGGGGTCCCTTTACCTTTAAGCTTCATGCAGAGAGAATGAGGTGGCTTTCAGTGAGCAAGTATCTCCCCTAAAAGTCATTGGTAAATCTGGTTCTCCATTTTTCGTTTCCTGTTTCCTTGATCAGGTGACTTGTCGTGCAGTCATTTGCCAGGAGACTGCACAGATTGCTCAGCTTGTTGCCTGCCAGAGAACTTCCCAAAAGAAAACGGGTCGGCAAGTAAACTGCAGCATGAGGCTGAAAAGAACAGCTCTATTTGCCTCGGTTGGTAAGTTTGCCAGCTGCAAAACACCACATGGGTCTATGCTGAATTAATCAACTTCAAACCAATCACTTGCAGAGCTTCTCTATTGTTGTGATTCTGCTGACTGAAATAAACTACTTATACTGTACTCTTGAACAGTCATGTTACAGGGCAGTCTGGCTGACTATTCATGTGTGTCTTGAAACTGCACATGGGGAAAGTAATATTGGAAAGGAAAGTAGGGGCATAATTTTTTATTGCAGAAAGACAATTGTGTTCTTTTTAACTGTTCTCAACAAGTTTAATTGACCCTAACAACTCTGTAAGTTGGCTGTTATTAACAATTCCTGTTATTGAGTGGTGGGGTCTGAAGTACTACTCCCCCCCAAAAAAAAAGACTATATTGCATGAGCAAACATTAAACTAATATGCTGCTTTATATATAGTCACCCTTAGTTGTCTGGCTTAGTTATCTTTTGCAGCTCTTTGGTAAACTTAAGAATTTATGTTGAAGTGAGAGCTGACATTTTGTTTCTTGCATCATTGCATTGCAGGCAAGCCAAAGGATACTCTGAGGAAGCCAGGATTCATGCATTTCACAGATGAAAGCAGGAGACCTGCACTCCCACAGCTGAGAAGCAAAGGAAGCTGTGCTGTTGTTAGACATAACATGAGCACTGCATCATATCCTGTGCCTCTAGAATTTGGGACCCCTCTGCCGAAAGAAGTTTTAAATCAAGGACACATGACTGTGACAAACAGGTTCGAGTTCCTTTTGTTGGAAAACTTACTGTGTATAAACCAGCTGATATACTTGACACCACTCTAGAATCTCATATGTTCAGGGAGGAAATGGCCTTCTGATTGTATAGAAAACTGTCCAAAACAAAAAAAAATTCCTTCCAGTAGCACCTTAGAGACCAACTAAGTTTGTCATAGGTATGAGCTTTTCGTGTGCATGCACACTTCTTCAGATACACTGAAACAGAAGTCACCAGACCCTTATATATAGTGAGAGGGTGGGGAGGGATATTACTCAGAAGGGTGGTGGGAATGGGTGATAGATAGGTGTGGTCAACCTGTTGACGACTGTTAACGGCTGTGGGTCTTACAGGAAAAAGCAAGGGGTGAGATGGCTAAAGATAGCTTTATCATGTATAATGCGATAAGAATCCAATGTCTTTATTCAGACCAGGTCTCTCCATGGTTTTAAGCTTGGTAATTAGTTGCAGTTCACCAACTTCTCTTTCCAGTCTATTTCTGAAATTCTTTTGTAATAACATAGCTACTTTGAGATCTTGTATAGAATGTCCTGGGAGATTGAAGTGTTCTCCTACTGGTTTCTCTGTCTTGTGATTCCTGATGTCAGATTTATGTCCATTTATCCTTTGGCGTAGGGTTTGGCCTGTTTGTCCAATGTAGAGAGCTGAAGGGCACTGTTGGCATTTGATGGCATACACAATGTTAGAAGATGAGCAATTAAATAGTCCTGAGATGGTATGTTTGACAGCACCATTACTGGCCCCAACAACATCAAACAATAGTCTCTAAGGTGCTACTGGAAGGAATTTTTTTATTTTTTTCGACTACGTCAGGCCAACACAGCTACCTACCTGTAACTGTCCTAAACAAAGCGTCAACATACACTGAAAATACTACCGTATAGCACTATTTGAGAGAGGCAAGCAATCTTTTTGTCAACTTTTTTGCCTTTCAACCCTGGGGTTGCTGCTCTTTATTTAAATGGCCCATTTCTTTAAATCAATTTTTTATTAAAAGTTTTCAACATAAAATAGGACGAAAGTCAAACTGGCCCATTTCTTTTGCTTTTAACTGCCTTATGAAAACTGCAAGGGTAGGAAATGGAAAGGGGGAAAGTGTGTTCAACAATTTTGTGTAAATCTTGAGAGATTTTCATGGGGTGAGAGGAAGCATGCAGAATTGTGTCTGAGCATAGTAGCCTGTTTAAAATGGTTATGACTAATTACATCATTGCAAAAAATCTTAGATACGATATTGTTAGTATTGTCAGGTATTTATATACCACATTTTCTACAAATTTATACTCGGAGTGGTTAGTCCTGATAGCAAGGTGACATCATTTGTATCTTGTGTGTGTGTGTGTGTGTGTGCGCGCACACACACACACACACACACTTTTTCTTTACTAAACAAATGCCCATAGGACCTTTGTACTCTGACTCACCTTTCTCTCCTGTTCTGCAGCACCTTTTGTGCACACCCCCAACGATATGTTACTGTAACTTTTGAGATAAATGGAAGGTTAAGTCAGTTTGCTCATTCAGTTAGAGAAGGTTAGGTTCATTCTGTGGATGTTATACATATTCGACCGTCTGCTTGTTGATAAAATGCCATTTCTAAATTAGTACATTGAATATGGAATTCATGCTGAAGACAACACATACTACCAGGAGTGAAATACATGACTGTGGGAAGCTACTGTGAAGTATTTGTGGGGCTCACAAGTTCCACAAGTTTATTTTTTGTTTTTCAAATTGAGTATCTTAGGGTGCAGACTTTCAACTAATATCAAACAATGGAGACATTTGCAACAACTTCAAGTTGCACACAATATTTTAAGCTTGTTCAGTAGTTTTGATATGCATTATTTACTTAAAACGGTTTCCCCAAAATTTCAGTTTTTCTCAGACTGGGGGTTGAGGTAAATTTTGATGGGTTTCAGCTTCACATTTTGAAACCTAAGACAGACTTGAAGCTATTCTTGACAAATATCCCTGTCTGGAAAAGCCTTACTTGTTAAGGTAATACTGATTGTAGTCTTCCACCTTTGCTGTATTACAGCACTAATTTTTTTTGGGGGGGGGGGACAACTAGTTCTTGCATCTAAAATACGTACTACTAGTTTACTGAATTTAATGTATGCATTTGCATTAAACCAACTATGTATGTGCAACTTTTACACTTCTTAAGGCCAAATACATGGCTAGGAAGACTGAGATTTTTCATATGTCTTTCCAAAAGTATTTGCTAAAACTATTGAATTCATATTCACTGCAGAAAAATTCTACACTTAGGCCAGTGATATTTCTCTTCTGCTTTTTTGAGCAGGATATTTATGTCTAGATCTACAGCATACATGAGTGAAATGGCCTGTAAAAATTATTGACGAATTTGGGCATAGACCGATTTAAAATATTGGCAGTAGCCTGTATTGTGTTGTCAGCTGAAACAGTACTGCCCCATTGCTGCATCCTTAACAAGAAAGCGGATGGTTTTGATGCTGAAATTCTGCTGATTCAGTATTGTACTTCAGCACCCCCACCCCAGCATCACTAATTATTCCTTTGACTGACTAAAATCCAACTTGGCAAGCTCAGCTGCTGTCCCATCACTTCTCTTCATGCATTGTTTGTTGCTGTCATGGGTCATCAAATCATGAGTCTGATAATGTTCTTGCTTGGTCCATCATTTAGTCCAATCTAAATTTCGGAATGGTTTGATTGCCTTCATAATCCTCCCATTGTGCTTGTATAGCACGGCCAGGAAAAGTAGCTCATGAAAACTGCTTGATAGATTTCACCTCACTTTTCAGGCAGTTATTACACCCCAAAACCTCTCTCGTCAATTGAGAGAGAGAGAGAGAGAGAGAGAGAGAGAGAGAGAGAGAGAGAGAGAGAGAGAGAGAGAGAGAGAGGTTTTGCTATCAGACTTAACAGTAATAATACGGAGGGGAGGAAGATCAGTTCTTCAAGGTCAGAACAAAATAGTGACCTATATTAGAGGGCATGCTGATCTTCCCTCGCTGCTAGTGTTTTTGGTTGAATAGTGGTTGGTGACTGTTGGGACATTCTGGCCCCATCCCTCAGCCCACCCCACCCACTTAAGCTTCTGCATTCAAAGAATAATTGACAGTTGGAGCCGAGTATTCTTTCTAGTGGAGAGGGAAGGTGGGAGGCAGGGAGTGTCCTCCGGCTGCTCCTCCGGCCCATAGATGGGACCACGCTGGTACCCCCCCTTGCCGCAATGTTCTTCTGGCAGGCAAGAAATGGACAGACTCAGTGGGTCTATGTTCCCCCGGCCGTTCCCAGATTCCCCCAACCTTCCTTTCCTTTCCCTCTGCGGTACCAGGCCAACTGTAGCACAATTGCCTGGCGGAGTGTGCTTAGTGCCCCGAGACTTCTGAATAGGTAACACGTCTTCATTGAGATGAAAGGTTTATTAGAAATAGATTCAGTCAGTCAGTCTAGAGTCGTTGTGAATATAGATGTGAGAAGGAATAATGGGGTAGAGCAGATATGGGTGGGACTTTGTTAGGTATGCACTATTATGACATGAAACATGGAGTGGTTGCTTGACCTCGATTTCCCAGTTAATTCCTCAGTGATCAGGCTTTATTGTTGCATACTTCACCGAACGAGTGGTATTGACCATGTGGGATATACCATATTTTTCCATGTATAAGACTAGGGTTTTTAACCAAAAAATTAGGTTTGAAATTGGGACTCGTCTTATACATGGGTAGTGCTGAGGCGTGTTTTCTTAATCTGGAGTACCCAAAAATAGGGGGCGTCTTATACACGGAAAAATACATGTCCTAGCAAGCATAGCAGAGAAGGAAAGGAGCCAGTTCAAATCATTGTTTCACAGCAAGTTTCCCGTTGATATGGCCTGTGTATTTCTTAAACAATGTTGCAAATTTGACCACTAAGCCAAGTTACAAGTCAATAGAATCAATTTATACTCTTGTTTCATTCTTTTCATTCCTCTTTCATTCTTTTACCCAGGCCTTACATCTATTTGTCACACTGCATATGTTTTCCATATGTATTCTTTTTTACTCATGGGAATTCTTGTTTAAAATGCCCACTTTAGGTCTTTTTTATATATATAAAGACAGGCATGTTGTGAGATTCACTGGACAAAAAAAATACAAAGAAAAGACATTTTAACTCAACATATCTTGTAGAAGCCAACCATTCAGCTTAGAGATTAAAATGTAGCACAACCATATTTATATTTAGGTTATTTAATACTAACCAAGTTATTCTTGAATTTACCCCATGATACTGTTTTGGGTGAGCTGGACCCACTTTCTGTGCTCCTTGTATGAGGAAGTTCAAGCCTGGGTGCCACAAATGAAGTTTTGGCAGCACTAGGCTTCCAAAAAGAAAAGGAGTCCCTATTGCTCCCTAAGAAAAATGCAAAAATTGAATTGGATTTTTATTAGCCCTAGCCAAAATACGGTAGTAGATTCCCTAGAAACCTCTGTGTTTAAGCCAGGCATCCCCAAACGACGGCCCTCCAGATGTTTTGGCCTACAACCCCCATGATCCCTAGCTAACAGGACCAGTGGTTGGGGAAGATGGGAATTGTAGTCCAAAACATCTGGAGGGCCGAGGTTTGGGGATGCCTGGTTTAAGCAAAGCAATGAAATGCAGACTTGCTGTTTAAGTCGCAGTGAGCAATCCTAAAATGGCATGTAAAAGGAGATACCACCTAGTAGATCGTAATCTAATTAAGTCTGCTATGTAGGTCTCAGATTGCATTTGGAGCTGCTGTGACAATCACGACTGAACTCCCCTTTTTGAAAACATGAAATCTAGCACTCACCCAGAGAAGGCTGGAGGCTTGACTTGCGGAGAAATCAAAAGCTTTTCTTTTTACATTTTAGTTGGCCCTAATAAAGATATCCCCAGCTGTGGAATTCACCTAAATTGAGCCATCTAGTGGTGAGATATGTTTTGTTTGTGAAGGTAATAAATGCCTCTCAAATACAACCTTTCCTGTAGTGGATTTGCTGTGTTAGTAGTAGATTATAAACTGTAAAGCAATTCCAGAAATTCCAGGATAAGATGGAATCTCTAGGGACAGTGTCCAGCACTTCTGCTGATTTCAGTAGGTTTATTAAGTTGATGCTTGTGGATCTTAACCATTGTATCTGCTATGGGTCTGTTGGAAGGAAATAGCTCAAAAGGACAACTTGACAAAAGCCAGGTATAGAAGTGACTTTTCAACAACTTTGTATGCAAACAGACCTATTCCAATGTGCCTATTTTTCAATCTACAAAATATGCTGCCAAATTTTGTGGATTTTGCTAGAGAAAGGAGTCGATTTTCAGTTCTGGCTTGCAGAATATATGCGAGTTTGCCATCCATAACGGCTTCACATAGAGTAAAATGGTTCTCTTTTATTTAATGGAATGATTGTCCATAAGCTTATCTGTGCAGATACAAGGACATGGCAGTAAGCAGATGCTTTTACTTATATTGACTATATTAGCTTGTACTTTTGAAAAGTGCAAATCAAATCATAGTAGTTTGCTTTGGGATTTTTAGGTTTGATAGAAGAGCAACACTTCCACCACGATTTCAGAAGGAGCTTCCAGGTCACCTGTCAAAAAATGTACCTGTGGACTCCAATGGTATGTTACCAGAGGGCCACAAACCCTTGACTGCTAAGCCAAGCCAAACTTTATGGGTGGGCATGTGGTTTTATGTATTTAAACAGAACTCCTGGTAAAATCAATTTTTTTTCAAGCATTTCCATTGGACACAATTCTGCTCTTAATACCTAGTAAAAAATACATAACTTGGCAAGATAATGTAGAATGAATATGTATTATCAACCAAGTAAACATTTCCTAAAAGCAGCAACAGTGTCAGTATATACTACTTAGACTGCTCCTGTGCTCAGTTAGTTAGGAGGAAAGTTCATTTAAACTTGTGGTTTACTTCTGAGTAAGCATGAATAGGATGATGCTGTAAAGCACATTGTTAAGCAAATGCTTAAAAGACTGTCCGGTCAGTTGGAACACAACCTTTGCACTGGTAATTAAAAGCCAAAGTATCTTTCCAAAGTATTATGATTGCAAAATGTTTGCTCATTGTGAGCTCCATTAAAAAAAGCCCAGCCCTGCAATATTAGTTTCCTCATTCACCATTTTTAAGTGGTAGGGTGGTTTCTTTTTCATTTAGTCCAGCTATATGTACTTGAAATATCTCAAATCTCAGTATGAACTGGGATTGAAAATACTTGCAAGCTCAAATAAAGAGAAATGAAGCTCAAACATATTTCCTACAAACTAGATATTTAGCCTGGTTAGTTTCACTATTTTATCATCATCTTTAGTGCGTTCACTCCAGGGAGAGACTAAGGAAGGAGTCCTTGACAGAGCAGGAAAGAACAGTTGCCATGGTGATGGTTGCCAGTATATTTTTCATGTTAACACAATGCCCAGCACGTAGCACTCTTCCATAGCCATCTTTAGTTTAGGGTCCCTAACATACTGTTGTTTATTTGAATATGTTAACTGATTGAAAAATTAAGCCAATGTTCTACTATTTAACATTTGTATATTTTATATTTGTATATTTATAACATTTGTAGCTTTTATATTTAACATTTAATATTTTAAAAAGAAAGTTTTAAAAAGCTAGCTATTGGCTTGGAGGATTCTGGTAAGATGGTCATCACCACCAACCAAAAAGGATAAGCTAGTTGCTACAAGTGTGGTGCTGCTGGACTAGAACAATGGCTTTACCTTGTTTCCTTTTAAAAGAAGAAATGCTGTCTTCCAAAAGTTTGTGTTCTTGCTTTGCAGAAAAAGCAAAAGAAACGAAACAACTCGTGCCACTTCAGCCTCCTTATCCTTCAAATACTGATATATGTGAGATTCAGAGAAGAATTAAAGAGATTCTAAATCGATGCAGCAATGGAATATGTTTATCAAATTTACCGCATGTGTACAGAGAGGCTTATCGGGAGGACTTAAATACAGCCTTGCTCCCTCAGTTTGAAAACTGGCCTCACGTTTGTGTGGTAGGTGTCAGCTTTTACCAGAGTGGATAAGAACTGGTTTAGAGAAATCCCATTTCTTGGTTTGAATAATATTTTTTTAAAAATAATAATAATTCAGGTACAGTATACACAATATCTCGTTAAAAATGGGTTTAACTGCAAATTTTAATTTAATACAAAAAGGGCCTACACAATCCCAACTAAAATATGACTCTTAACACTGAATTAAATGTTGCTTTTCTATGTGAAACCAAGAATGGTGGCCAACTGCTGAGGTTAAGCAATATAAATGACGCTAAGGCTGCAATCCTCTATTATCTAGCTGGCCACAAAGGAAGTGGAAGTTTCCTAGTTAAACAGACGCAAGCTCAAAGACTTAAGTTTTGTGTTAAATCCTAATACAGCCCAGGAAGGCATATACAGTGGAACCTCGGTTTATGAACACCTCGGTTTACGAATTTTCGGTTTACGAATGCCGCGGACCCATCTGGAACGGATTAATTCACTTTCCATTACTTTCAATGGGAAAGTTCGCTTCAGTTTATGAATGCTTCAGTTTATGAACAGACTTCCGGAACCAATTGTGTTCATAAACCGAGGTACCACTGTAATTCGTTTTGGATGTGTTTTTTACCCCAGTCAAGAAAGCAACTTGGAAGTACCCCATTTTCCTTTTTGGCTAATAAGTACTATCCTTGCTTCTAGAAGGTTCTAGACACTCACTTTCCCCCCAGTTGTAGACATGTTTACTCAGAAGTAAATCTCACTTTATTCAGTGGGAATCACTTCAAAATGAGTGTACATAGGATTGCAGCTTTACACTTCAAGATTTTTTCATGTGCAAAGAGAAGTAAAATATGTATGCAGGTGTAACTTTGCCACGTGAAGGCTTTGTGGGTGGTATAGCCAAAGGGCTTCAGTTGTGTTCCTAGGGTTGTATAAAGGCTTTATTCCGGCCCCGTTCAGGCATTCAGTTCACACAATCAGCTGTTGTGTGGAGGGGGAGAGCAGGGCTGCATCCATTGGTTCCACTGGCCCTCCTGACCAAACGTCAGTCAGCTGTATATATGCAAAATATGTAAAGATGGTTTTCTTGTGTTCAGAAATGTTTTTGTTTTTAAAACCTGTGCTTTTGCGTTTCGTTCTGTGTTCATCTCGTGTTTACTACTTTGACGGCTTTATGCTGTTAATAAAATGGTTTTGTTGTTGTTGTTTAGTCGTGTCCGACTCTTCGTGACCCCATGGACCATAGCACGCCAGGCACTCCTGTCTTGCACTGCCTCCTGTAGTTTGGTCAAACTCATGTTCGTAGCTTCGAGAACACTGTCCAACCATCTTGTCCTCTGTCGTCCCCTTCTCCTAGTGCCCTCAATCTTTCCCAACATCAGGGTCTTTTCCAAGGATTCTTCTCTTCTCATGAGGTGGCCAAAGTATTGGAGCCTCAGCTTCACGATCTGTCCTTCCAGGGAGCACTCAGGGCTGATTTCCTTAAGAATGGATAGGTTTGATCTTCTAGCAGTCCATGGGACTCTCAAGAGTCTCCTCCAGCACCATAATTCAAAAGCATCAATTCTTCGGCGATCAGCCTTCTTTATGGTCCAGCTCTCACTTCCATACATCACTACTGGGAAAACCATAGCTTTAACTATACGGACCTTTGTCGGCAAGGTGATATCTCTGCTTTTTAAGATGCTGTCTAGGTTTGTCATTGCTTTTCTCCCAAGAAGCAGGCGTCTTTTAATTTCGTGACTGCTGTCACCATCTGCAGTGATCAAGGAGCCCAAGAAAGTAAAATCTCTCACTGCCTCCATTTCTTCCCCTTCTATTTGCCAGGAGGTGATGGGACCAGTGGCCATGATTTTGGTTTTTTTTATGTTGAGCTTCAGACCATATTTTGCGCTCTCCTCATTCACCCTCATTAAAAGGTTCTTTAATTCCTCCTCACTTTCTGCCATCAAGGTTGTGTCATCTGCATATCTGAGGTTGTTGATATTTCTTCCGGCAATCTTAATTCCGGCTTGGGATTCATCTAGTCCAGCCCTTCATGGATCAATGCCTTGTCGTGGCGAAGGGGCTTGAATAACTCAGAGAAGCTATGAGCTATGCCATGCAGGGCCACCCAAGATGGACAGGTCATAGTGGAGAGTTTTGACTAAATGTGATCCAATCTTAATTCCGGCTTGGGATTCATCTAGTCCAGCCTTTCGCATGATGAATTCTGCATATAAGTTAAATAAGCAGGGAGACAATATACAACCTTGTCGTACTCCTTTCCCAATTTTGAACCAATCAGTTGTTCCATATCCAGTTCTAACTGTAGCTTCTTGTCCCACATAGAGATTTCTCAGGAGACAGATGAGGTGATCAGGCACTCCCATTTCTTTAAGAACTTGCCATAGTTTGCTGTGGTCGACACAGTCAATGGCTTTTGCATAGTCAATGAAGCAGAAGTAGACGTTTTTCTGGAACTCTCTAGCTTTCTCCATAATCCAGCGCATGTTTGCTATTTGGTCTCTGGTTCCTCTGCCCTTTCGAAATCCAGCTTGCACTTCTGGGAGTTCTCGGTCCACATACTGCCTAAGCCTGCCTTGTAGAATTTTAAGCATAACCTTGCTAGCGTGTGAAATGAGCGCAATTGTGCGGTAGTTGGAGCATTCTTTGGCACTGCCCTTCTTTGGAATTGGGATGTAGACTGATCTTCTCCAATCCTCTGGCCATTGCTGAGTTTTCCAAACTTGCTGGCATATTGGGTGTAGCACCTTAACAGCATCATCTTTTAAAATTTTAAATAGTTCAGCTGGAATATCATCACTTCCACTGGCTTTGTTATTAGCAGTGCTTTCTAGGGCCCATTTGACTTCACTCTCCAAGATGTCTGGCTCAAGGTCAGCAACCACACTACCTGGGGTGTACGAGACCTCCATATCTTTCTGGTATAATTCCTCTGTGTATTCTTGCCACCTCTTCTTGATGTCTTCTGCTTCTGTTAGGTCCTTACCACTTTTGTCCTTGATTATGGTAATCTTTGTACGAAATGTTCCTTTCATATCTCCAATTTTCTTGAACAGATCTCTGGTTTTCCCCATTCTATTGTTTTCCTCTATTTCTTTGCATTGCTCATTTAAGAAGACCCTCTTATCTCTCCTTGCTGTTTTTTGGAAATCTGCATTCAGTTTCCTGTATCTTTCCCTATCTCCCTTGCATTTTGCTTGCCTCCTCTCCTCCGCTATTCGTAAGGCCTCGTTGGACAGCCATTTTGCCTTCTTGCATTTCCTTTTCCTTGGGATGGTTTTCGTTGCTGCCTCCTGTATAATGTTACGAGCCTCCATCCATAGTTCTTCAGGCACTCTGTCCACCAAATCTAAATCCTTAAACCTGTTCCTCACTTCCACTGTGTATTCATAAGGGATTTGATTCAGATTGTATCTTACTGGCCCAGTGGTTTTTCCTACTTTCTTCAGTTTAAGCTGGAATTTTGCTATAAGAAGCTGATGATCTGAGTTACAGTCAGCTCCAGGTCTTGTTTTTGCTGACTGTATAGAGCTTCTCCATCTTTGGCTGCAGAGAATATAATCAATCTGATTTCGATGCTGCCCATTTGGTGATATCCATGTGTAGAGTCGTCTCTTGTGTTGTTGGAAAAGAGTGTTTGTGATGACCAGCTTGTTCTCTTGACAGAACTCTATTAGCCTTTGCCCTGCTTCGTTTTGAACTCCAAGGCCAAACTTGCCAGTTGTTCCTTTTATCTCTTGATTCCCTACTTTAGCATTCCAATCCCCTGTAATGAGAAGAACATCCTTCTTTGGTGTCATTTCTAGAAGGTGTTGTAGGTCTTCATAGAATTGGTCAATTTCACTTTCTTCAGCACCGGTAGTTGGTGCATAAACTTGGATTACTGTGATGTTAAAAGGTCTGCCTTGGATTCGTATCGAGATCATTCTGTCATTTTTGAGATTGCATCCCATTACAGCTTTTGCCACTCTTTTGTTGACTATGAGGGCCACTCCATTTCTTCTACAGGATTCTTGCCCACAGTAGTAGATATGATAGTCACCCGAACTGAATTCACCCATTCCCTTCCATTTTAGTTCACTGATGCCCAGGATGTCGATATTTATTCTTGTCATCTCATTTTTGACCACATCCAGCTTACCTCTATTCATGGTTCTTACATTCCAGGTTCCTATGCAATATTTTTCTTTACAGCATCGGACTTTCCTTTCGCTTCCAGGCATATCCGCAACTGAGCGTCCTTTCGGCTTTGGCCCAGCCGCTTCATCAGCTCTGAATCTACTTGTACTTGTCCTCCGCTCTTCCTCAGTAGCATGTTGGACGCCTTCCGACCTGAGGGGCTCATCTTCCAGCGTCATAACTTTTATATGCCTGTTGTCTTTGTCCATGGAGTTTTCTTGGCAGGGATACTGGAGTGGCTTGCCAGTTCCTTCTCCAGGTGGATCACGTTTAGTCAAAACTCTCCACTATGACCTGTCCATCTTGGGTGGCCCTGCATGGCATAGCTCATAGCTTCTCTGAGTTATTCAAGCCCCTTCGCCACGACAAGGCATTGATCCATGAAGGGGAATAAAATGGTTAAATCAGCTAAATTTGGCAGTGAACGTTTGCAGAGGGGTGCCTGCTTTTTATGTGCAGGAGGCTTCCCCTTGTAGTGTGTCATCATGATTGTGAAGGGTTGGACTCCACAAGGAAAACCAGTGCAGATAAAGTGGACGCCCATGTGGACTTGGGAGGGGGCAGAAGTTGTGCCCCTGCTCTCCTGCTCCGTGCAATTATTTGTGTGACTTGAATGCCTGAAGTCAGTTTCAGTTGCATGCTAAGTTAATGGTTATAGCCACTCAGTTTGGACAGTTGTTTTTTTTTAAGTACATTTGGAAAGGAGACATTAATTGAATAAATCATGTTACATTTTTTTATTTGTTTTTTAAAAATGCATCCGTACTTCCTTTTCCAGCATATCTAATGCTACTCCTGGGAATAATCCAAAAATAGCAGTAACCTATAATCTGGGACGCGGGTGGCACTGTGGTCTAAACCACAGAGCCTAGGGCTTGCTGATCAGAAGGTCAGCGGTTTGAATCCGTGTGATGGGGTGAGCTCCCATTGTTCGGTCCTAGCTCCTGCCCACCTAGCAGTTCGAAAGCACATCAAAGTGCAAGTAGATAAATAGGGACCGCTCCGGCAGGATGGTAAACGACGTTTCTGTGCGCTGCTTTGGTTCGCCAGAAGCGGCTTATTCATGCTGGCCACATGACCCGGAAGCTGTCTGTGGACAAACGCCGGTTCCCTCGGCCTATACAGCGAGATGAGCACCGCAACCCCAGAGTCGTCCACGACTGGACCAGGGGTACCTTTACCTTTATAATCTGCAACAGGGGCAGACATTGTGGTGCCCACAGTTATTGTGGACTTCATCTCCCATCATCCCTGGTTGTCTCTGGCCATTGGCAATCCTGACTGTGGCTGATAGGCCTTGTAGTCTTAAAAGCTATAAAATCATCTGTGTTGACTACCTTAGATCTATTGTAAGCCAATTTCAGACTGTTCATTTTGAGTGCTTTTCCATTTTGCATGCAATAAAGGTAGATTTCACCCTCATTTAAAAACTGCTAATCAGAATACAAATTTGCGCACAGATATGGCTTTCTGCTCTTATATTTGCCATTATACTCTTAAATGGATATCAGAAATGTTATTTATAATTAATGTATCAGCATGTTGACACACCAGCCAGTTTGGTGAATGCAGATAAACTATATTCTTTTTGCTTTTATCAGTCTGTAGCTGTACTGAATGGTTCTCAGTTTTCAAAATATGTGAGCATCTTAGCACAAGCCTAAGCACACTTTCAAATATTCCAAACATCTGCTCATTTATACCCAAATACACGCAGGTCCCACTTCCCAAACGCAATGCGTTCCCGGGAAATGTTCATAACTCGCAGAGTGAGTTCCGGGAAATGTTCATAACTCGCAGAGTGAGTCCACAATTTCCATTGGTTCCTATGGGAACATTTCTAATTGGGGATTTGTCCAATCTCTTCCCCTGCCTTTTCTCCATGGTTTCTTCCTGAAACAGCTATAGCCAACCAGCAGAAGAGAAACAAAGGAAAACTTATTTATCCAATCTTTCCTACTTCTTGATTTGTTCAATCTCCCGCCCCCTCCCTTCCCTGCATGGTTTCTTCCTGAAAATGTCTGCCACTGGCCAGCAAAGCGCAAGCAAGGAAGTGGGCAAACTCTGGATGTTTGGATAGCTGAATCTGTGGAGTGTATTGCAAAGTTTAATTCTTTATTTGGATAAGTGAATTTTCACATAGTGAGAGGGCGGGTAGCAGGACCTGAATGTAAACACCTGTATGAAAAACAGCAAGCTTCAGTAGTTAAAGATAAGCAATATTTGTAAGAGGGACACCTTGAGCAATTGAACAGTGCTTCACCATGAGCCCCACATACTTTCATAAGGGTGAGATTATTCCTGCTTTAAACTACCTGGAGATCTAAAACTAAATCAAATCCAGCCACAGTTGGAAAAGCACAGTAGAAAATTTTTGCTGTTGAGATGAAACAATCAAACCTGTGCTAATTTGACATGGTTTTTAGTACAGCTGCAAAAAACAAAGCTGTTTCATGTAGGGGTGAGTGAATGTGATGAAGTGAGAAAACAAAAGGTTAGTCAAAACTGATGGCAGTTAGTATACTTAGACGTAAATGGCCCATCTATAGATACGTGTGGGAACCACTTTTGAATTGCCCGCAATGCTCCAATTCAGTAACGTAGCTGTTTTTGTAACCCTCCTGCTTTCTCTCAAAAGACAGAGAAGGTATCTTCTGGTGGCCTTAGGGATATATTCCTCTACCCTGCTGCAAAAACACAGCCTTTGGTGAAGGGTGTCTCAAGCCAAGATGGAAGCCTTCAGCCCCCCTTAGTAAGACAGACTGTAGAGACCAAAGCAGATGCGCCCCAGGAGGATTTCAAGGAGAAAATTGCCGCCATTTTGTTAAAATATTCCAATGGCCTTTGGGCGAATGCTCTCCCCAAAGTGTATGAAGACACATACAAAGCACCAATGCCTCAGGATATTCTGAAAAGTCTTGACACCCTCGCGGATATATGTTCAGTCGATTACATATCTGGCAACCCCCAAAAGGCCATTCTCTATGCAAAGTCGAAAAAGGACACTGACGAGAACCAGAACGTGACTGACAAAACCCATGCAAATGAAGTTCCAGCGAGACCAGCCGAGCAGCATCCCACCATGATCAAGGATGAATCCCAAGAGGAGTATTCGGAGAACATGACCGTGCCTCCCTTAATTATCCCAGCAGAAACGTCACCATCTGTGCTGGTGGTGGAACTGAGCTCGACAAATGAAGTTGTTGTCAGGTAAGCTTACTGTCCTGGTCTTCCCTAATACTCCTGTAGTAGTGCAATGGGGTTATCTCTTCAACTGCCAGCGCGCCAGCCATTCCAGTTGAAGGAGAACAGATTAAGAAAATGAAAAATCTAAAGATTCACTCTGGTGTTCACTTTAAAAAAATATGATCTGACAACACCATCTTGTGCATGTCTGCATAGAACAAAGTCTCATTAAGTGTGTACAGTATAGGAGTGCACACTCCATTTGTTATCTACATGTTTAAGCTTAAAATCTCTTAACTCTGAACCAAGGGAGCCTTTTGTTCATGAAAGAGTGGCCAGAAGCCAACTTCTGAGGTTAAGCATTGCAAATGACACAAGTATTCAATAGTCCCTTGGTCCAGTAGGAAGTTCATAATAAGTATGGACTTCCTATTGGACCTAGGGACTAATAAATTCGAGGATGTAGATGACATATTCATATATTGTGGCAGGATACTCCACTGAGCCCATAAGAGTACAAGGTTGTGTTCTTGGCCCTAAAACTATCGAGAATGTGTTCAGTTGTGAAATTACTATTATTTATAACTTTACCAACCAGACATCGTGGACAATTCACTTGTTGAAACTTTTTTTATTCAGCAACTACCATCTCTTCTCAACTTTTATTGGAGCTCAATCCCATGCATATTTACTCAGAATTGTATAGAATTGTTTCCTTAGCCTTTGAGTAAGTGATTTTGCTTGCTGTCCTCACATGCCCACACACTACCTTGTCAAGATGTAGACAAAGGGTATGAAAAGTATATGCATGTAAGCTCCACAGCCAAAGCATTGTGCATGTAAGTTACATAAAGGCTCTGCTTAATTGCAATCAAATATGTTTTGTTAGAGCTATCAGCTAGTAAGTATGTGAGAGAGAAAGCTGCCATTAATTCACTTAATTTGCACTGCCTTGGCTCTCTTCTTCCGGAAAGAGAGATGTCTCTTTCGAGGCGCCTGCCACATGCGGTTGATTGGCAGTCTTGTGATGACAGATTGTCATAAGCCACTCTTACTTTGGGACTATTTGGCATACAGTCAAACCTCGGTTGCCGAACATAATCTGTTCCAGAAGACTGTTCGAATTCAGAAACATTCAACAACCGAGGCGCGGCTTCCGATCGGTTGCACTCAAGCGCAAGCCACGTCGGATGTTCGGGTTTCGAAAACCGGAGCATTTACTTTTGGGTTTTCGGCATTCGGGAGCTGAAACGTACGATATCAAAGGCATTTGGGAACATCGGACCCCACTCATCCTCTCTCAAAATACTACTAACTACAAGCTTGTAAGCAGAAGCAGTAGTTGCAAGGCATTTTTGACCAGATATAAAAGAGCCACAGCTCTATTTTCATCTGAATCTAAAGAGAGCAATTGTAATCCAACAAAAAATCACTTCATCTTATTACTATGCTGAGATCTCCCAGAAAGGCTCTGTTCTTGGTCATTTGCTAGAACTCAAATGCTGCAATTATTAGTTTGACTGTATCAACAGTGGAGTCCATTACCTGCCTAGTGCACATTTGCTTTTGAACACTTGGACAAATTATGAATATTATTCCAAAAAATCCCAGCAATAACAGAGTTGCTATAAATATTGGGAATATGTCAAATCTTTCGACTCTTTGCAGTATAAATATTAAGATCAGACTTGCAGTGAAATTGAATTTGCACACACCTATGCTCTCATGTAGGGACACAGGTGGCGCTGTGGGTTAAACCACAGAGTCTAGGGCTTGCTGATCAGAAGGTTGGCACTTTGAATCCCTGCGACGGGGTGAGCTCCCGTTGCTCAGTCCCAGCTCCTGCCAACCTAGCAGTTTGAAAGCACGTCAAAGTGCAAGTAGATAAATAGGTACCGCTCCAAAGTGGGAAGGTAAACTGCATTCCCGTGTGCTGCTCTGATTCGCCAGAAGCGGCTTTGTCATGCTGGCCACATGACCTGGAAGCTGTACGCCGGCTCCCTCGGCCAATAACGCGAGATGAGCGCCGCAACCCCAGAGTCGGTCACGACTGGACCTAATGGTCAGGGGTCCCTTTACCTTTACTTTTATGCTCTCATGTAATTCCATACATTACTTTTTCAAGAAGCAAGAAAGTTCTAGGGTGACACACTTCAGTTTAAGAGGAGATCTAAGGCATTAAAAAAACTCGTTCACAAAATAGCATGTAAACTGTCTGCCTTAATGTCTACACCAGGTATATATGTATAACACTGTGTAAGTGTGCACACTTAGACTCTAGCCTCCATACAGCCTACACTAATCTGTTTCTACACCCTTTTTGCCTTAAAATTATTTTAGGGTGGGGGGAGATGTTACATAACGCCTTGATTATGTAAACACTTTTGCACTTTTGTTGTTGTGATTTATACCAACTATCATTTCTGCTTGAAATCCTGTAGGTATGTGGGCAAAGACTATTCTGCTGCCCAGGAATTAATGGAAGAGCAGATGAAGGATTGGTATGGTCGGAACCCCTCAGGTTTGCAGATACAGTCGCCTAAAGTTGGCCAGGTTGTTGCTGTGCCTGCAGTAGAAGATGCTTGGCTGCGTGCACAGATTATTTCGACAGAAGGCAATAGGATAAAGGCAAGTGCAGTAGGTTTCTGTAGTAAAAATGGCGAAAGTGCTGGTCTCTCAGTTCATTGCAATAGCTGCCTTGGACACTTCTTACAAAGTGGGAAATTGGGATAATATTTGCTTAAATAAATAATAATGATAATGTGGGTGAGAAGTGTTAAATTCTTCTAAGGCAAACTAATAATTGCAGCATTTGAGCTCTAGCAAATGACCAAGAACTGAGAGATCTCAGCGTAGTAATACAATGCAGTGATATATATTTTTTTATTACAATTGCTCTCTTTAGATTCAGATGAGAATGGAGCTGTGGATCTTTCATATCCAGTCAAAAATGCCTGTGCATCTACTGCTTCTGCTTACAAGCTTGTAGTTAGTAGTGTTTTGAGAGAGGATGGGTGGGGTCCGATGTTCCTACTGCAGTCAGCAAAATGTTAGGGGGTTCAACTGACTCAGCCACCAGATGTATTTGACTTCCGTCAGTTATGTGTAGAAATTCAGAAACTGGCTAGGGAAGAGGATCACTGCTTCCCTTTCATTCCAGGATCCCCAATACCTCTAAAACAGGCCAGGGTGGCTGGAGTGATGGCAAAACCTCTCTCTCTCTCTCTTACCAGCTGTCATCTAAGATGTTGATGCCAACCCCCTGCCACTTGATGCACTGTTTAGTCTCTCTTGGCTTCTTTGAGCTGAGGAGCTGAACAAGGAGGGGAATAGAGATCAGGTCATACAAGCGTTTGTGGATTTTACTGGCTGCAATTCTGTCTATATGAGGTGGAAAAGAAGGGATCAGTAAGAGAGTGGTGGTGAGGAGAATATAATAATAATAATAATAATAATAATAATAATAATAATAATAATAATAATAATAATAATAATTTATTATTTATACCCCGCCCATCTGGCTGGGTTTCCCCAGCCACTCTGGGCAGCTTCCAACAGAAATATTAAAATACACTAATTTCTTAAAGATTAAAAGCTTCCCTAAACAGGGCTGCCTTCAGATGTACAACTTGCTACTGCCACATCCTCCTTGTTCATGGGCCCTCCCCAACATATTGACAAGTGGTTATCTTCTCATCTATACACTCTGAAGCATTAAACACTACTTGGGTGACTTGTTCTTTTTATATATATGGGGAAAGGCTCATTGTGCCTCCGATGAAGGCTTAGGATTTCTGCAATAAAGACATTTCTCTGTATGAATAACATGGTAAGTGCCCTTCCATCAGCCGCAGCTGTAAGTTGCGAATCTCCATGTGATTTCATAGTTCGTATGGCTTAGGATGGCAACCTCGAATATGAAAACAAACATTCAAATTTTCACTGCATGGAGGCCTATAAGGAGGGATCTTGGATATTCAGGGCCAGATTCAGCAAACTAGTCCCACCAGCAGAAGCCTGCCCAAGAACCTCCACTAATGAAGCAATACTCCCCCCCCCCCGCACGCCCCGTTGGCTCTGTGGGGGTGGTCAGGACACCCCTGGAACAGTGCACAGTAGGGAGGAGAGAACAAAAAAGGGCTCTACCAGACAAGGATAAATGCTTGCATTGCTGGAGCAAATCAAGCACTGTGCTGAATTTCTCCCTCGGGATTTACAGTTAACTGCGAACTATGGCTGTAAAGAGAACAGGGCCAACATGATGTAGCACCAGTAATATGACCAACGAATAAGTCTTCCTTATATAACATGGCTGTGTCTTTCTGTCTTTGTTCCATCCCTAGGTATGCTACGTTGATTATGGCTTTAGTGAAACCATTGAGAGTACCAGAGTGTGCAAACTAGCCAAGCAATTCTATTCACTGCCGTTCCAGGCTTCAAAATGCAAACTAGCAGGTAAGAGATGCGCCTTAGCCTTCAGTGTGACTACAGAAGCAGTTTGAATGTACTACGAACTGGGAGAAGGAAGGAAGGAAGGCTGTGCCTAACTCCAGATATTGCCAGCTGGGATTCTAAAGGACTGCCCCACCTGGCAGTGCCACCTTGCAGCTTTTATAGTAAAGAGGGGGGTGCAAGAGAATAGTGAGTGGTGGTCATCCCTATGAATTTATTTCCTTGCAATTTTTACTTGCTCCAGTGGAAGGTGTGTGTCTTTTTTTAAACAAACAAACCTCTGGTATAGTAAATTCTCATCTGGATTTTTTAGAAGTGCATGTTCTTATTTGGTGTTGCGTTTTAATGCTTATGGAACTTTGCAAACAGACATGACAGGAAACGATATTAGTGCATCCAGTGTGATGTAGCAGAGTGTTGGACTAAAACTGGGGAGGCTTGGTTTCAAATCCCTACTCATCCATGAAGCTCCCTGTGTGACTTTGGCTAATTGTAGGTTAGGCTGAGAGATTACATCACAGGGTTGCTATGAGAATAAAAGGGGAAGGAACTATGTATGTTGCCTTGAGTTCACTGGAGTAAAGGCAAGAAATAAATGTAATAAGTAGTGTTTTGTTGTTTGGTTTTTTAAAACGTAAAACAATTGCACAAGATGCATGGGACATTAATGACTGCACAACCACTAGGCCAGGGTAGGCAACCTCAGGCCCGTGGGCCGGATGCGGCCGAATTGCCTTCTCAATCCGGCCCACGGACGGTCTGGGGGATCAGCATGTTTTTACATGAGTAAAACTGTCCTTTTCTTTAAAATGCATCTCTGGGTTATTTGTATGGCCTGCCTAGTGTTTTTACATGAGTAGAATGTGTGCTTTTATTTAAAATGCATCTCTGGGTTATTTGTGGGGCATTGGAATTCATTCATTCCCCCCCCTCAAAAAAAATATAGTCCGGCCCACCACATGGTCTGAGGGAAGGTGGACCGGCCCATGTATGAAAAAAGGTTGCTGATCCCTGCACTAGGCGACTGAAATTGGAATTTATTCTTTGTATGCCTTGAAAGAGCATCTCTCTGTTCTACAATCATCTTTGTGTGGTGGGGGAGATGACAGCCCCCGTGAAGCATAGTGTGGTCTCTGCTTTTAAAATATAAGCAAATCCCCGCAAACATTTTGATGATGTGTCAATTACTGTGTGTAATTTCTCAAATATTTTGTATAATTCTGATTTGCTAGGTCTGAGGAGGAAGTCTTAAAAGAGTACTGAAGCCCTGCCTTGAACTACTGGAAATCTTAATCGGCCACCCTTCTTTCTGGCTTCTGCCTTCAAACAGGCATGCAAATACATTTTTAGAGTTGTAAGGGTTACAGACTTGCTTAAAGCAAGTAGCTCTAAGGTGCAGGGAGACTCAGGTGATGGTATACATTAGATGGACAAAATAAGCATCAAGAGAAATCAGGTCCACCAAACAAGTGGAACGCCCCCCCCTTTTTGCCATAAGCAATTATAGTCCAAGCAGCCATGCTGATTCAAGATCTCTTTTGGAGATGTCCACAAAACCTACACTCTCCTCTTGACTGCCTTGTTTTAGGGTTAGAAGCCTTCTCGGACGACCCTGTCATGGTGAAAGTGGTGGACTCTCAAACCTGTGGCAAGATATTTGCTGTTGAAATACTAGAGAAAAATGACATTCCCCTTGTCATCCTGTACGATACTTCAGGAGAGGATGACATCAACATCAACGCTTCTTGCCTGAAGGCGCTTTGTGATAAATCTCTTGAGCTTCGCCTTCAGGTACTGTTTTCATCTGCTTGTAAAACCAGTAAGATGAGTTGAGTACACTTAAGTTGCAGCAACCCAAATACATGTTTTGTTTTTAACAGGTAGATGTACTCTATACAAATGTCCGAGTAACCAATGTCTGTTCGGATGGAACTTTATACTGTCAGGTGCCATCAAAGGGCCTGACCAAACTCTCTGAAGCTTTGCAGAAGCTGGAAAATTACTTCCACCACAAGGTGAATCTTGCTTTTAATTTTGGTTGCCAACTACACATTCACAAAAGTCACCTAACAACCCCTTTGTTCACAAATGAAGAATGCTAAGGTTCCCAATCATTCATTCTTGCTGAGTGAACACCACACACTTTTGCTGTTACACATACTCACTAGCTGCCCAGATGTGCTGTCTTGCAGTATTAAAAATATGTGCGCCCATGCAGTACTGCATATTTTCATACGTGGAAATCCTTGTAATGTCAGGAAAAGTAGTTCAGTCCTGAAATCCCCAAAGCAATTTTCACGCTCATGCCTTTTTACAGATAAATCCAGCTGGCATTATCCAGACCCATATTGTGCAAAAAAAAATAGGGTTCCTCAGTAACAATTGTTGTTTTGTTTGATTAGGCCAACTGTGCGCTAGCCGTTTCAGGACAGGTGATCTCGTAGAGCACAGTTTCCCAAACTTGGGTCTCCAGCTGTTGTTAGACTACAACTCCCATCATCCCTCACTAGCAGGACCAGTGGTTGCAGATGATGGTACCTGTAGCCCAAAAACAGCTGGAGTCCCAAGTTTTGGAAAACCTGTGAAGATCAACCCCAGAAGCATTTTTGTAGCACTGTATATGTCTAGAATGTACAAGATACATATTTTCGGAGATTGATAGTGATGCTTGTTCCTGGCTTCTCAGTGGTTCTTAATCGTTTCTCTAGTGGTGCCCTTACCAGAGTGGACATATGAAGGTAACTCATCAGTGTGTGTGTGTGCTAGTATTTTGGGGAAGAAATCTCTCTAGTGGAATTGCTGCAGGTAGAGTTAGGTATGTTCTCCCTTTTGGTAACTTGCTTGAGCTATAATGCACTCCTTACCTGCACATTTGGCTGCTGCATTGTGACTACTTAAAAAGGCTTTGCTTCTTTGTTCCAGCAGGTAACAGAGCATTCGGTATCGCTCCCTTACTGTGGCAAGATCTGTCTGCTTAACTGTAAAGGAAAGTGGGCACGTGTGGAGGTAGGGCATGTGGTGTCACTAAGAAATGAACTGCAAAAAAGGTTCAAATATTTTAATTCTCTGATATTCTAAATGGGCTACTTATTTGTACATTGAATTCTAGAAAAAAAAATTGGGGTTTTAGCTACCTTGTATTATTTAATGAGTTTAAGTAATGCCACTGTCATTAGTTAACAATAAGCGCACAGTTTGTTGCGGTTTTCATGAGCCAGTTTCTGGTGAAGCAGAATCCTGACCAGTGCCATGGGATGGAACAGTCTCTCCCATTTCCCATATTATTATAGGAAAGAGTTTTAATTGAGTGAAAACTGCTTCAAGCTTAAATATTTGAGAAACTGGCAGCTAGTGAAATAAGTAGAATGAAACCAAAATAAAAGCTGAAAACTAGTTGTGAAATGTTTCCTGATCTTTTGCTTGCTGCTTCTCAGAGATGGTAAGTTGCTGTCTGCAATTTAGACTGATCTCAGTCTTGGGTTCAGTAGCTGACATGTCCTTCACCTTCAGATTCCTAAGAAGCTTGGTTCCTTTTCGCTGTGAAAATATATATACAGTACAGGTGAAACTCGGAAAATTAGAACATCGTCGAAAAGTGCATTTAGTTCAGTAATGCAACTTAAAAGGTGAAACCAATATATGAGATAGATGCATGACATGCAAAGCGAGATATGTCAAGCCTTTATTTGTTGTAATTGTAATTATTTGTTAGGCGGGTCAATTATAAATGGAATGTAATTAATGAAATGTAATAGCGATGTTTGTTTTTGTATTATTGTAACTA